>NC_077230.1:389146812-389446812 GCF_027887165.1 Monodelphis domestica
CCAACCCTGACCCCTCTTATTTTACAACAGAAGTAACAGAGGCCCAGGCAGGCTAAATCATTTATTCAGAGTGATAGAGGCAAAATTTGAGCCCAAGTCCTCTGATCCCAAATCCAATACCCTTCCTACTATGCCACACTGTTTCTTGGGTGCTGAGGAAAGGAAGGACTTTAGGGACACAATCTTGACACCCAGTCTGGAGTCTAGATTAGTTGGGCCCAGTCCTGCTGAGCTCAGCCTCCAGATAGTCCTGCCCTTCATGAATGACTTGTCTTCAGGAAGAAAATGTTCCCAACCTCACCTTGAACCACTGTCTCTGCAGCCCTGACATCTGCTCCCCACAGAACTGGGACAAGAATCCTGGCTCTCACAGATTCTTTGTTTGAGATTGGACAAGTCCTATCCCCTTTTTGAGACTCAGTTTCCCATCTATAAAACGAGATCATTGGACAACGGACAATGGGGCTTCAACCTACTTTTCCAGTTTAATTGTACACTACTTCCCCATCACACATTCTATGTTCCATCCAAAGAACCTGATCACTATTCCCTTATACATGCCATTGCATCTCCCACCCTGGCACCTTTGCACCTACATCATCTCCTTTCTCACCAATGTCTCTTGGAATCCTCAGCTCTCAGCTCATGTGCCATCTCCTCCCTACAGGAAGCCTCTCTTAAGCTCTGCCATTTACTACTTGTGTGACCTTGGGTAAAGGGGCCACTCTGGCCCTCAGTATCCCCCTCTGTAAAACGAAAGCTTTGGCTTAGATGAGCTGCCTTCTGGCTTTAGATCTGAGATCCTATGAATCACAGAATCTCAAAGTTGTAAGGCCAGGATCTTTCCAAACAGGAAATCCCCTCTTACACCATCCTTTGCCTCTCCAGCAATCTCCAGCAATAGGGAAGTTGCTGCTTCCCAAAAGGAAGCCCAATCCATTCTATCGTTGGCCGTCTGATTGGAAGAAAGGTTTGATGTTGCACTGTAATCTGCCTCTGAAACTTGCACCCACCAGCCCTTGTTCGGTCCTCTGGCTCTAGGAAGGACAAGCATGATCCCTCCTCTACCTAGCAGCTCCTCGGACATTTAAAGGCTCCAATGACGCTGCCTACTCATGTCTTCCCTTCTCCATACTAAACATTCCCCAATTCCTTCCCCCAATCCTCACAGGGCGTGATTGGCTCCTTTCACCTGCAGAGGAGCACCCGAATTCCAGAGAATCTGTTTTTAAATAAGTTTCTCTTTTTTCCAGACCAAGAATTTCCTAAAGACACACAGTATCCTTCTTCTATGTCCACCCCTGAATTCCCCAGTCCTGAGGTCTCTTTGTCCATCCCAGTGCCCTCATGTAACTTCTGCTAGCACAGGGAAGTGTGGCCATATTCTCTGCTACAAGGGGGCTGGGGGAACACGGGAAGTTCAAGCTGCAAAGAGACAATAAAAGGCCAGAGGACCCACATCAGGGAGAAATTTGGATGATCAGCAGGAGAGATGCCAACTCTATGATCCTTCCCAGACAAGGTTTGGGGTCTGGGTTTGAATCTTGGCTCTGACATTCATTAATTATCTAATCAGTCATTCTGCTGAGCTTCAGTTTCCTCATCTCTAAAATGGAGGTGATCTTTAGACTCTGCCTTATAGAGGTATTATAAAGAGGTCCTTCTATCAGCCTTAAAGTACTGTATAAAGATGAGTTATTATCAGGCAGTCAAGCAACAATCATGTATTAAGTGACTGCTCTGTAAGGGTATTTGGGACACAAAGGAAAAAAAAGTCTCTGGCCTCAGTCAACTTACTTTCTAGCAGGATAAATGACATCAATTTGGAAGGGGAAAAAAGTGGAGAGAATTGTCCTGTTTTTGTTTTTAATTCAGAATAAAGGGCCTCAGTTTCCTCATTTGTCAATTGAGGGGACTGGACCATTTGGTTTCTGAGGCCCTTTAAGCCCCAGGATCTAAGATCCTAAGAACAAGAAAAACAAAATAAAATATGTCTATGTTCACACTTTTCTGTTCTCCCTGCCCTCTCTTCCAGGAAAGCTGCCCCCTGCTTCCCTCTTACACCACCCTTCCAAACCACATACACAGAAATAGCACAAAGCCCCACTGGGATCTTACCTCAACCTTGGGGAGTCCTCTCAGGGCCCTTCTCAAAGCCATTATCCTTAGCCATCTTCCTCTGCCTTCCTCTATATTACTTCCCATTTTTCTTGTCCTCTTTCTTCTCCTCTCCCATCCAGCATATACCCTCTCAAGATCCTGATGCTCAAAGGAGGACTAGGGCCAAGAGAGGTCCCAGAGACTGTTAAAGGTTAGGGATAAGGAAGAAAAAGAAAAGAGCTAGGATGGAAGAAGAAACTCAAAGGAGTTCAAGGGCATCCGAGGCCTCTTCCATCTCTAAATCTATGTTCCTGTGATTATTCTCTCTCAGCCTCAGTTTCCTTTTGTTTAAAATAACAGGTCTGTGCTGATGGAGCTCTAATGTCCTCCAGTTCTACATCTTTTAATCTGATAAATATGTTGCTAAAATGATAAAGTCCAGGACACGCATTTTGAACTGGAGGAAGCCAAGGGTAGGAGGTTTTCCCAGGGCTACAAAGTTTGTTAAAAGCTAGGTCTCAACCTCAGTCTCAAATGTTCAGTCTCTCATCTCAGCATTTTTTTTTGCTACAATGAATTGGCTTTAAATCTAGGGAAATTTCTCAAGGCCAGACTAGCAAAGGGGAGATGGGAAATGAATGAGAATACCACTCTTTGGATTCTTCTAATCCTCTAAGGAATTCTGACTTCCAAGAAGGCCTTAAAACTGATACTGGGCATGTACAACCCAGATCAAGTTGCTTACCATCTCTGGGAAGGAAAAATGAAGGGATCGAGATAATTTGGGCCATATAACTTCAGAAAACTTACATGGAAAAATTGTTATTTCATGTAAGAAATATCTTTTTTTTTTATTGATACTGGATTGGGAGGTTAGGGGAAGGGGTGAGGTACTGCCTTCATGGTATATACACTTAGGTGACTGGCATTGTATGGCCTTACAATTTTTAAATGTTTATGAAGTCAGCAGGTCACCAAGAAGAAAGAGCACCAAATTAAGCATCTGAAGATCTAGGATCAAAACCTGGACCTGTGCTTCTTACTGCCTTTGTAACCCTGGGCAAGTGAATTCAAGCCTCAGTTTCCTCATCTGTAAAATGAGAGGATTGAATTTGATGAAATTTAATTTCCCTTACAGGTCTAAATTCTGTGGTTTCTTTAGAGTACCCAAAGGCCCAAAGGAAAACAGTTTAACGTGTTTTTCTGCTGGAAGGGCTAAGATTCACAATTGGTTGTCTAAGGACTATGGGGAGCTCCCTCAGGAAGGCCCAAGCACTGCCCTCCCTTAAAAGGAGGAAGGAATTAAAATCAGGTTTTGGGAAGGGGCCAGAGAAGACAAGGGCCTTGTGGGACACCATTCTGTCCTAGACCCCAGCATCAGGCCATTTCAGGATAACTCTAAAGGTAGCAGAATATATCAAGAAGGCATCAGACAGGGAGGATGAAGACCAGAGTGTGAGAGTGGTCTAACCCCCAAAATTCCAAATGGGTCTTAATTTTATATGGTTTCAGTTAATATCATCCGTAATGGTCCCTCCCAGTCCTGACATTCTGTGTTTTAAGCTCTCTCCCAGCTCTGACATTCTGTGTTTTAAGCTCTCTCCCAGCTCTGACATTCTCTGTTCTAAGCTCTCTCCCAGCTCTGACATTCTCTGTTCTAAGCTCTCTCCCAGCTCTGATATTCCCTGTTCTAAGGTCTCTCCTAGCTCTGACAGGTTCTGTTCTAGGTCTCTCCCAGCTCTGACATTCTCTGTTCTAAGGTCTCTCCCAGCTCTGACATTCTCTGTTCTAAGGACTCTCCCAGCCCTGACATTCTCTGTTCTAAGGACTCTCCCAGCCCTGACATTCTCTGTTCTAAGGTCTCTCCCAGCTCTGACATTCTCTGTTCTAAGGTCTCTCCCAGCCCTGACACTCTCTGTTCTAAGGACCTTCCCAGCTCTGACATTCTCTGTTCTAAGCTCTCTCCCAGCTCTGACATTCTCTGTTCTAAGCTCTCTCTCAGCTCTGACATTCTGTGTTCTAAAATCTCTCCCAGCTCTGACATTCTCTGTTCTAAGCTCTCTCCCAGCTCTGATATTCTGTGCTCTAAGGTCTCTCCCAGCTCTGACATTCTCTGTTCTAAGATCTCTCCCAGCTCTGACATTCTCTGTTCTAAGGTCTCTCCCAGCTCTGACATTCTGTGTTCTAAGATCTCTCCCAGCTCTGACATTCTCTGTTCTAAGGTCTCTCCCAGCTCTGACATTCTCTGTTCTAAGATCTCTCCCAGCTCTGACATTCTCTGTTCTAAGGTCTCTCCCAGCTCTGACATTCTCCGTTCTAAGCTCTCTCTCAGCTCTGACATTCTCTGTTCTAAGCTCTCTCCCAGCTCTGATATTCTGTGCTCTAAGGTCTCTCCCAGCTCTGACATTCTCTATTCTAAGCTCTCTCCCAGCTCTGACATTCTCTGTTCTAAGCTCTCTCCCAGCTCTGACATTCTCTATTCTAAGCTCTCTCCCAGCTCTGATATTCTGTGCTCTAAGGTCTCTCCCAGCTCTGACATTCTCTGTTCTAAACTCTCTCCCAGCTCTGACATTCTCTGTTCTAAGGTCTCTCCCAGCTCTGACATTCTCCGTTCTAAGCTCTCTCTCAGCTCTGACATTCTCTGTTCTAAGCTCTCTCCCAGCTCTGATATTCTGTGCTCTAAGGTCTCTCCCAGCTCTGACATTCTCTATTCTAAGCTCTCTCCCAGCTCTGACATTCTCTGCTCTAAGGTCTCTCCCAGCTCTGACATTCTCTGTTCTAAGCTCTCTCCCAGCTCTGACATTCTGTGTTCTAAGGTCTCTCCCAGCTCTGACATTCTCTGTTCTAAGGTCTCTCCCAGCTCTGACATTCTCTGTTCTAAGGTCTCTCCCAGCTCTGACATTCTCTATTCTAAGCTCTCTCCCAGCTCTGACATTCTCTGTTCTAAGGTCTCTCCCAGCTCTGACATTCTCTATTCTAAGCTCTCTCCCAGCTCTGATATTCTGTGCTCTAAGGTCTCTCCCAGCTCTGACATTCTCTGTTCTAAGGTCTCTCCCAGCTCTGACATTCTGTG
The DNA here is from genome assembly GCF_027887165.1 of Monodelphis domestica. Taxonomy (NCBI): domain Eukaryota; kingdom Metazoa; phylum Chordata; class Mammalia; order Didelphimorphia; family Didelphidae; genus Monodelphis; species Monodelphis domestica. Next base: position 389,151,986 of record NC_077230.1, read on the forward strand.
TTCTAAGATCTCTCCCAGCTCTGACATTCCCTGTTCTGAGGTCTATTCTGTGTTCTAAGGCCCTTCAGGCTCTAATATTCCATGTTCTAATACCCTTCCAGCTCTAACAACCATATTCTAAGACCCTCCTGGCTCTGATGTTATTTGTTCCAAAGTTCCTTCCAGCTCTGATATTTTCTGTTCTGGGGTCCCTCCTAGCCCCAAAATTCTATAAAAATGCCCTTTCTCAGACAGGTACCATATATCAGCAACACCCCCTTACACACACACACACACACACACACACACACACACACACACACACACACACACACTCCACTTACCCAAAACTTTTTAACTGTAAGCGGAGGGAACCGCACCCTCTAGGCCAATGCCCTTCTACCCTTCTACCTCCAGGCAGCCTTCGGAATTGGAGGGCTCTAACAGGGACCCCCCTTCCCTATACACATCGAGAAAACAGTCTCCGAAGAAAATTCCTAATAACAAGCCTCTGTGCTAATGCAGGGACCCGCCCTGGCCCTCACATCTGTTCAACAGAAGTCTCACTGCAGACCCCACCAGCATCTCTGTCATGTGCTCTCCAGCTCCCCAGCAGCAGTCTCCCCAACCCTTGGGGATGGAAAAAGCTAAAAGTTAAACCTAACAATCTGAAGTTTCACTTCAGAATAACACACACACACACACACACACACACACACACACACACACACCATCTCAGTGGCCCAGACATACATACATTTAAACTCTGAAATCACCTGGAGGGAGGGTCTTCTCTGGCCCCCAAGAAGGAAAGAGTGGGGGGGGGGGGCACCAGCCCTGAACCATGAATGAATCAGTCTCTGCCTAGCATTTGGGTTAATTCTGCCCCCACTCTACAAAAGAAGGGGACCAGATCAATTCACAAAGGGTGAGGGGCCCTCTCCCAGGTTTGGGGTTAGGAGCAGCCTGGAAGCTTCCCCCCCAGTCCTAATCTCTGTTTTTCTAAAAGCTCCTTCAGTTCCAAACCTAAGGCTTGCGGCTCCAAGAGTGCCTTGGAAACCCTAAACAATGTGCCCCTCTCTCCTGACCCCTGCCAATGTGCCCCAGCTGTAAACACACACACAGCTGCCGCCATGGCTTCCATGAAAGATCAATATTAGCACAGGCGGGAGCCAGTGCAGGTGACCCAAAGCAAGGGACCCAGAGCTCAGCTAGGGGCCTTGAGCACCACAGTGGGGGTGGGAGGGGGGAGAAAATTCCCTGGAATCTTTGAAAGCCTTCTCCCAGCCCTCCTCCCAGAAGAATCCAAGAGAAAGCTCCAGAACTGGGGGGGGGGGGGGGGGGCTGCGAAGTTATAAGTTGGGGAAGTACTTCCTCTTCCTAATTCAAAATGCTTTTTATACACCTCTCTGGAGAGTTCTATCCCCTCCCCACCCCACCCCAGATATTCACCATAGCCAAGTATAGGAAAACCAAGAAGAAAAGAGTGACAAACAGAAAAGATACTGAACGGTAAAAGACAGGGAAAGAGAGAAGAGGGGAAGAAAAGGGGAGGAAGAGAGACCCAGAAAGGGAAGGGAAGGCAAGAAGGGACAGGAGGCAGGAAGAGAGAAAGATCAGGGAGCAAGAAGAGGAGACCGAGAGGGAGGCACAGGGAGAGAGGTAAAGGGAGAGGAGGAAAGTAAAACGAGATGGAGAAGGGAGGACGGAGAAAGGAAGACAAGGGAAGACCTAGCCGGAAAAAGACAAGGAGAGAAAGAGGGAGGGAGAGAACGAAAGGAGGTGAAAAGGAGAGCAAGAGGAGCAAAAGCGAGAAAGGAGAGAAACTGAGGAAGTAGGAAAACCAGAAGAGGAAAGAAACAGAGAGGGAGAGCTGGAGCCGTGGAAAAGCGAAAGCCAAGGAGAGCGAGAGGCTGAGAGTGAGAGAAGGGGCAGCGAGAAAAAAGAGAAAAAGTCGGGGGAAAGGGGGGGGGGGGGTGCAGAGACTAGCCGAGAGACTCAGGGAGGCAAATCAAGTGAGAGGCAGAGCTCCTAGGGCTCCGGGGTGGGGTAGAGAGTGGGTGAGCGGCTGCTTGGCCCCCCCACCCCACCCCAACTGCCCAGTCTTCTCAGAGCAAGTTACCCCCACTCACAGGTTGCTTGTTTTTGCCCCTCTTTATAGGGCCTCGGATACGGAAAAGGCTCGGACCCGGGCTGCCGCTGCCCCTTTCCTGGCCGCTTTCTTCCCTCCCCGCTGCGCTCCTGCCCCGGCCGGCCCTTCCTCGCCCTCCTCGGTCTCCAGCCTGGCCACTGCCGTAATGGCTCGGGGAAAACACTGAGGCTCCGCGATGGAGCCGGAGCCGGCCCGAGCCCGAGCCCTCCTCCCTCTCCGTCTCATCCGCTCCCAGCTCGCTTCTCGGCGAACCTCGGTCCTCCCTCCTTCCACGCCCCTCTGGGCTCGGGGCTGCGCAGGGCTTCAGGACACCGGAGACCCCGTCCCCAAATTGGGCAGCCAGAGCGCGCGGGGCCGGGACTCACCGTGCACCGGACGGAAGGCTGCTCCCATAGGGCTCACACCAGCTTCGCCCTGGGGCGCGGCGGGGACGGACTGGCGGATTAACGCAAGAACTGCGGACCGACGGACGCTCGCCTGCCTGGCCGCCTGCGGGATCCCGTCTGACGCCGCAGCAGCCCGCGGGCGGCCCGGGCGCGGGGGCGCGGCGGGGACAGCCCCACGTCAGGGGTGTCTCCTCTCCAAATAGGGAGAGAGGGCGGGGGCGGGGAGAGGCCGGGCCGGCGCGCAGAGCCCTGGCGAGGCGAGCCCCACCGCTCCCGCCCCCCACCCCAACCCCACCCTGAGCCCAGCACCCAGCGCCCAGCGCCGCCCCGAGCCCGGCCGGTCGGCCCGCCCCGAACGCTGTCTGCTTGCCCACGGGCAGCCTGTCCACCGCCTCGGGGCCACGGAGTGCCGGGTCTCCGGCGGCAGCGGCGGGAAGGCGCCTCTGGCTGGTTCCAAACCCGGCTCCGACTCCCACTCGGCTGTGCAGCCAGCCCCAGCCCCTCCCGGAGTGGGGGAATAAAGAGAGCAAGGAAGGGGGAGAGATGAGGGAGTTGGAGGGAGGAGGGAAAGGGGAGAAAGAAGAGAGGAGGAGAAATGGGGGAGAGGAGGGGGGTAGGGAAGAGGGAGGAGGGGAGAGGAGGAGGGAAGAGAGGTAGAGGAGAGGACCAGAGGGGAAGAGAGGAGAGGGAAAGGAGAGAGAGGAGGAGAAGGAGGAGGAAAGAAACGGGAAGAGGAAGAATAGGGAGCAGATGAGATAAGGACAGAGAAGAGGGGAATGTGGAAGGGAAATGGACGGTAATGAAAGGAAAAAAAAAGAATGAGGAAAAAGGAAAGAAATCTCACTCGGGTAGCACCATTAAGTTCCCCTGAGGGGACAGAGGGCTCTGGGACTGGCAGTGCCCAGGAGGGCTCCAGGGAGCCAGGCGGGTAGAGCTGCACTTGAGGGAAGACTGCCCTAGATTCTGCCCTGCTTGGGAACAGCCCGTCCAAAGAGCAGGGTTCTCCTCCAAAAACGAGCCCACTGTAGCAGAGCTGCAGCAAGGAGATAGAGAAGGAACAATTTAAAAACACCTTCAAGAGTCAGTGTTTCCCCCATTTTCCTGTAGAAGCTCAAAATGCCTGGCAAACAGCTGGAGAAGCCTTATGAGGTCCACAAAGATACTAACAGAATTTGCTTGGGTCACACTGCTAGTTAAGTGGCAGAGTCCAGACCCGAACTCCAGGCTCCTGATTCTAGTGCTTTTTCCTCCATCAGGACCCTCTAGAACCAGAATCTCCCTGTTGTTTCCTTTCAGTAGTGATTCCATTTGGGATTTTCTTGGCAAAGATATTGGGTTTGTTTGCCATTTCCTTCTCCAGCTCATTTTACAGATGAGGAAACTGAGGAAAACAGGGTTGAGTGACTTGTCCAGGGTCACACAGCCAGTAAGTGTCTGAAGTCAGATTTGAACTTGGGAAGATGTCTTCCTCACTTCAGGCTGGGCACTCTATCCACTGCAGCCCTCTTAAGAATATAGGGAAGAGCAAAGATAGATTTCATCCTTTTCATTTTTGCTCTAAATATATTCTCATAGACAGAAGCCCAGATTACCCAACCCCTCCAGGGTAGCCTGTCCCTTTGAGGGTCATTAAGACCTGGAAAAGTATAGGTGACTTTAGATCACTAAATATTGGTGGAAGGGAGCTAAAAGGCACTTTGAAGACCATCTGCTCCAAGATCTCTTTTTTCCAACCTCTTTTTACAGAAGAGCCTGAAGCTCTTCAGAAAGGGGAAGTGATTTGCCCAAGGTCATCCCGCAATTTGTTTGGAAACTGGGACTAGAATTCATATCTCCCAACTTCCAAGGGCCTTCCAAACCTGCATTCTCTATACTGCTCTACCCACCCTCTTGCAATTGTCCATCACAATTCCAGCTTAGTGTCCCTGCCTATGAGGGATATCAGGTGGGTCCCCATGGAAAAGGCAGGGCCATGGGGCTCCAGGTTTCAAGAGACACACCTGGTTGGCAGCAGAACTTGAGCTGCCCAGACAAGCCTGGCTGGCATGGGCCGTGGGGGCCCCGAGGACAGAGCCACCTGGTACAGATGTGGGCTGGGTAAATGTGCCTGGGCCAGGGCATGTTGGGAGGGGGCGATCATTCGAGTGAGTCAGGGTACCATGGGACCTCAGGTCAGGACGGTAGGGACATGAGGCCCACTTCTCAGGCTCCTTTGAAAACATCTGGCCTAAGGCAAACGACCTGAAATTCGAATGGGCAGCAGGGAGCTGCTCTCTTCCTGAGTCCCTGGAATGTGAGCTCCCACAGGGCACTGGCTTGAGCCAGCTGTTTCCTCTAATCCCATCAGCCTGGTCTCCCACAGGAGTCCAAACCTCTGCACTCTCATTGAAGAGAAAGAAAAAATAAGCAAAGGCTCTCTGTCTTAGGCAGCTGAGATCAGTGGAGTTGGTGCCAATGTATTTGGAGCCTGGAGGGCAGACATGAAAATCCGCTCCCCTCCCATCTGAGCCAGCAAGACCCGGTGTGTTTCATCACTTATCTTCCTGGCCCTGCTTGCTGCCTGCTCCTCCCTGGCTGGGTGACACAATCTTCACAGGATTTGCAGTTGGAAAGGACCTTGGAGAGATAGCCGAGCCCAACTCCTTCATTTTACAGATGAAGAAACAGGCAGAGAGAGGACAAGGGGCTCACTCAAAGTCAGTAGCAGAGGCTGGAATTTGAACATGGGCCTTCTGACTCCAAATCCTGGCCCCTTCCTTCCCACAACCTTAATTCACTGCTGGGAAGATCACATGGCAGCTTGGGGTGCTAGCTACTGAGAGCTGGCCTTTCCAGCTCTCCAGTTTGCATATCACTATGCAAACCCTCTTCCTTCCAATTCCCCCTTTAATAGCTAACGTCTAGAAAGCAATTTAAGGTTTCTGGTCATTTACATGGAGTATATTTGCAAGGCAAGTGGCACAAGTATGATTATTCTTGTTTGACAGCCCAGGAAACTGAGTTGCAGAGAGGGAAATGGATTTGTCCCATGTCACACAAATATATTTCCAAAGGTTACCTGGGACTCTGGGTTTAGAGCAAGGCACTGAGTTGGGGCTCAGAAAACTAGGGGTTCTGATTCTTGTACTGCCAGTTCCTTGTTTTATTATTTTGGATGGATTACTTAACATTTATGGGCTTCAGTTTCTCTTTTCTGGGAAATTAGAAAACTGGACAATTCAGTTAAATAATTCACTAGGCATAAGTAACTTTGAGGAAGGCAGTCAACCAATCACAAGATTTTAAGTGCCACACTGGAGATGTAAAAACAAATCAAAACAGTCTCTGCCCTCAGGCAGCTTACATTCTATTATGGAAAAGCAACATGGATATGGAAATTTAAATATGCAAGATACCAAGGGCATATGTCTCATATTAAGGTCAGTTTGTTAACTCTGGAACAGAGTTCCAGAAGACCAATTGGAAGGCACACAGGATAAAGGATAGGGACCTAGGAGGAATGGAGATATTGGTGGCTTGGGATACTTACACTTGTTTGCTTTTTAACTTTGAAAAATCATTCTCCATAGAGTGTCAAAAATTGCTAATGCTGACTATATTACAAGTTGTCACAGTGGGGTATTGGGAAAAGTTTTCAATGAGCAATAATTGTGCCTTGGTTAAACCTCATTGGCTACTGCCACCGCGCAAAACTGACATTGATGGCTTGGGGAAGAAAACTTTATTCAGCCTGCAACCTTGAGCTGAACAACAGGACAGTAGATCTTGGCACCTTTTATAAAAGCAACAAAAATTAAGGGGTAGAAAGAAGGGCAAAGACGAGAGCACAACAGCAGAGCAGATGTCCAGGACTAAGAACTGTCAGATGGCCAAAGCAGGTTTCTGCAGAGAATGGTTAGAGAGGAGTGAGGCATATTCAAAATATTTGCCTCTCATTAACCAGCCTGGTCAGCTCTACCCCAGAGCTCACTATAGAACCAAGTAGATTATTTTGATCAAATTCAACCCAATATACATTTATTAAGGGCCAGGCTCTGTGCTAGGCACGAGACATAAGGAACAAAGTGAAATGGTCCTTGCTGGACATCCAAATTTTAAGTCTCTCTCCCTCTCTCTCTCTCTCTCTGTCTCTACACACACACACACACACACACACACACACACACACACACACACACACACACACACACCCTACACAAGGAGTTTATTGTTTCCTGCCAACCCATCCTTGTTCAACATCCTCAGATGAGAAGAGGGGCTAAGAGTTCCCCAGATCACCTGAGGGAGGGCAACAAGGGATCAAGCTTAGTGTCCTCTATCCATTCCAAAGGACTTCCTCCCTGCCCCCAAACAACAACTTCCATCTATGTTACCCCAAGGCAACTTCTACCTGCTGCTGCCAATCCAGTCTCTAGACTAGACTGTGGAGAACCTCTGGTGCAAGAAGGAGCAAACCTCTCTGACTTCAGTCTCTTGTCTCCTCTGCCTCTTGTTCTTTGAGGGAAAATGAAGAGGAAAGAGGGATAGGACTTCTTTTTCCTGGTATGCAGGTTTGACCTCCATCTCCTGCTGTGCCCCTTCCCTGCCCAATTTCTACCCTTCTGAAGGAGTGATGAGGCACAGCTTCTCATCTGACAGTGTCCCTCCCATCTCATGCTACACCTGCCCTCAGTCCAATCTCAAATCTTCTCTGGGAAGGGTGGCACCTTCCATTCAATGACGAACATTCTCACACCTTCACATCCCAGGGATTCTGAACTCCTCTAGAGCATCTTCCAAACCTCATTCTCCATTCCCATCACCTGATTCCTCATCCCCATTCCCCTCAATTCTCAACCAAACACCACCCAGTCCTTCCACTGTGCCCTCTGAAATGTCTGTTCCATAGGCAAGAAATTTCCTTTCATTCTTAATCTTTGCCTCTCTCATTCCTTCCATCTACTTGCTGTTACTGAAAACTGGCTCTTTAGATGACACAGCCTCTCTGGTCATCCTTTCCAGTACAGGCTACACTTTCATTCATCCTCCTCAGTTCATGGATTAAGGCAAGGGAGTTGGAATACTCCTTGATTGCCATTGTCACATCCAGGTTCTCTCCCTTCTTCCATCACTCAGTAAACCCTCTTCCCTTTTGAGATTCATGTTATTCATATCTATGACCCAACCAAACTCCTGGTAGCTCTTGATACAGACCTTCCAGGTCACTCTCCTTCCTCCATTAATGAGAGAATTCCTAATATGTGAGAAGGCTTTGGGGAGAAGAAAAATTTTGTGAGTTATATCCTGAACTCATTAATGGAGCTAACACATTATATGATTAGATAAGGAGATTTCAGAATTCTTGAACATGGATGTGATAAATTTGTGGGTGATGGCAAGATCAAGAATATGACCATCTTGGTATGTAGCTGAAGTGAGGTGGAGAAGGAGTTCATGGGAAGTGAGTAGGTTGAGCAACTGAATGGTTAGGAAGTTTGAGGGAGTACATAATGTGTTAGCTTTTCACTCCCCCCTCTGCCATCCCTTACAAAAGTCCACTCTTCATCTAAATCCCTCATTTCTCTCCCTGGTCATCTCCCTTGTATTAATCCCTCTCTATTTTCCCCATCTTGACCCTGTGGTGAACTACTTCAAATCTACTCTGTCCTTCTCTCTTGAATCCCTAACCCCTTTATCATATTGTTAATTATTCCCTTCAAAGCTACAGCCTTGAATGACTCCCAGCATTTATCATCTTCCCCCTTCATACATATTACTGAACAAATGTGAAAAAAAATCACATCAACATTCTGACTGGGTCCACTACAAAATTATATTACACAGCCTCAAATGGGTCCTCACTGTTGCTAGGCAATCTTTCTATACCTCCCTTATCAACTCACTATCCCCCTTTTCCTTAGCAGCTCTTTTCATCTTTTCTTCTCTCTCAAAACCTCCCATGGCTTCATTTTTCCAAACCTCCCCTCACTTTCTCAGCAAAGATCCTTGCCACATATATTTTACAGAACAAAAATTGAGTCTATTCATCATGAAAACTCCCTTTTCTTTCTCTTCTTCCTTATCTCCTATCACTCAAATGCCTTTCGAAACTTTCTCCTTCTACACTCCTGTCTCACAAGATGAAATGGCCTTATTCCTAACCAAGGTTAAACTCTATCAGAACTTCACCAGAACCTTCAAATGAGAAAGTACCAAAGACAGCCACACTCACTTCAAACTCAGCTCAGTCCTTGAGTCTCAAAACTACTTTTCCCCTCTCTCCATCCTTGACAGATACACCCAGATTTTCAGATCCCTTTTATATATTGTCTTCTCCCATTAGAATGTAGCCGAGTTTCCTCAACTGACAAATGGGGATAATAATAGCCCTGCCTTGTGAGTAATTTGCCAAGTATAAAATGAGATAATACTTATAAAAAGTGCCTAGTAGTGTCTGGCACATAGTACCATATAAATGCTTACTTCTTACCCTTACCCTTCCCTCTGATAGGGTAGGAACTGTCTTTTTGGAGGGGAGAGAGGCTTTCTTTGTAAGAGTTTTAACAAATGCTCTATCTATCCACTCATCCATTTATAGATCTATTTCTCTGTCAGTATGTATGTATGTATGTATATATGTATCTACCTATGTATTCTTTGGCAATATGACACCATCCTTGACCACACTGGCATTATTTCAGTCATTGTGACTGTTGCTCCGGGGGCTCTGTTTTCTTCATGTTATATCACTTCAAACAGCTTCTCTGTACTCTTTGTCTTCTTACAGAACAATCCCATTTCAGCATCTTTTCTATTGACCTATATTCATGGTGCCAGAGGGTGCTGGAGGCTAATTAGAGGCATACCAACTCTAAGTATCTGCTGAAGATGTGGCTGGTGAGGTTCTAACCTAAAAGCAAAATGGGAGGATGAGCCCTAAAGCTTTGAAAAAGTGAACTTCCCCCTTCTGAGTCCTGAGAGGTACCCAGAAAACATTCTTAAATGCCTTTTGCCCTGAAGATGAGATTAGGTGTTGCACTGTACAGGGATAAGAGGCTAAATGCTGGCAGTTGGCAACAAGCATCTAATCGCAGGGAATAGGGAGACTGTCAATGAAGGATGGGGGTGGGGGGATTGTAATGGGATTAAGTGCCAGGGACTGAAGAAGTGGGGATAGAAAGTTAGTAATGGGAAGGGGGTGGGAGCAGGACATGCTAGAGATGGGAAGGGCTAAGTGCTAACAAAGGAAAGGGCTGTGTTGGGGATGAGAAGACAGGTCTCTTAAGTGCTAAAGATGGGAAGAGTTAAATGCAAGCAATAGGAGTGGGAATGAGGATATCAGAGATGAGATAAAAATGGGGGTGGGGGAGGTGGAAGACATAGACTAAGCAATAGAGATGGAGAGGGGTAAGTGCTGGAGGTGTAGGCAATATAGTCCTATGAATGAGTCACTTTAGTCCTTCCTCTACTAAGCTATCAGTGATTATCCTAAAATGCAGGTCTAACCATGTTATTGCCCCACCTGACAAACTCCAATGGCTCCCTGATCTTCTGACTTTTAAAGCCTTTTAGAACGTGGCTCCTTCCTACTTTTCCAGTATTCTTATACGTTACATGCTCTTTAATCAAGGACTAGATAACTGAGGTTAGGTGACTTGTCCAGGTCATGCCTAAAGGGAACTCTTAAACCCAGGACCTCCATTCTCTAGGTCTGGCACTCAATCCACTGGGCCACTCAGCTGCCCCCTTTATCAAACCACTTCAATGAAAGGAATGGTGATGGCTATATATTATTGTAATATGCTCAGAAAAAAAATGTAATGATTGAATTAAAATATCTGTTCTCAGTAGTTTTGAGAGGACTGTTTTGTCTTTGTATTTTCAGTCTAACACTGAGCTATGCACATAGCAGAGGCTTAATATTTGTTTTGTTGCAGTCATATCATAAAGTAGAATTTAAAGCTCATAAATCATCTCATCTACCCCTTCATTTTACAGATGAGGAAACCAAGACTCAGAAAATGAAGTGATTTGCCCAAGGTCCTAGAGGTGGGATATGAACTCTGAATCAAAATTAAGTCCTCTGCCTATCACTCCATGTTGCATCTCAGCTTAAGAAGGATTTCCAAGATAAAACAATATTTAAGATCTGAATCAGGAGTCTCATCGGTTCTATGGAAAAGGAACATAAAATGCAGACACTGGTTTCTCTAGGGAAAGCATGCCAAGGCAAATGTCAAACTGCGTTCCATCTTTCAGGATCTTGGGCATGAAGGTATGATTCTCTTAGCTCCTTCCCCCTTCTCCCTGTTTCTGTAACACGTTGAGCCATATACTACTTGAGAGATAATGGGAAATATGAGATAGTGGAAAGGGCAGTGGATGACAAGGAATGTTTGTTAATTACTCCCCATTGGCTTTGACTTGTCCATAATACACTCAATAAACATTTGTTGATCTGAATGAGAAAGGAAAAGCTCTAGATTGGGAGTCTAGGTTTGAATCTAGCTTGTCATTCTTGCTGGCCATGCTATTAGATCATAGATTTAGAACTGGAAGAGATCTTACAAGTCATCTTTCACTTTAGAGAAGAAGGTACTCAAAGTCTACACAAGTTAAAGTGAATTGTCCAGTTACTTGGATAGTAAATGGCAAAGTTAGGATTTGAACTCAGGTTCCAGGGCCCAAAATGCAGCTATCAGTTCACGAATTTTCTCAATTCTGTGAATCCCCTTCCATTTATCCTTACAGGACAATTATATTCCATTCTAGTAGCACACTTTATTTAGCTATGATCGAAATCAATGAGCATCTGTGTTGGTTCTTGTTTGAGCTTTTTTGTTGTTGTTTTTTCATCACTACCTTACACCTTAGAATCAGTACCATGTATTGGTCCTGAGGCAGAAAAGTAGTAAGGACTAAGCAATGAGAGTTAAGTGACTTGCCCACAGTCACACAGCTAAGAAATGACTGAGGTGAGGTCCTAACCCAGGACCTCCCTCCTCTGGCACTGGCTCTCTATCCACTGAGCTTGTTTTGTTTTTTTGACTATCAAAAAATGCTATTTTATTTTAGCATGTGACTGTATACACATAAAACCTTAAGACAAATAACTTTACTTTCTGTCAAGCCTGTTTCCTCACATGTAGGATAGAGACAATAAGACTTGCATTACTTACCTCCTAGGGTTGTTGTAAGGAAAGCAAACTTTAAAATGCTAGCAAGGTGGGCATTTATTAGAGTAGCTGCTTGTTCAATAATTTGTTGTCATCGTCGTCGTCGTCATCCATTGTAGTTAAAGGCTTACAGGAAGATTTTGGAAGGATCAAAGAACCACAGGATTGAGACCTGGAGATCATCACTCACTTGTAATCTGTAGGTGGCATAGTGTTTAGAGAGCTGGGCTTAGAGTCAAAAAGACCCAAGTTCATATCTGACACTTCATTTGTCAGTTGTGTGACCCAGGATAAATCACTTAGCCTGTCTGCCTCAGTTTCCTCAATTGTAAAATGAGGATAATAACAGCATCTATCTCTAAAGGTTATTGTGAAGTGCAAAGATTTGCAAAACACTTAGCACAGTGTAGTAGAAGATATCATTTAAATGCTTCTTCCCTTTCCCTTTCAGATGCCTGGGTCATTACAAGTATCCTCAGAATTCAGAACCAAACCAAAAAAAAAGTCTATAGACCAAGTATCTCAGATGTGCATGACCTATTTCTACATCTACATATGCATGTAGATACTACTGTAAATTGTAATGTATTTTCTCAATTCATATATTGAAATTTTACTATCATTTGAAGGGATCTATTATTTTTTTTTCTTTTTACATTAGAAAAGAGTCTTCAAAGTGAAAAACACTGGGAACTACTAGTCTAGTATATCAGTGTCCTCATTTGACAGATGAGGAAACTGAGGTCCACAAGTAAGTTTGCCAGTCACACAAAGACTAAGGAGAGAAGGAATAATAATAGCTTTAGTGCTACTATTTCAATGGGTTGTTGTGTAAATGTATTAAGAACATGTAATTAATGTGTGGTTGAGTTACTTAGGAAAAGAGCATTACAAAAATGCAAGGAATTTGGAGTGCTTTCCAACAAATTTTAAATTATCTTTTTAGACCTCATCAGGTATCCATTAAAAAGAGCCATCCTATCTTGGACATCACTTATCCTAACCTAGATAGATCCCATAAACACTGGGGTTGCATTTTCCCTGAGTTCTCTTAAGGCATAAGAATCACAGAATGTTTGAGTTAGAAGGGACCTCAAAACAGAGAATGTGAGGGCTGGAAGAGATTTTAGATGAAACAATTTCAGAGCATGAAGGGTCCTGAGAACAGAGAATGTCAGAAATAGGAAAGATCAGAGAGCTCACTTTCTACCTTCCTCATGTTAGAAATGAAGAAAATGAGGCCCAGAAAGAAGAGTGACATATCCAAGGTCACAGCTAATTAAGGGGTAGGGATAGGATTACAATCCAGGCTTGATCCCCTGTCTCGTTTTTGATTATACTAAGCAGCAAACTCCCATTATTCTATACATTCAATTTATTTAAAATATTCGTCTTCTGCTCATCTTTAAAGGCAGAAAATAGAACACTTTGCCATGAACAGTATTAGATAAGTTGCACTGGCTTTAGAGCCAATAAACAAAGGTTCTAATTCCATTTTTGTAGCTGACTTGCATTTGAATACTGGGGAAGTTAGTTTCTCTCTCTAAATCAATTTCCTAATCTGCAAAATAAGGGAATTGGCCAAAATTATCTTCAAGGTCTCTTCTAATTCCATAGAAGGACCCTTATCTCCAATTCTTAAGAGTTCTGGGATCTTAAGTAAAAATCCTGCTCTACAAATTAGTAAATTTGCAAACTTCTGCCTTTGGTCCATCATGCCCTGCCCTGATGTTTACCCTCAAATGATCCTTTCATATCTGAGAGGAAGTGGTGATTGCAACCGTCTTGAAGGAAAAAAAGTTGTGATCGCTTCCAGATGAGTTGATTGTCTAAACTTAACATTCCTCCTTATTTTTAGAATTTCTACTTTCTGCCTTCTACCTCCAGCTTCCACACAATCCAAAAATGAAACAGTAGGAAACAGCTTCTGCCCCAGGGTCACTCAAGATGAGAGCTGACCCAATGCTCTAGATAACATCCTACTGGAAATACACAGCAGATTTTATTTGGTTAGATTCAAAAATAGCTCTTCAACAATACAATCAAATTAGACTGCAACCAGCAAAATGTCCTTATGGCTTGGTTGTATATATGGTATATACACATAAATAAGGGGGAAAATGTAAACAGAGACATTTGGAAGAACCAAAAGCATCTAGTTAGGTTCTTTCTTGAATCTCTCTATTTCTTATAACAAGCTGATTTTTCTAAGAGCTACATGAAGAAAGTAGTGTTCTACTAACCTAGCATTTTTACATGGTGAGGGGCGATGTGATGTGATGGAATGAGTGCTAGACCTAAAGTCAGTGTCCAGGTTTCAGTTCTATCTAGTTCTGCTATTTCCTGGGTCTGTCTCATTAGATAAATCCTTTTACCTTCTTTAAATTTCATGTTTCCATCTACACTGGCAGCTTCCTTGGATTGTTAGGGGGTGAGCCTTAGTCAAGTGCTCTACAAACTGTTCTAGGGCTATTACTGAAGGGATCAATACAATTCAATACTGTATATCAATAAGCAATAAGTAGCTACTCAGTGGGAAACACTAGGCTAGTGAATGAATGAATGAAGCCTTTATTAAGTACTAAAGTGCAAAGCACTGGAGATTGAGATAGAAAATTGGAATAGTCCCTACTCTCAAGGAGCTCACATTCTAATGGAGGAAATAACAGAGGTTTCAGCTGGGGATTAGATGAAGATTCCATAAACCTTAGGAAGCACCATACAGTAATGTACCTTTTTAAATGTGATTTCCATTGATAAAACCATATTCATTTCTGATGTACCATTTCACAAAATTTAGATAAGGCATAGTCTCTCCACAGTAGAGTTTACATGTGGTAGGAGGATATAATATACAGAAATAATAACCCAGAATGCATAATAAGTACATCAGAGTGGCATAATAATATGGAATACAGAAAGTATAACAGAGAGGTACAAAATACAGAACACAGGATAAATGCATTAGAGAGGTACAAGAAAAAGAGCTGCACAAGGTCTAAGGGGGGGAAAGATATTACCTGTCAGTCAATAAACACTTATCAAGTACCTGCTGTATGCCAGGCACTGTGCTATGCACTGACAACAAAAGAAAAAAAGGTAAAAAAGATAATCCTTGCACTCAAAGAGCTTACAATCTAATGAGAGACAACATACAAACTATGTATAAACAAGTTATATACAAAATAAATAGGAAATAATCAATAGTAGGAAGGCACTAGAATTACAATTTAGAAGGGCTTCTTGTAGAAGGTAGGATTTTTGTTGGGGCAAGAAGGAAGCCAGGCTTTTCCTAAAGTAAGAGAGTTGATCAGGAAAAACTTTTGGATGTCTTTGAAGTCACTTCTTAGAACAGAGAGACAATTTGTGCATCAAGGCTAGTCCTATGACCTAAAATTAGAAAGTTCCTTAGAGATCATCTGACTGAAAATTTCCCAACCTACTTTACAGATGAGGAAACTGAGGCCCAGAGAGGTTAAGTAACTTGTCTAAGATCAGAAAGGAAATAATTAGCAGAGGCAGGAATAGCCCCAGATCCTCAGGCTCCAGAGCTGGTACCCTTTCCAACAGAGCATGTTTCTTTTTTTATTCTGATGAAGTTCTCTGTAATCCCAGCAGTGCCAAAGTCATTTACCTAAATGAATTCAAAATACATATTGTTCTGGGCCAAATTATACAGTGTCAACACAGAGCATGCATATTTATATATGTTGGCAGGGCAGGATACTTGGGGGCACTACCACATTATTCCAACATCCTGTGCCCAGTTGTGTTTCTATCATTTTCTTTAGTTAAAACTATAAATTCCTTATATTCGTTTCCAGAAGGGTTTGTTAGAGAGCTGAACTCTCATAGCCATGAAGGGAAAGAGGGCCTCCACGGAGTTGAACAATAACTAAATTTAAAGTAGAACAAGTATATACTTTTGCCAATGGAACTACACTGATCCAATGATTGTAACCATCATAAGAAGGGAGATGAGGGGAAGAAATGAGGACAAGAGCAAACAACGTGCCTTGGACAGCATCTTACTTAGATGGCAGGTAATGTATCTAGATAACACGGAATACTCAACATTAATTAGTCAGCATCAGCAATATCAGAATGTTTCCCCATGGAGCTGACTAGTTTCTCAGATGGAAATAAGGTGAAAAAGGCCAAGGAGAAAGGGGTCCATCCAGATGCCTGTTATTGACTGAATAATGAAATAGTGATATTATGCTAACTGTACCAAACTAGACCACCCTCCTCAGTAAGATCCAATGTTACTGGGGAAAAAATTGGTCTGCTAATCCACACTGGAAAACTAAGTGGATGAAAGAGAACCTATATCATGCAATTGGATGGGCAAGCCATTCAGTGGGCCAGTTCATAACAGTATGAATATACATAGACCAGTATATAGAATAAGATTGGGCTTGACTGCAGTTAGGACACGTATACAGGACTTTCAAAGGTACAAAGCCACTGCCTACCACAAAAGTAAAATATAGGATGCCACGATCTCAGAAAAATCAAAACTGACAGAGAGGGAATACAGTGGAATGGGTAGATCTTCTATACAAAAGTTATGGGCCCATAAAGTTGGAAGGAATCTCAGACATCACTGACTTCAATCCCTTCATTTTACAAGTGAGGAAATTGAGACCTGATGAGATGAAGTGATCTGCCAAGGGTCATTTTGCTGGTAAATGGTAGAACTGAAGTCAATGAGGTCAAGAATCACAGGGGATGAGAAGCTATTAGAGCTTAATGTATGGGCAAATGAAGTACCTGCACTCTTGACTCAAATAAAGGCATGGAGTGATATCATGAACAGATTTCAGTGTCTCTTCTCTCTCAATTTCTCTGGCAAAGCTGGAGAAGGATCACACAATTTGTATTTTTGTTTTGTCATTTTTGGAAGGAAAATTAATCATTCTTTTCTATGCCAGGCTCACACTAGAACAGAAACAACTTTTATTGAGGAGAATACCAATATTAGCTTATTATTAATTACTATAATTACTATAATAATAATAATAAATAATTTAATAATTTAATAACAATAAATACTATAACAAATACTATAAATAGTATTAATACTAAGAAAGGAAGTATAAGGAGTTTAGGGAAAGTTCCTCAGATTCCCTTCTTAAGTGGGATACTTCAGCAAATTAATCAAAATCACAGACATTTATTAAGTCCCTATTGTGAGGAATGGACTATGCTAAATGCAAAAAGAACATATAAAGATAAATAAGGCACAGTAACCATCACCAAGATTCTGATCTAATAATGAGAATGACATATATGCTGATAAATAATAATTGTGTTTACATAGTGCTTTAAAGTTTATAAAATATTTTGCAAATATCACATTTGATCCCAACAACAAATCAGGGAGGTAGTACTACTATGATCCCTGTATTACAGAAGAAATTGAGGGAGACAGAGGTGACATGACTTGACCAGAGTCAGACAGTTAGTAAGTAGCCTGGGGCTAGATTTGAACATAGGTCTTCCTGACTCCAGATCCAGCACTCTATCCACTGTGCCTTAAATTGTGCAAATGAGAATGTAAAAAATGTAAACATTTAATGTGTTATCAAACTGAAAAGAAGGCCCATTTCCAGTTTGAGAATGAGGAAGAAGGCTTCATGGGGGGAAGTGGCATTCAAGCTAGGTTTTTAAGGATAGGCAAAGTGTTAAGAGGCAGAGATGAGGGCAAGGTGTTTGGAAATAGTATTATTAGCAGATGTGAAAGAAGGGAAACTCAGAGTGTGTTTGGGGAACTATGAATGGTCAAACAAGGCTGAAATAGTGATTATGTCAATGGGAAGAGAAAGATAGAAAGATAGGGAAGTGCCACACTGTGTAAAGCCTTGAATGTCAGGCACAGGAGTTCTCTCTTAATGGCCCTGGTTGCTGCCACCAGCATCAGATAGCTGGTTGTAACAGTAAACTAGAAAACTGAATTATGCCAACACCAGTACCCCTAATTGATGATCTACTACTCTCTGGCAGTTTGTTGCAGCCAAACCTCTTCCAGATTTCAGAGGTGTTGTGTGTGTATGGGAAAAGAGGGTTCTTTGGCATGACAAAGGAAGCTGTCTTTATGCCACTAGGCAGGAAGGAGAGATTCAGATTCATTTTGCCTTTATCCACTTTTCCCAGAGAGTAGCTAAAGCTTATGTGCAGAAGTGAAGCTTGACATTATTAACCAATCATTATAACAATGTACATAGCATGTTATACTAATTGGGAACTCAGTACTTACTGATCATATTTGAATTGGGGTTCTTCTGCATGAGGCAATCTGATGTAGTGTAGAGAAAGCCAGACTCAAAGGCAGGAAGCCCTCAGATCAATCTTGCCTCTTCCTACATACACTGACTGGGTGTCTCTGGGCAGGTCACTTACCCCCAAAGTGCTCTAGGGTAAAGAAGATGCCAACCTTCCCTGGAAGCCTTCTCCCCTTGGACTTCTCTAGACTAATGAGGTAACAAGTCAGTTACAGTTATCCCTACATGTCTCAATCCTACCCTACAACTTTGTTGTGTCAAATTTTTATTTGCACTGAATTGATTCAATATTTATCTCCCCCTTTAGTGCCTTGCATAATAAGAAAGAGCAGAAGGGGGAAAAAAGCAAAGTCTCAAAAATCAAATTCTGTTCACTATAACCCTCAGTAGCAGCAGCAATCTCTTGGCCTGAGATATACAAGGTGGAAACACTTCTGTAAACTTTACATCAGAACTTGAGTGGGGAGGGACACACAACAGCTGGTGTTTCAGGAGAACTTTGAGTAGCTTCATCCAGGTGGTTACAGCTGCTGGTGGTAGTTTAGTCTTCCTTGCATTCACAGCATAGAGTAAGAAACACACAAGACCTCATCCTATTTTCATTTAATTTATTTCTCCTAAGACCACCTTCTTGTAATTTCCAGAGAGAAAATACAAAACAAGAAACAGACTTGGTTTCAAATACATAAACAGTGTGCTGGAGTATAAAGCATTTACTGATAACATTGTTATAGAAGAATTTCAGCTTACTCCAGGGCACTTCAATATTCCTGAGGAATAAACATGATTTCTCTTCCTCCCAGTGGGATGTTCTCAGTCATAAGTCACTGCTCCTGTAAGGCAAGAGCACTCAGATTATTGCTGCAAAGACAGGGTCTGGATTCCCTGGTTTAACCGCCCAAGTCATGCCAGACCCCAGTGTTTCAATGTGGCCATAATCCTCTGTAGTGTCAGAGGCTGGTCCTTACCTCTTCCATTGTTAGGAAGACTCTGAACAAAGCACACTGCCTCCTTTCCAATTCACTTCACAAAGGCAGAGATCCCTCAAGTTTTTTTAAATTTAAAACAAGACCCCCACCAGCCATCTGCAATCTGACTAAACTAATGCAGTTGGCCCCAAAAACAGACATCTTGGGGCCACTAATTCATCTAAACCTCAAGTCAGGATCACATTCTTTTTGAAGAGGAAAGGACAACAACACGAGAGCAAAGACTCAAGTTCAGATACAGTAACAAAGCCATTCTCAATTGGAGCAGGCCTGTTTGTTTAAAAAAATATATTTTTTCTACTCTAACCACCAGCCGTTAAGTAGACACTATGCAGCTAATCACCCTTGGGCCACTACCCATGACAGAACATCTTGGACCAATGTCAAGGTTTGAAACAATTAAGACTCATTGGCTACCCCCCTTCTCTGTACCCAAGCACATGGCTGGCCTGTGCCAGGAAAATGGCCAGGCAGGGATGGGGGATGGTTTGTCCTCAGCCTCAATGCCACGCAAACAGCTGCGCTGCTTCTCAGCACCGGCCCACTGATTACCTCATCTTTAGCTGGACCACCCTTAGCTACAGGACAGAAATTATTCAGTAACATGGAAGGAGAGGCTGCCAGACTCCTTAGCACGCCAACCCTCCCTGCTCTAAACCCTCTTCAGCTTTCAGTAAGTCATCTTGCAGAGAGTCTAGCATGGTTTAAAATGAAGACTGCCAAGTGACTAGTGGAGTCTCATTATTTGGGTTTAGCATCTGGTAACCTTCTGTATTAGATGACCTTGAGTAAGTCACTTTCTGTTTCTGAGCCTCAGTCTCTTCATTTGTGAAATAGTTTCTGTGATAATTAGTCTTGTGAGTATAATTCCTGATGGAAATTAGGGCTGTTATGGCCTGTACCCAGTTCTACCCTCATTACTGTATTTAACAGGGGACACAAGTCATTTGCTTTTAAATGCTTTCTTTCATCAAAAGGTCTATGCAATTATGGGCCCTACTTTGTAAAGAGGGCAAACAATGAACCTCAATACTGAAGTGAAATATATTCTTAATCACCAAGGCTTCTTACTAAGGGACTTTCCCCTAAAAAAAAAGGAAAACAGGGAAGGTTGTAATACTCTAAGTGGACTATACACTCTTCCATCAAATCAGTGGATTAAACATCATAAAGGCAAATCAATCAAGCCCAAAAGATAGTTACATTTATATATGCAATGTCAGAGATTACAGGATTAAGAACTGGAAGGGCCATTAGAGGTCTTCTAGTTCAACTTCATTTATTATTTTAATAGATGAGGAAACAGAGGCCAGGAAGGGTTTAAAGTGATTTCCTATGGTGCACATGGTAAGTGAACAATCAGAACATAGATCTTTTCCAAATTCAGCTATATTTCTACTGTATCCACATCCCAATGGATGACTGTGTCATTTTTCTAAATTGTTTCAATCACTATCCATCTGGAGATTAAATATTCATAGATGGGCAGCAACACTAGAGTAGGACTCTAGAGACTACATTTGAGTTCCAGTCAACTACTGAACCCATCTGAGATCATTTCAGCTGCTTACTACCTATGTCACCTTGGGCAAATCACTTTCTGTTTCTGAGCCTCAGTCTCTTCATTTGTGAAATGGTTTCTGTGGTAATTAGTTTAGTAAGTATAATCCCTGATAGAAATTAGTCCCTTTACTATTTTTAATCTCAATTTCCTCCTTTATGAAATGAGGGGTTTAGAAGGCTCTCTAAGGTCCCTTTCTCTGATCCTATAAATTAGTGCCTTTTAGTTATTGTTTTTTTAAACATTTTTTGTTCTATGATCTCTTCCAAATCCAAACATTCTAGATTCTAAGGTTCTTTGCAGATTTAGCAATCTATCTATTCCCATGATTATCACAAATGGTTTAAGTGCATGAAGCAGATTATTAACTCCTCAATGCCTCAATTTTCCCACCTGTACCAAAAGCAAAACAAAATAAACCGAAGGCCAAGTAATCCCTAGCTGTTGTAAAACAAGACTGTTAGGTTGAGATATTACGGAACCCTAAACCTTTGATCAAAGTTGTTATATATGCACTGTTTGTTTGATTCCAAGTGAAAAGCTTTCAAAGGCAGAAATCCATCTATCTGCAGGTTTATCTGAATGTGAACAAATATCTTAGAGTAGAAGAGGCAGAATCTCAGATTGATTTGGCTCAAGACTCAGAGAATGGACATTTAGCACTAAATTTAGAATTTAGAGCCAAAAGCAATCTTTACTATCACATTATCAAAGACCTCATTTTGGGGAAGAGCAGTCTGTTCCCCAAAGAGAGCAAGTAACCAACCCACAAGGGGTCACAAATGCTAAGGAGCAGAACAGCAATTTGAGACCAGATCCTCTCCTTCCAAACCCAAAGCTCTTTCTAAAACAACATGTAGCTTCAAAGGTTAGCTTGTGCCTCAGAGAAGATTGAAGGGAAATAGCAGAGCTGTATTCAAGTTTTGACTTTTATTTAGGGAGGACTGTATTCCCTTTTAACAGCTAGTTAAATGTCAAAGGAGCCAAAAGAGCTCCAAGAGCTTATCCAACTTCTCTGCCATGGATGGCGCTCTTTAGCTCTGGCAAGAAATGTATTTCCTCTGGAGGAAAGAAGGCAGAATGAGTCAATGTAAGGGAAAGGAAATATCAGTTCTGTACGTACTTTGACATATTTTCCATGCAGAAGATATGGGGCCTGGAAATCATGCTGACAGTTGGAGTACGCCATTCCCAATCCCATGCCAGAACCAAAGGCTAATGGCCACATCCTTCCTAAGGGAAAGAAAAGCAAAAAAGAAAAAAAATACCAATCTGAAAACATTAAGAAAAAACATAAGTGAAGTTATTACCCGAGAATACCAAATACACTAGCCCTCAACAAACATTAAATCTTTTCCACATCAAGGAAGAAAACTTGCCAGCCTTCCTAAACTCAATCCTGGCCTTGCCACTTCCTGACTGTGTGACTGTCAACAAGTCACCACCTCTTAGAGCCTCATTTTTCCCTCCAAGATCAAATGAGGGTGTTGGGCCTTTTCTAAAGTTTCCCTTCCAGCTTTGATACCTTTGATTCTATTGGCAATACTTGTGCTTCATGGCAAAGATAGAGCAGGGAAGGTGAATGAACAAACTTGTCTAGAATTCATGGGAAGTAGCCGACATTTGACAACTTCAACAAGCAACTTGTGAAATGACCCTCCAGTACTAGATCCTAGAAAAGTTACAAGGATTCCTGCCCTCTTGGAACTCAATCTGAGAATGGCATCTCTCTTCCTTTTTCATACATTATTAGCAAATGAAAAATCTTATAATACAGTCACAAGAAGTCTATTATAACAGGCTTATGGACAAGTCATTTCACTTTTTTCCCTCTCTGGGCCTCAGTTTCTTCATCTGTAAAAGAAGGGAGTTGAGCTAAATGAACTCCAAATTCCCACCTGGTTCTAATCTATGATGCTATGTTCTTAATAAACCATTATTCTTAGTAAGAAAATAATTTCAAAAGATTCTAACTAGTCAAAGCATTAATTATGACTCCTTGTTTTATGTGAGCTTTGAATATGTTCAGCCATTTCTTTATAAGAGACAGCACACTCTTATTTTCAACCCAATACTCGACCTTGTTAAGCTCCAACAAAGCAAAACTATGGATGGGGTGTTATAGACTTGAGGTGTAAGGCAGGTTAGAGCCTTATATATATTATATATATATAGAGAGAGAGAGAGAGCTCACTTATATAAGGCAGGGGTAAATTGATTATCCTCTCTAAGTCTTCCTTCCTTCCTTCCTTGTAAGATGGTTATATACAAATCATTGACCTCAGAGAACTATTATGAAAAATACTGTAAAGCACTAGAAAAATGTGAATACTATATTAAATGAAAAAGGGTTTGTAGCCAATAAAGTATATGAGGTAGATCCACTAATATTAGCATGAAATAGCATGAAAGCTATTTACTCTTTGCTCACACTAGTCTCTACTTCTCTAAGGTCCTTCCCTATTCTTCACACTTCAGCTCAAATGTTCCTTCTCTTCCATGAAGCCTTCTCAGATCTCTCAGCCAGAAACCATCTTCCTCCTTTGCACCTATTGAGTACATGCTCCCTATCTCTTAGGACACTGATTTCATTTCTCCTTGGATCATATTTGTGCACATGCAGCATCTCCCCTACTGGGCTCTAAGCTTCTTGAGGATGGGGGCCATACTGTCTCAGTGTTGAGTTCCAAATAGATTTAGCTGCCCTCAAGCTAAGCTAAAACCTTAGGCTTATTTTAAACCTTCATATCTCCCATGGTGCATAATATACAGGAGCTTTGTAGGCAGCAGAAGTTCAATAAAAGTTTGTGGAATGGTCATCAAAATGGAAAAGTACCAATTAATTACAAATCTGTTTCCCTGCTGAGTTTTGTGATTTCACAAGCAGTTAAGTCTTGATCAATGCACAAGGTAATTGTGAGCTGCCCAATCTATTGGACTGAATCTGAGTCTGCCTCACACAGCAATAAAAGAGGATGTCTGGCATCCCCACATATTTGCTCTTCCTCAGTGTTTGCTTTTGAGGCATTTACCCTAACATGCAAAAAATTTCAATTATAATCACACTTACTTTTGAAGAATGTAAGTGAGAAAACAATTCCCAGTCCAAACCCTGTACCTGTAAAAAGAGAGGAAAAAAAGAGCCATGTTAAACCTATTTATGAAAAAAGAAATAACCCTTTCCCATTCAATCATTGGTAATCAAATTAACATTTAATTTTTAGATTTTTGTCTACCTGTGAAACAAAGCTATTTACTCTTGAGCACTAGAAGAAGAGTTGCTGATAGAATTCCTAACTCCAAAAACTTTCATTATTGTCTTGTCTTCTTGACTAACAATATACTCAGCTTCTAAAAATTCCATTCTTCCACCTCATACAATGACAGTACAAGAGAACTAGAAGGCAACATATTGGAGTAGAAAGAGATTTAGGATCAGTAGAAAGAATTCAAAGAAAAAGGGAAAAAATACCAATCTGAAAACAATAAGAAAAAAAACATAACTGAAGTTAGTGCCAGAGAATACCAAATACACTAGCCCTCAACAAATATTAAATCAATTAAATTGAATGCTTCCAACAGAATATGTTATTCCTCTGGGTATCAGTTTCCTCTTCTGAAAAATGAAATGGTTTGATCAGATCAAGGTTGTTTTTTTTAATATCACAGACCCCCTTTGGGAATTTGGAAGTTTATGAATCTCCTAAAAGAATTATGTTCTTAAAAATAATTAAACAAAATGTTAAATTTCAGTTAAGGTTAAGTGAAAATAAAGATTTAATTTTTTCCCCTAAGTTCAACAACTCCCTGAAATTAATCTACCTGCCCATACCCATTCCCCAGGTTCAAATGATCTCCAAGGCCCCTTCTGAGTCTAAATCTATGATCCTATGACAATACCTTAGCAGTTGTCTAGTTTAAACCACACCTGGATAAAAATACCTTGAACACAGTTGGTCTTCAAAACTTAAAGAGTGAAGTTCTAAAAATATTCACTTAGAGTCAAAGAACCTAGGTTCAATACCAGCTCTGACTGTGTAACCCTAGTCAAGTAACTTGGCTTCTCTAAGCTTCAGTATCATCATGCATAAAATGAGGGCCTAAAAGGGCTTTAAAAGACTGCCTGCTCTTTGATCCAGTCATACCACTGCTAGGTTTATACCCTAAAGAGATAATAAGGAAAAAGACTTGTACAAAAATATTTATAGCTGCGCTCTTTGTGGTGGCAAAAAATTGGAAAATGAGGGGATGCCCTTCGATTGGGGAATGGCTGAACAAATTGCAGTATCTGTTGGTGATGGAATACTATTGTGCTCAAAGAAATAATGAACTGGAGGAATTCCAAATGAATTGGAACGACCTCCAGGAATTGATGCAGAGTGAAAGGAGTAGAATCAAAAGAACCTTACACACAAAGACAGGTACACAACCGAAAGTAATGGACTTCTCTAGTAGCGGCAATGCAATTATCCAGGACAATTCTGAGGGACTTATGAGAAAGAACACTATCCACATCCAGAGAAAGAACTGTGGGAGCAGAAACACAGAAGAAAAACAACTGCTTGATCACACATGGTTTGATGGGGAAATGATTGGGGATGCAGACTCTAAACGATCACTGGTGCAAATATCAAAAATATGGAAATAGGTCTAGATCAATGACACATGTAAAACCCAGTGGAATTGTGCATTGGCTACAGGAGGGGTGTGAGAGGAGGGGAGGGGAAAATGTGAACCATGTAACCATGGAAAATTATTCTTAATTAAATGAAATTTTAAAATAAAATAAAATGAGGGCTTGAAAGACTCCCAATTTGAACATGACAAAGTCTCTAGTCCTTTCACCATCCTGACTGCCATACTTTATATGTCCTTCTTCCACTGTCTAGTTACAAATGGTAGATAATAAATCCATATACATGTATAAGATGATGGAGAGTACAGCTACCAGCTCCCACAATCTAAACATTAAAGGCAGTCTAAAGTCATGATGGCATTTTTGGCTTTCATGTGACCCTATTGAGTCATACTTAAAATCCCGTTGAAAAGATCTCTAAGGCTCAAAAACTGGATAGAGAGCTTTCTTCAGGAACTTTCAGAATTGCTACTGGGTTCTCTCACCTATCCTGCATGAGTATCTCATCCACAGGATATGACAATAAGAAGACATTGTAATTGTGTCTTAGGACATTTCAGGTGGTAGAGATATACTGAAGAATCTAGGTATGGAACATTACATATACATGTAGTCAGAAGTATCCACTACATGGGTTGGTCTTATTTAATTGTTTTTTCTATTACAGGAGAGGGCTTAATAGAGATGCATATTGGTAAGTGGCTTCAACTCTTTTGAAAGAGATAATATATAAATGTAAGCCACTATTATTATGTCTCTCTCTTTTTTTTTTAAAACCCTTACCTTCTGTGTATTGGTACCAAGAGTGGTAAGAGCTAGGCAATAGGGGTTAAGTTACTTGCCCAGGGTTACACAGCTGGAAAATGTCTGAGGCCAGATTTAAACCTAGGCCCTCCCTTCTCTAGGCCTGGCTCTCAATCCACTGAGCTACCCAGCTGCCCCCTATTATGTCTCTCTTAGAGTATCATTGATTTAGAGCTGGAAGGGACATCAAGTCCACCCTCCTAATTTCACAATGGGGAAAACTGAGGCCCAGGGAGGTTAAAGTGCCTTACCCAGATCAGGTCAACAGCTAAGAGCCTGAAGCAGGTTTTGAACTCGGGTCTTCCTGACTATGTCCAGTACTCTCTCCACTATACTACCTAGCTGCCCTCCAATGTTCCAGAACCACAGAATTTGAAGTTGGAAGAGACTTCAGTGATCAGCTATCTAGCCCAACCCATGCTTCAACAAGAATCCCTTCTATAATGCACCCCAAAAATGGTCAGTCATAGACTTTTTCCTTGAAGACTCTAAGTGTGGTGGACACACCTGCCTTTTGGACAGCTCAAGTGTTGGGTAAATTCTTCCTGACATCCAGTCTGAATGTATCTCTGTGCAACTTTACCCATTGTTCTTAGTTCTGTCCTCTTTAGCCAAGCAGAATAAATCTAGTTTCTCTGTCATAAGACTACTTTTCACATATCTAAAAAAAACTCATGTTCCCTGAAGACATCTTTTCTTCAGACCAAATACTTCCAATTCTTTCAAGAGATCTCCTATGATATAAATTCAGCACCCCTCATATTCATCATTGCCATCTTCTGAAAAATTCAGCTTTTTATTATCCTTCCTAAAAATGTAGTGGTGCCTAACACTGAACACAATACTCCAGATGTCTTAACAGAGGTCTAGTACAGAAGGATAATTAAACATCCCTAATCATGGACACTGCTTCTCTTAACAAAGTCTAAGATTGCATTAGCTTTCTTGCTTGCCTGCTATATGAGAATGCTGATTCATATTGAGTTTACATTGCACTAAATCCCTAGATGTTTCTTAGACAAGCTTCTGCCCAGACATGCTTCCCCAATTTTGTACATACATGTGAAATTGATTCTTTGAATCCAAATAAAAGACTATATTTATCCCTATAAAATTTAACCTTATTGGATATAGCCTAACAATATCTTTATGAATCCTGACTCTTTTGTCCAATGTATTATCTACCCTGCTCTGAGCTTTGTATAGTCTATACATTGCAAAAGCATGCCTTCTATACCTTTATTCAAGTCACTGACAAAAATATTAAAATGCACAGACTTCTTTCCATTAGAGGCCTTACATAACCTGAAACTGAAAATGACTACACTTTGGGCAGGGCCATCCAAACAGTTCCAAGTTCACCTAACTATACTGCTGTCTAGCTCACATCATATCTCTCCATCTTTTCCACAAGAATAGCATAAACCTATATTAAATGCTTGCTAAAGACTAGGTAAATATCTCTACAGAATTACCCTGACCTACCAGAACAAAGAACGATCAGAAACAAATTAATTCAACAGCCCAGTGTCTGATCAACCTGAAAGCACAAACTAAGTAGGAAAAAACTCCCTATTTAATAAGAACTAGGAGGAAAATGGAGAGTAGTCTGGCACTAATTCAGCTCATACCAATATCATACCAGTGATGGCAAACCTATGGCACAAGTGCAAAATATGGCACATAGAGCTCTCTGTGGGAACTCTGCCACTCACCCCGCACACCCCACAGAGTTTATCAGAAAGCTAGAGGAGCTGCTCTCCTCCCCCTCTCCAGTGTGCCTGATGACATTTTTTCACATCCCCACCCCTCCGCCCAGCAGCCCAATGGGATCTCATAGGGGTAAGGTAGGTAGTTCATAGGCAACAGAGCTGGAAGGGAACAGTCCTGAGGATATTGCTCCACCTGCCCCTCTGCCCAGCAGCCCAATGGAAGCACTTCCTCCCTCTCCTGTGTGGGATCAGGGGGCACCCAGCACATGGTCAGAGGGAGAGGAGGGGCTGACCTGGCACTCAGTTGGGGGGAGGCCCAGCACTCTAAAGGGTTCACTATCACTCTTATACCATATTCCACAATATATTCAAAATGGATAATTGACCTGACTATCCAAGATCTTACCATAAAAAAATCAGAAAAGAAATAGATTATATACTGTTTAAGAGCAGGAGATGAATTCTTAAGTAAATATGGGGTATAAACAATTACAAAAGTTTAAAGATAATTTTGATACAAACACATTTGGCACAAGCAAAACCAATATATCTGTGAAAAGAAAAGCCATCATGGGGGAAGAAGTCTTTGTAGAAAATATATCTGATGAGCAGTTGATATCCAAGATATGTAGACAACTAGCAAGACCAAAAGTTATCCCCCAACAGATATAGTAAAAGGCTCTGAACAGATAGTTGTCGAAAAAAAGAATCACAAACTATAAAAAATCATAGGAAATAATGTTCCAAATCTCTCTCTCTCCCTCTCCCTCTCCCTCTCCCTCTCTCTCACACACACACACACACACACACACACACACACACAGAAATATAAATAAAAATAACCCTCAGGTTTTGCCTCCTACCTACCAAATAGATAAAGATGATAAATGATGAGAATAGTCAGTTGGAGGGGCTGCAAAATGAGATAAGCATACTTTAAGCATGCTGGCAGAGCTATGAAATGTACAACCACTTAGGAATGATAGAAATAAAGTAACTAAAATATCCAAACCCTATGACCCAAAGATATCACTACCAAAAATATTCCAAGGAATTAATTTATAAAAAAGTTCAATATACACCAAAGGTTTGTAGGAGCACTGAAAAGAAGGGGCTATCCATTAATTAAGGAGGACTAGGCAACTTTGGTAGCTGAATATAATGGAACGTTACTGTGCTATAAGAAAAGAGCTTAAATTAATATGCAGAAGCATGGAAAGACTTACAACTAAAAGATGCAAAGTGAAATAAGCAGAAAAAGATGCAAAGTGAAATAAGCAGAACCAGGAATGGGAGAAGACCTTTACCCTCAACGCTGTTCCTTTACGGAGGTGGGGTTCATAGACTGAACTGAAATATCATATGTTGTATATATCAAAATGTTGCATATTATAGATTTTTCCAGTTATTGACTTGTTTTGCTTATTTTTTTCTTCTTTTTCTTTCTTTAACAAAAATCTTTGTTATAAGAGATGGCTCCCTAAGAGAGGAAGGACGAAGGGCATAAGAAATCTAGGTGATACAAAAACAAAAAATATGCAAAAAAATCTATTTAAACTATTTTGATGAATATATTTTGTTACTATATCACACTCCTCTACAAATATATCCTTCTTCCTACTTGGTGAACTACCTCTTCTAAGAAAGATGTAAAAAGAAAAAGAAAAAAAACATTTCAGCAAGTCAACAATTAGAAGAAGGAGGGGAAAAAAATTTTTGTTCATTTAAAAAAACCTAAATTTAAAAAAAAAAATCACAGATGCTCATCATTTCACAGACCATTAGTTATCTTCTGCACAAAAATTAGTCTTATATATAAAGAAAAAATACAAACATATTTTAATGACATGGCATTAATACCTGCTTTTAAATTTGGGATTTTCAATTGCAAAAAAAAAAAACATAAATATCACACAAAAAAATCCCTGAATGTGATCTACCACTTATGGAAACTTTCTTCACAAGGCAAGTTAATTCTTTCACTAGAGTACAAAGGCCTCAAGATTATTATTTTTGAACACTCCACATATGAGATAAACTGGCTTTACCAAAAAAAGCAACCTTTGCGTGCAAAGGAATAAAGCAATGAAATTCAATCTATTAGATTTGTCACAGAACTAATACAACAATTGCTTTTAAAAGACTTTCTCTTCCTTGAACACTTTCCACAATCCAATTATAAAGGATCTACCTGCTTTACAAGGATATTCTGATTCAAGCCTAAACATTCCAAACATGCAACTTCAATGACAATCCTCCAAATGAATCTACAAAACAAGCACCTTTCTGATTAGGCATAAAGCTGAATTCTCCCTTGTTTTATTTAGTCTCTCACTATAGGGGTTTATTTACCCAAGATTTTGGTATCTAATCAAAATTTTAAGCTGTTTTGGTATAAGGATTAAAGCAATATCAA
Organism: Monodelphis domestica; assembly: GCF_027887165.1. Taxonomy (NCBI): domain Eukaryota; kingdom Metazoa; phylum Chordata; class Mammalia; order Didelphimorphia; family Didelphidae; genus Monodelphis; species Monodelphis domestica. The sequence continues at coordinate 389,182,060 of NC_077230.1, forward strand.
CAGGCTCCTCCAACACTATCTGAGCTGTCCATGTCATCTCCAAATGAGGAAAAATTGGTGTCAGTGACACTAAGCAATAGCCTCATTCATCCCATTTTTCCAAGGAAGGTTTCTAATTCATTTACTTCACAGTACAACTGCTGCTGGCCTAAATAATTATACTATGAAGTTATCACTATCTACAAAAAATTTGTAAGACAAACTGTTGACCCAGGGTACCTTTTGACAAACCTTTCCTAGTGCATGTGGCCATTAGGCCCTCTCATGCACTCTAAAGCTGCTGGCCTGTAAAAGGTCTAAATTTGAACTGAAAATGCTTACTTCACAAAGACCAACAAAGCCAGAATTAGGCGTTGTTTTTACCGTAAAACTTGAAAAGCCAGAAGTGAAAGGTTACCACCTACTTTTAATCCTATAAGGAATCTTTACATCTAACTTAAACAATTGGCCAATCAATGAAAAAGTATTTATAGTGGAACATATCTTGCATCATTTGACTGATTCCTTAAGCTAAGCTGTCTACAGAATTTCCAAACAACTTATTAAACTTTGGTGCAGCAGAAAAACAGAAGTGTAAACAGATCAGTTTATAAAATATAGCTAGGGATGCCAGATGATAAGAATGAACCAAACATCATGAGATGGGGATCTTAAGACCAAGGAGTCCTCCTCCAATTTCTTCCCCTTCAATGAGGTTACTACCTTCCAAGTAAAGACTGCCAGGATTTCTCTTGCCAGTCAAATGAGATGCTGCCAGAAAATGATCCATGGTCCCCATGCAGCAATGCAGAACATCAGTACTAGGCAACCAGGCTACTAACAAGTATACACAAGGCCAAGCAGTTGTTAAGATTCATGACCATCCTAATAGAGTAGCAGAAAGAGTGCTGGATTTAGTCAAAAGATGTGGGTTCGAATCCCAGCTCTGCTATTTACCAACACCTCTGTGACCATGGGAAAGCTACCTGACCTCTGTAAAAGAGAGAATAGGCAAGCATGCAAGACAGAAAGCTGAGGACAAAAGAGCTGTCAATCAAAATGTTCCTGGGAAAGACAGTTGGAGCCAAGCCAGGCTGAACTGGGCTGAGAAGCTTCTGAACTGGACCCTTTTGACTTCTGGAGCCAGGAGAGAGGCTGGTGAACTAAGCTTTTGGCTACTTGTGGATGATGGTGGTGACTGAGCCTGAAGAGCTAATTTGTATCTCTGATATTTACCAGGCTGGCTAGAAGAAAAGAAGACATATAGTTGTCACAGTTGTGACAAAACTGCCATTTCCCCAATATCCTCCAAACCAAGGCACCATTGTAGAGACTAGGGAAACCTATCCTTCTTACCTTATGTGTTCCTTTTTTTAAAAATCGTCATCATTATTATTATTATGATTCTTTGGACTACATAGGCAACAAAACCATGTTTATTCGGAACCTTCTAATAAAGTCTAGGGTCTAAAACTACTAATATATGAGCTACCTGGGGCTGTGAGGCAGGAGTTCTAGTACTTCACAGATGAGATTTACCAAGAGTGATTCTCTATATCACGTTATCTATCACTGCCTAGTTTATGAAATAACACTGAATTTAATTTCAAGGCTATTTGCCTCACCCCCTTGCAGCTGAGAGATGAGTAACATGGCAAATTAGTACTAGAACATGAGGTAAAGAATTTGGACTGGCCTACAAATTTCAAACCAGGCAATGTGATGGAGAACTGGGCCAGTAAAAACAGAAGGGGTTACAATAAGAGCTTTAGGTCTTTTACATCTGGAGGCAATTTGGGGGCAAATAAATTGAAAGCCCAAAAGGAAAAAATTCAGCATTTTTCTTCTCCCTCATACTTTATGCCTTTCTTCCCTCTATGGTATGTTCTCTACTGATCAATTTTTCCTAGCACTGAACCAAGAAAAATGCTAAATCTGCTGCTAGCAATATCAATTAATCCAAAACAACATGAGAACATGAGTCAGTCAGAGCTGAAAGGGGCCTTAATCCATTCCACTCATTCTATACAGAAGGAAAAGGAGACCCTTGAAGGTTCCTTCAACCAGACCATAATATCACTTCGGGGAAGAGATGGACAAAGACCAAATCTTACTCATCTTTGAATCTCCCAGAACCTATCCCAATTAAAGGTGCTTTCTAGAGATCAATGTTTGCTGAAATGAGATAAATTAAATTAGTTGCTCACCCACTCTCACACAACTGAGCAGGTAAGAGATCTAAAACCAGTCTCCAGAGTTCCATTTCTCCCAAATCACACCCAGTTCATTATGAAAATGCCCAAAGGATCTATGCTTTCTTCAGTGCAGGGAGCTAAGACAAAGATTAAAGGGTTTTCAGGAGATCACGAAGCTATAGGAGGCAGGACTTGAAGTTGCCTTTCAAGCTGCAGTCCAAGCACTCCATCCATTGTACAACTCTGCCCTATGAATAAAATATTAACTAGAAAAACTTTTAATGTCCCCAGATTTTATTTTTGATCATCCATCTTGGGTTTCAATCAATGTTTCCTTGTGGCATGGAACTGACCTAGGTTCTCAAAAGCTACTATAGCAAAGGATTATAAGCATTAGCTGGTCTTAACACTCTGGAAAGGCTTCAAAATAGAGGCCCTGCAACAGAATCTGCCTTTATTCCCAAGTCTAACCTAGCTAAATTCAGATAATTTCACCACCAGAGGACTGACCATTTGGTAATTTCCCCCCCTAGTCATAGCAACTTAAACCAACCTGGAAATGTGGTATAGAATGTCCTTCAAAGCTTGTTTCAGGTGCCACCTTCTTCATGAGACCTTTACAGATTAAACTCAGCTTTGTACCCAGCCCTGAAATTACTTCTGTGTGTATCTTTTGCATATATATGCATATACTGCACATATATGCATTTATATATATATATATTTATTTATTATACATATATTTTGCATACACACACACACACACACACACATTCCTCTTCCCCCTTTCGCTCTTGAGGTCAGGAGTTGTTTTATTTCTCTGTGTCCTTAGCATATAGTAGGAACTTAATAGACAACTGTTGACAGAATGGGCCTTAATCAAGGAAACACGGAATCCACATTCAAGTCCTAGTTTTTCCACTTCACTTCTAAATTTGCTCATGTGCAAAACAAGAGCAGGAACAGAAATGGATGATCTCTCAAGTTCTTGCCAGCTCTAACATTCTTTGATCTTATAGACCAAAACATAAGGAGCATGTAATTTATATCACTAGAAAAAACTAGGGACACCAAAGATATGAATTACTTTGATTCTTGCTATATTGCAGTACAAATGCATCTAAATATCAGTATGCAACTTATAGAATCACTAAAATGAGTAAAAATTTTGTGAATTTAAATATCTAGTTAAAATCGGTTTAGACTAGTAAAAGGAAGTTTCAAAGAACCTGCTGTGTGACCATAAGGAAAATACATAAATCTACTTCATATGATTAAGAAATATTTATTACCTATAACAATCATCCAATATTTTCCTTTCATTAGTGGTCAATTTGTGCAGCCATTTCCTATCACCTTTTTCTTAAAGACAGAAAGCTCTGAGCCTCTCTCCCTTACCAACATCCACTCATTAAAGTGGAAGCATGATCACATGCACACAAATATCAACAAAAAGCAGGGTACAAGTTTATTTCACTTTATTAGCTATCTCAGTTCTAACAACAGTGGAACCTGTTGATGAATTTTACAGGTTCAAGTTCTCACATGTTCAATTTCCTTTTAAAAGGCAACATGTTGCTTCAAAGAACCTCCCACCTGATCTGGGGACACTAACTCTGCAGCTGTTTCTCCTCCAAGATCAGCACCTCTAGGCTAGGCCAGGCTTTAACTTCATAACAATAAAACATGAAAGGTTTGTCTTACAATGAAAACAGGCCAACTCGGAAAAAGAGAGGATTTTTTTTCTGCCCTGGGCCACTTTTATTCTTTTCCTTTCTTTGCATGTCAAGACTCTTGGAGGAAAATGCCAAAGAAAGGGAGTCCAAAGCATTTTTCCCCTCCCAAAGGTAAATGTTTAACTAGGAAAATTGTTTATTCAGCCTGAAGTTTACTTTTTCCTCCAACATATTTTATTAGTGTGTTGGATAAACCTTGTGATGGGTGCCTATGGTCCTGACAAAGAGGCTTGTTGCGTGCATAAAAAGGAGCCATATAGAATTAACATAAGAAAGAGTTGATGTTCTGAAATTCTTGGCACTCAGTCCCTCAGAAAGAAATTACCATACCCTAAATCAATTTGCTAGATACTCAAAACATGTGCTTCAAGCACAAAAAGGCATCATAAAACTGTCTGGTAGAGAAACACAAATCTCAGGATTGACTAAGTCCTCAGTTGATCATGTGGGAAAAGCCTTTAATGATAATAAAATCTGGTGAATGCTGTCCCTCTTTGGTTATGCCTATGAACTTTATAACTTAGAAGAATGACAGAATAGCTTTCCCAATTAGAGACAACAGACTCAATTATATTCATTTATTAAAACCCTACTGCATACATGCACTAGAGGAATACAAAGACAAAAAGTAACCATTCCTCATCTCCAGCTTACAATTTAGCAAGGGGACATAACATACACACAGAGGTACAAAATAGATACAAGATAATTTTGGCTGGGGAAGGGAAGCACTAGCAATTGAGGGAGTAATAAACATTAAAGAGGTCTTCCCTAATCTAATAACTGCTGTTTATGTTATTTATGATAACTATGAAGTCTTTAACTCCATTTCCTGGTTAACATCTAATAGCTGAGTTTTGTAAAAGGGAAACTTATTACTAAGCTGGTTATTGAGGATATCAATTTTGAAAAATCAAAGTCAACTTCATAGGATTGCAGCTTTAGTGTTAAATTTGTAGTCAAGGAAGAACTGAGTTCAAATCCCTCCTCTGGAATTTACCAGGTGTGCAGCCATGGGTTCTAATCATTAGGTACATACTTACATGTGCTCATGGTCTTACCTTTTCAAATGTATACTCCTTGAGGGCATAGTTTTTGGATCTTCAGCACCAAGCAAGTGTCTAATAAATGCCTGGTGATTAATTTAACTTCTCTGGGCACCAGATTCCTCTTCTGTAAAATGGGGATTCAAATAGGGTTTGGACCTGTGATTTTATTGGTATAGGAAAGTCAGGGAAAGGAAGTTCCTACCAGTGCAGGCTGTACCTTCTCTGCAACTTACCATCTTGCAGAGCTGGCTAGAGCTCTGAAGAGGTCAACAGACTAACCCAGAATCACATGGCCAATATGTGTCAGAGGCAAGACTTGAACCAGCACTTTCTAATTTCAAGGCCTGTTCTCCATCCACTGTGCAGATTGCCTCTAATATAGAAGTGCTAATACCCATGGTTCCTGCTTCACAGTATTGTTAGGAGGCTCAAATGAGGATAGAGATTTTAAAGTGTTATTATATAAATGTCAGTAATTATTATGAATCTTGTTCTCATCTATTAGCATGACATCATCATCACCACCACACATGAGGAGACTAAGGCTTGGAGAGGTTAAACAATTTGCCCAAGGACACAAAATGGCAAACGGGGAATTTGGAAACACCCCACCATGGCTTTAAAAAAATGAGTAATGATTACTGTGATATCATCTTTTATAATTTCTGTACATGTACTAATCTATGTCAGGATACAGGCAAATAATAATATAACTATGCAGCCAGCAAAGAGTGGACATAAAAAAAGGTCTGGGAGAAATAAAGTTCATGATGAGGAGATTCATCAATGATTTCCCAGGCTATAAGAAAACAAATGTCAAGAACACGGGAAGAATGTGAACTGGAATGAGCTCCAGGAATCGATGCAGAGAAAAAGGAGCAAAACCAGGACATTGTACACAGAGACAGATACCAAAAGAACTGTGTAAGCAGAAACACAGAAGAAAAACATATATGATCGATCACTTGGTTCAATGGATATATGATTGGGGATGTTGACTTTGAATGATCACTCTATTGAAAATATGAATAACATGGAAATAGGTTTTGAACAATGGTATACATGTAAAACAGTGGAACTGCTCATTGGCTTCATGAGAGGGGAGGGAGGAGGGGAAGGAAAGAACATGAATCATGTAACCATGGAAAAATATTCTAAATTAATCAATAAAAATTTTTTAATTTAATTTTAAAAATTTGAAGAAAAAAAATATACTGGAAGACCTAAGTAGAGTCACCTTCTAACTCCATCACTTACTACTCATGTGACCACAGTTAGTTTTCTCCTCTATAAAGCAAATATAACAAAACCTGAACCATCTTACAAGGTTGTTGGGAGGAAAATGCTTGTAAACCAAAAAGCACCACAGAAATGTAAATGAGGGGGCCATGATTTAGTAAACTTTTTTCATTGCTCTTACACAAAGAACTGCAATAATTTCACATGTGAGACATTTCATGGCTTTCCTGACAACTAGGCCTTAAAACTTATAAAGCCTACGATGACTTGCTTCAACAAATGCTTAAAAAGCACTGTGCCAGGCTCTCCTGAAGACACAAAGTTTAGATAAGAAAAAGTGTCTTAACTTTGTGAAACACAGACTGGTAAGAGAATAAGATACACAGAGCTACAGTAATTAATCATTTCCATGTAGCCTGGATTTGTTCAGCATTACCCTGTGGAGTGAGCCAGAGATTTTCTTATAGACTGCACTGCCTCTAGCTGTCATTGGTATGAAAAAAAAATGGTTTCTTACATACCTAAATAAATGAGCTGCTCTTCTGATAATGTTCTAGCTACCTGCTAATAAAGATCACCATGATTTTGCTCTATATTGTAATTTTTAAAAGACTGCCTTGGTATTATTGTCCTTTGAATATTTAACATAACTAGATTTATGTCTCAGCAAATTTTCATTAAATCCTACTTGATTTATTTGCAACAGTCACATTTTCTTGTCCAGCCATGTCCTTATCAAAGGTATTACCATCATCAAGGGCATCTGTTATGACAGGACAAAACAGGAATATACTTTCATAGAAAAGTGCCCCTGGGATTGAATTTAGTGAGAATTATGTTTCTAAGAAGCATTACCTTATTTATGAAAGATATTCAGCGCCCTATGGGGGGGAGGGGGGGAGTAAGGGGGAAATAGCTTTAAGAAAGCTCCAATCTATCTTAATCCTTTGAGGTAATTGGATTTTCTGGTGTCCATGTTTAAAATACCAAGTCAAGTAAATTCTCAAAGTGAATTAAAAAAAAAAAAGGTGTCTGTATAAGGCTAGTTCTAGTCTGCCTACATCGACTTCTCAAAAGTCAGGAAACTGGGGCCAGCTGGGTGGCTCAATGGATTGAAAGCCAGGCCCAGAGAAAGGAGGTCCTGGGTTCAGATCTGATCTCAGACACTTCCTAGCTGGGTAACCCTGGACAAGTCACTTGACCCCCATTGCCTAGTCCTCACCAAATCTCCTGCCTTAGAACCAATACACAGTATTGATTCTAAGATGGAAGGTAAGGTTAAAAAAAAACAAAAAAACAGGAAACTGATCTAAGAAGTGGCTATTTCAAGGAACCTTTACCCTATAGCCTCTTCTAGTACTCCAAAGGACACATGAACAGCTACAAGTCCCCAGGTAGTCACCAATTTATGAGTTTCAGGTTGGAAAAAGAAAAGAATTCAGTAGGTGTTAATCAAGTTTAACTCATAACCAGTCATTTATCCCAGAAGACAAATAGAGATTTAAGATTTAAGAAAAATCAATACATGAACACTGGGACTTACAAACAAAATAAATAAGGGGAGTTCAATTTCACAAGAAGAAAATTCTTTCCAAAGGGAATAAAGGATTCCTTTAAAAAGTGAGCACAGGATACAAAACATAGATTTCAACTTTCTAAATTATGACTCAACTCAAAATTTTCATCTTTTGTATAACGTGAGGAACAAACTGGACATTTTTGGAACAGGGTTTACAGGGGAGACTGAGGTAGCAGACTGACTGAATTTGGGGAGTTCTAGCTAAAGCTGACCAACTGAGTTCCCATACTAAGTACAACAGCAAGACAATAAGTCCTCAAGAGATAGAGGCCACCAGGTGGCCTAAGAAGAGACAAACCTATCCAGTTAAGATCAGTACTAGAGTCAGCTGTATTTCCAGTTTGGGGGAGATAGGGAGACCTAACTTTCTTTATTTTTATTCAAAGATATTTTCTTTTCCCAGTTACATGTAATCATACTTTTTAACATATATTTTCTGAAATCATAAGATCCCTCCCACCACCCCCCAAAGACAATAAGCAATTTAATTTGGGTTATACATGAATACATACAAAACACTTCTTTAGTGGTCATTGTAAGAAAATACTCAAAATCAAAACCCCAAAATAAAACTGTAAATAAACTAATTTGAAGAATAGTGTGCGCTGATCTGCATCTGACTCCAACAATTCTTTTTCTGGAGGTGGACAGTATTCTTTGTCATAAGTTCTTTGAAACTGTCCCAAATAATTGTACAGCAGAGAGTAGCTAAGTCTTTCATAGTAGCTCATTCCACAATATTACTGTTACTCTGTACAATGTTCTCTTGGTTCTGCTTACTTCATTCTGCATTAGTCAATGTGTATCTTTCCAACTTTTTCTGAAACCATCCTGATTATTGTGTGAGGCAAATATTTAGGGGATCTCTAATACAGCCAGCATCCCAGTACAGCCAAGGTCAGTATGAACATCTTCGTTGCCACAGAGGGGAGGAGCAGACCTTTTGAAAAGTCAGCACAGGAAGCTGAGTAGATTCTATTTTTTTTCCCCCTAGACTGGGTTTAAACTAACTCTCTCCAAACTGGCTTTCTGATCTTTCTTACCTAGGTTTTTGATCTCTGACAAGCCACCATTCCACCCAGCTGCAATGGGGGTGGGGTGTCAGATTTTTACCTAAAATTAGAAAGGTTGAAACTTATTTCTCTTTATATGCTTATATATGCTTTCTAGGCTTATAAATCTGATAAGTCCCTAGATTAATTTTTATCTATAACTATCATTTGGGGAGACCCAACTTTAATAAGTAAATGATAAGGTGAGGCCCACTTCTACAGGCACTTCTTTTAAATGGAAGTAGAAAATTTATTTGGGGTTTCAGGTTATTAGAAACTAGAGAACAGAGTCTAGAGATTTATAAAGGGGAAGAAAAAGAAAAAAAAATTACAAGTTAGACCATAAGAGAAAAACAGGGACTAGTGGAAAGAACAAGGAATTCAGTTATCCGCTACTTATTACTTTTGCAATTTTGGGAATGTCATCTCCTGAGCTTCAAATTCCCAGTCATCCCATTTGAAGAAAGTGGGACAAGATGTGGCTTGTGATTGATCAGCTACTTCAAGCTCTAAATTTTCTGATCACACAAAATCTATTTTATGTGGGGTTTTTTGGTAGCTATGTATTTTAATCAATATATTATGAAATGGCTGCAGCAAATAACTAAGGAGTAGATAACACTTTCTTTTTTCATCTATGTTGTACTGATGACTTCTTGCTTTATCCTGCCCCTTTCCACATGGAACCCTTTTAATAAAGGAGAACAGTTAAGCAAAACCCACCCACTCAGTAGCTGCCTCACATAGTGAATACTAAATCTAGCACCTATGGTTCTTGACTTTCTACAGGGAGAATAGAGGCAGGTTTCAACACAAATTTCCCAGACTGAGGATTGGCCATTGCAATTAATGAATTTGGCTGACTTTTGGTGTTATCACCATTTATAATGTAGTCATTATGAATGCTATGCTAGTTCAACTGTGTCATAGAATTGAGATTTAAAGCTAGTCAAACTCCCCAATTTTACAAATGAGGAAAATTAGGCTTAGAAAAGTTGTGATTATTTCCAAGGTTATATAAGTAGTAAATAGCAGTCTGAATCAAGACCTCCAAATTCAGCTTTGAATCATTTCATAGAAATATTCTCATGTTGCTCTGAATTCCTCATATTCATCCTTTCTTACAGTAGAATGATATTCTATTTCCATCTACATACCACAATTTGTTCAGTCATTCTCTAATCAATAGGAACTCACCTTGTTTCCATGATACACACATACACACAGTTTTTTGTGTGTCTTTGACCTCCTTGAGAGTATATGCCCAGTAATATAAGTAATGGGTCAAAGGGCATAAGTAATGGGTCAAAGGGCATAAAGTTATTTGATCTCAAAATTAGGGAAGTCAACATAGAAATGAAAGTCTCTACAATAAGTTCTTTTTCTGGATTGAAATATAGCACATGGATAACTTAGAAATATGTTACTGTCATTTTTCTCATGGTATGAGCTCCTGAATTGTTATGGATTGGGTTGGGTTTTTTGCACATCGTTTTCCTAAAAATTTTTTTATTCAATTATGTTAATATTAAGAATATATAATCAGCAGGGCAGGTAGGTGCCTCAGTAGATTGAGAGCCAGGTCTGGAGACAGGAGGTCCTATGTTCAAATCTGGCCTCAGATACTTCCTAGTTATGTGACCCTGGGGCAAGTCACATAACCCCTATTGCCTAGCCCTTAATGCTCTTCTACCTTGGAACCAATTACACAGTATTAATTCTAAGATGGAATTCTAAGATGGAAGTTAAGGGTTTAAAAAAAAACAAGTGTGATGAATACAGAGAAATATGGGAAGACTTACATGAACTGATTCTGCATAACTGAATGAACCAGAAAAATAATACACACATCTACAACAATATAAACTGTAAATTCTAAAGTTTATATGGGTGACACCTCTCCATGGCTCAGGCAACACTCTACATAAGATTCAAGTCAATTTCTGCTAATCTTTATCAGATGAGGGAATTTTGACCATGAGTTCCCCAAGTCTGAACTAAAAGGTGAAAAGTATATTAAGTCTCTAATCAGAGTGGAATATTCAGGAACTTAAGATTCTGGCTGTGGGAAAACTAATGGATTCCAATTTAGTCATATGAAATGAATGCCAAGAAACTGGCAGCTCTCCTGGGGTTATCTTTCTAGTAAAAAAAAAAATGGATTTTATCACTTAAGTCACTTGCCTCACTTAAATATTTAAAACACCATAAAAAACATTCTTTCTAAAAGGAACTATTATTCGTTTATGGGTGCAGGTTCTGACAATGAGGTACATTTGTTCTAACTTGTAAACGTTTGTCAAAGTAATGCAAATTCACCATGCTTTACAGAAATTATAAATTATCCTAAGGATTTTGATATAGGTTTAAGTAGGATGAAGAAAACAAAAGTAAACTACCTAGTTTTCATTTCGTACAAAAAAAAACAACTGTAACTGCTTACTTATTTGGAGTGTTTTCATTTTCTAAATACTTCATTTCAACAATTTTGAAAGTAAAACTTTTTTAAAATTCTCTGTTATTTTGTAATTTTGTGGCTCTACTTAGGGAGCCCTGCAGCTGGGGGGGGGGGGAGAAGAATAGGGCTGTAGAATTAGAAGCATCTGGGTTGGAGTTTCTGGCTCTCCCACTTAATAAGTGCATGTTTTTTTGTAAATCACTTCTCTGATCTCATACGCCTCCTTGTATTATCTTGGGATGAACAAGAAGTTTAGGGAAGACTAGCACTTCTGGCTTGCTGAGCCTTTTCAGAACAGCTTTCCTCCTTTGGTGTGCACCTGCCACCCAGTTCTCTCACCTGAAGCTCCAAGAAGCTGTAATATGCACAGTGGCCACAATTCAGTAAATCTCAGCAAAGCTGAGAGTAACCATCTCAAGTCCTTTACTGAGTTAAAAAAAAAAAGTGTCTACCTCAAGTTTGTGAAGATTTCCCCTGGTGGAGGGGCAGATGAGAACAATTTGTTCTAAGGCAATGAAGAGGTAGAAGTGGATGCTGCAGAGTGCTTTGAGCTTGGATAGATGTCAAAGATGCCAAAATCATCCACTGCATCTTGAGCCACTTGTGCAACATCTCTACTTAATTCTAATTTATTCTCTAGTCAAAAGATCACTTGATGTCATTCTAGCTCTCTTTGAGTATGACAGACAACAACCAACCAACCAGACATGTGTGCTAGGTCCTATGCTAAGTCTTAGGGATACAAACAGAAAAGAATACTCTTCAATCCAGGGACATTGTTCATTTCACGAACAAAGATTTCATCTCTCAGCTCCAGATATTTTCTCTGCAGTCGGTCTGTTCTCCTTATCTTCACCCTATTGTCTTCCTTGACTTCCTTTAAGTTCCAACTAAATCCTCCCTTCTAAAGCAAGCCTTTCCCAACTCCTCCTAATACTAGTGCCTTCTCTCAATTATCTCCTATGTATTCTGCATAAAGCTTGTTTGTACATTCTTGTTTGTTTGTTTTTCCCATTAGATTATAAACTCCTTAAGGGCATGGCCTATTTTTTGCCTCTTTTTTTTTTTGTCCAGTGCTTAGCACATATAGTGGGCACTACTGATGCTGAAGGCAACAGGGAGCCATTGAAGTCTGAGTAAGAAGGCAACATGGTACTTCCTGAATTTTAGGAAAAGCACTTTGGTGGCTAAGTGGAAAATGGATTAGAGTGGGGAGAGACTTTGAAGCAAACAGATTAAGTGACTTGGCCAGGGCCACATAGCTGATATGAAATCAGGCCTTCCGGATTCCAGATATAGCACTTTACCCATGGCACCACTAAGTTGCTTCTCAAAGGACAAAGGAATAATAGAGATGTTGCAAAGGTAAAATCTACAGACCTAGGCAACAAATTCGAAATGGGGGTGGGGGGGGGGGAGAAGCATGGTGGGTTTTAAGATTTATATCAGAAATTATATATAGATATATATAGAAAAGCTGATGATTTATGTGGATTTATTTTGTATCCTGCAACTTTGCTAAAGTTGTTGATTATTTCAATTAGCTTTTTGGTTGAATCTCTAGGATTCTTTAAGTTGACCATCATGTCATCTGCAAAGAGTGATAACTTGGTCTCCTCTTTGCCTATTTTGATGCCTTCAATTTCTTTTTCTTCTCTAATTGCTACTGCTAGTGTTTCTAGTACAATGTCAAATAGTAGAGGTGATAATGGGCATCCTTGTTTCACTCCTGATCTTATTGGGAATGCGTCTAGTTTATCCCCATTGCAGATGATATTAGCTGATGGTTTTAGATATATACTGTTTATTATTTTTAGGAATGACCCTCCTATTCCTATGCTTTCTAGTGTTTTTAATAGGAATGGGTGTTGTATTTTATCAAAGGCTTTTTCTGCATCTATTGAGATAATCATGTGGTTCTTGTTAGTTTGCTTGTTGATGTGGTCAATTATGTGGATGGTTTTCCTAATATTGAACCAGCCCTGTATCCCTGGTATAAATCCTACTTGATCATGGTGGATGATCCTTCTGATCACTTGCTGGAGTCTTTTTGCTAGTATCCTATTTAAGATTTGTGCATCTATATTCATTAGGGAGATTGGTCTATAGTTTTCTTTCTCCATTTTTGACCTGCCTGGTTTTGGAATCAGTACCATGTTTGTGTCGTAAAAGGAGTTTGGTAGAACTCCCTCTTTGCTTATTATGTCAAATAGTTTGTATAGTATTGGGATTAACTGTTCTCTGAATGTTTGATAGAATTCACTGGTGAATCCATCAGGCCCTGGGGATTTTTTCTTAGGGAGTTCTTTGATGGCTTGTTGGATTTCATTTTCTGATATGGGATTATTTAAGAATTCTATTTCTTCTTCTGTTAGTCTAGGCAGTTTGTATTTTTGTATATATTCATCCATATCACCTAAATTGGTGTATTTATTGCCATATAATTGGGCAAAGTAATTTTTAATGATTGCCTTAATTTCCTCTTCATCGGAGGTGCTGTCCCCCTTTTCATCTTTGATGCTGTTAATTTGCTTTTCTTCCTTCCTTTTTACCAGCTTCTTGTCTTATTTATTAAATCAATAGTTCTATCACTTTCGATTTTATTAATTTCTCCCTTAATTTTTAGGATTTCTAGTTTGGTTTTCTGCTGGGGGTTTTTAATTTGATTGCTTTTGAGTTTTTTCATTTGCATTTCCAATTGATTGATCTCTGCTCTCCCTAGTTTGTTAATATAAGCATTCAGGGATATGAATTTACCTCTGATTACCGCTTTGGCTGCATCCCAAAAGGTTTGAAAGGATGTCTCGCCATTGTCATTTTCCTCGATGAAATTATTAATTGTTTCTATGATTTCTTCTTTAACTAAACGATTTTGGAGTATCATATTGTTTAATTTCCAATTAGTTTTTGATTTGGTTTTCTATGTACCATTACTAATCATTATTTTTATTGCCTTGTGATCTGAGAAGGCTGCATTCATTATTTCTGCTTTTCTGCATGTGTGCTATGTTTCTGTGATCTAATGTATGGTCAATTTTTGTGAATGTGCCATGTGGTGCTGAGAAGAAGGTGTATTCCTTTTTGTCCCTATTTATTTTTCTCCATATATCTATTAATTCTAATTTTTCTAAGATTTCATTCACTTCTTTTACCTCTTTCTTATTTATTTTTTGATTTATCTAAATTTGATAATGGTTGGTTTAAGTCTCCCACTAATATGGTTTTACTGTCTATTTCTTCCTTCAATTCTCCTAGTTTCTCCATTAGAAATTTGGGTGCTATATTATTTGGTGCATACATGTTGATTAATGATATTTCCTCATTGTCTAAAGTCCCTTTTAACAAAATATAATTACCTTCCCTGTCCCTTTTGATCAGGTCTATTTTTGCTTTGGCTTTATCAGATATCATGATTACCACTCCTGCCTTCTTTCTGTCAGTTGAGGCCCAGAAGGTCTTACTCCATCCTTTAATTCTGACCTTGTGGGTGTCAACCCACCTCATGTGTGTTTCTTGAAGACAACATATGGTAGGGTTTTGGATTCTAATCCATTCTGCTATTCGTCTACATTTTATGGGTGAGTTCATCCCATTCATGTTCAAAGTTATGATTGTCATTTGTGGACTCCCTGGCATTTTGATATCCTTCCCTAATTCTAACCTTTTCTTCTTCGGCTCAGAACTTTTTTTTTTTATGGAAGCTAGACCAACTGATTTTCTAACTACATACCTCATGACCTCTCCCTACCTTTAAATTCCATCAATTGAATGTATGAGATATCACAGGATTTAAAGCAAAAAGGGTCCTTCAAAGATCATCCAATGATCAACTAGTCTAACTCACATTTTATATACAGAACCTGAAGCCCATAAAAATCAACAGAGTAACTATGGGCACAAACTAAGAAGTAGGACTGGGATTTGAACCAAGCCCAGTGGTAATAAATCCAGTGTTCCTTCTCTTATTCCTCACATGATTTAAAGCCTAAGGAAAATGTCCTCTTCTCTACTGATCCTTTCCTGTCTCACTGCTACCAATACTTAGCCAGTGATGGCCTTGCTTCATATCCTATATACTTATGGTTATTTCTGTTTGTCATATGTCCTTCCCAGATACTCACTACATGACAGCAAAGGTCCTATTTAAACTCCAATTTCTTCTTCTTCTTTTTTTTTTTGCCATTCCGAACAACCTCTGCAAATTGCTGAAATACTAAATTTTTGTCCCTTCCAGTATTAACATCCTCTGACTACTACTATGATCCTTTCTAGTTTCAGACTTTTCATATGCTCAATGCTTACACTGTTTATTCTATTAAAGGCAGATTCTGTGACTCAAAGTCAATTTATACTCCAAACATATCTCTAAATAATATGAACAATTCAGTTAACTTTTCTACAAGTTAGGTTTAATCTAGAACTGACCTTCAATTACACTAGTGGTTTAGAGCTCACAAAAAAAAAATATTGCCCCAATAAATTATTTTTTATGTAAGTAAATATTATTTTCTAATTTTACTTGGCTTCAAACCTAGAATGCATGTGCCAAATTAAACAATTCAGCATATTTACTAATAAACTGTTTCAAACCACATTTTCTGAGAGCATGAAACCAGGGCAAAAAAACCCTTTTCAAATATCTGCATTCAATGTTCCATAAAACATCTAACTGCATCATTCTAGCTTGGTAACAGAAAATGTTTCTAAAGAAAAATCATACCTTTTTGTTATCCAAACTGGAGTGACAAACTGAAAATATATTTTTGTTTAATTACTATTTGAAAATAAAGCTAACAAATTTTTTGCTACTTCAACAAGTAGCATTGAATAATTTGAAATGAAAACAACTATAGACCTCTGAGGTATTCTAATATCATCTAATTTACTTGAGAATAATCTTGAGAAACAACTAAGATATCAGTTAGCCTTATAGTGAACCAAAAGACAATATTCGGTGAACCACCAATATTTTGTGGTGACTCATGTTTGTAAGACATACATCTTTTGAAGAAAAGCAACTATATGCTTAAATTATTTTTAAATTAATAATTTTAAAATTATTTTTCCAAAAACTTCAACAGCCTCTTTTTGAACTCTTGAGTAAGACTTTGCACTTATCTTTATTACATTTCATCACACTTTACTGGTACATTATTCTGGTCTGTGATGTTTCAGAATCCTGACTGTGCTTGGCCTTTCTGTCATCTGCAAATTTGAGAAGCAGGAAATCTGTGCCTTTACCAATGTTACTGATAAAAATGTACAACTTAGAAGTAATTCAAACTTATAAGATTAAGAGCCATTTCCTAATTGATAAATGGTCAAAGGATATGAAAAGGAAATTCTCAAGAGAAGAAATGTTAAGGCCAAATCTCTAGCCAAAAGAAAAAAAAAAGGCTCTAACAATTAGAGGGTTGCAAATTAAAGCAATTCTAAGGTTCCATTTCACACCTATCAGATCTGTAAGGATGGCAAATGTTAAATGACAAAGGTGGGAAAGGTTGTGGGAAAACAGGCACATTGGCATAATGTTGGTAGACCTACGAATGTGAATAACCATTCTGAAAAGCAATTTGGAATTATGCACAAAAAGTTACTAATCATGGTATGCATGCCTTTAAACCCACCTTTACCACAGCTAGTAGCATTTATGGAACAAACTTGGAAACTAAAGAAATGCTTATTATTTGGAGAATGGTTGAACAAATTATGTTATAGGAATATTATATAATACTATTATGCTATGAGAAATAAGGATATAGATTATTTTCTTTCTGTCTTATCAATTTCTAAGACAAAAGAGAAATAAGGGCTAGGCAATTGGGGTTAAGTGACTTGTTCAAGTTCACACAGGGATATTGATGATTTCGAAGAGACAATGAAAGATTTATAAGAACTGATGCTGATTTAAAGTAAGCAGAACTATAAGAACAATTTTTATTAAATATCAATGTTATAAAAATAAACAATTTTGAAGATTTATAAACTGGAAGAATAAAAGGAATGGAACATTGAGAATAATTTAAAATATAATAACCATGCAAACAAAAACAATTTTGAAAACTATAAGAACTTTGATTATAACAATGATTATACATGATTCCAAAGGACCTATGATGAATCATTTTATCCACTTCCGGACAAAGGGATGATGATTCAAGGCCCAGGTGAGATATAGAGATCCACAGACACAGAGGAACACAGTCAGTGAAATCAGGATCTGGTTTTTCCTGACTATGCATATTTGTTATAAAATAGTGTTTTTCTTTTCTTTTTACTTTCAATAGATTAGGAAGTGAGAAGAAAGGAAAACGGATTTCTTTTAAATTTTTAATTAAAAAAAGGTAAATACACAACCAAATATATGCACCTTTAAAAGAACACATGAATTCTTTATAAAGTTAAATCAAATGATCTTTTAAAACAGGCTACCCAGGGGCAGCTAGGTGGCTCAGTGGATTGAAAGTCAGACCTGGAAACACGAGTTTCTGGGTTCAAATATAATCTCTGACACTTCCTAGCTGTATGACACTGGGCAAGTCATTTAACCCCTATTGCCTAGCCATTACCACTCTTCTGATTTGCACCACAGTACTAAGAAAGAAGGTAAGGATTTGGAAAAAAAAACCCAGAATACACAAAGAATTTAAGGATCATAGGTCTCCTATAAGAAAAACCACAACAATTTTTTAAAAACCTACGTAATGGGGGCAACTAGGTGGCTCAGTAGATTGAAAGCCAAGCCTAGAGAAGGGAGGTCCTAGTTTCAAATTTGGCCTCAGACACTTCCTAGCTGTGTGACCCTGGGCAAGTACTTAACCCCCATTGCCTGGCCCTTACAGTTCTTTTGCCTCAGAACCAATACATAGTATTGATTCTAAGATGAAAGGTAAGGAATTTTTTTTAAAGCCTAAGTCTGTGTTACAGAAAATAAAATTACTCATAACTTCTGAATAACTACCACAAAATACTAATTAATCAAAACTACAGATCACAAGAGAAAAAAACAGTACTTAAAAATTCTAAGAGATTTGGTAGTTAAATTCTATAATTTTCAACCACAAATTTTAGAAAAAGCCAGGAGAAAGATCTCTAAATATAATGATTGTAATTAGAATAATCAGTGTTACTCTAGAGTTGTGAGAAAGGTAAGAAATGATGGAACAGAATATTTCAAAAAGCTAAGGAGCTCAAGCTACATACTAAAACACCCTTACAAAACTGAAGCTAACCATCAATGAAAAAAGTTGAACCTCCACTGGAGAAGTATTTGAGCTATTCAAAACTGGGTGGAGGCTGAGGGGGAGGAGAGACAGGGCAAAAAATAAAGGCTTATACCAATCAGAAAAGTCTGAAAGCTAAATACAGTTGATCAATTGGAAAATTTTGAATTGATCAAAAGAAGAAAAGTGGAAAGATTTAATTGTGCAGGCAAGATAGGTGAGGGAATAGTCACAAGCAGAACAAACCGCTATGTTAGAGGGTGAATTGTGAAGAGAAAATTAGAAGTTAAAACCTGTGATGAGAAGAGAAGTAGAGTGGAGAAGAAATAGGCCACTTCAATTATAGTTTATTACTGCTGAAAGAAACGTTTATTTGCCTTTTTCACTGCCTTTTTCTCTGAAAAGGAGGGAGCACTGGGCAAAGGAAAAATCATAATTAACAATCAAATAACTATGAATATGAATTATTAGATGATGAGCTTCTTGAGGTCAGAATCTATTCTTGCCTTCCTTTGTATATATCGCTAGAGCTTAGTACAATGCCTAATGCACACACACACCAAATAAATGTTGGTTGACTTGAATAAGATAAATTTATCAATAAAACAAAAGAGAATATCAAAATGGATTAGAAATCAGAATCCAACAATGTTGCTTATGATAAACACACTTGAAACACAAGTTCAGAGTTAAAATAAGGAGTCTTAGCAAAAGCAATTAAACCTCCAATAAAATTTTTAAAAAGGGTAGTGATCCAAAGGGCGATAAAAGAATGTCTACCCTTTGATCCAGCCATAGCACTGCTGGGTTTGTACCCCAAAGAGATAATGGACAAAAAGACTTGTACAAAAATATTCATAGCTGCGCTCTTTGTGGTGGCCAAAAATTGGAAAATGAGGGGATGCCCATCAATTGGGGAATGGCTGAACAAATTGTGGTATATGTTGGTGATGGAATACTATTGTGCTCAAAGGAATAATAAAGTGGAGGATTTCCATGTGAACTGGAACAACCTCCAGGAAGTGATGCAGAGCGAGAGGAGCAGAACCAGGAGAACATTGTACACAGAGACAAACACACTGTGGTATCATCGAACGTAATGGACTTCTCCATTAGTGGTGGTGTAATGTCCCTGCACAATCTGCAGGGATCAAGGAGAAAAAAACACTATCCAAAAGCAGAGGACAAACTGAGGGAATAGAAACACTAAGGAAAAGCAACTGCCTGACTACAATGGCTGAGGGGACATGACAGAGGAAAGACTCGGAGCGAACACTCTGATGCAAATACTAACAACATGGCAATGGGTTCAAGTCAAGAACACATATGATACCAGTGGAATCACACGTCGGCCACAGGGGGGTGGGAGGGAAGAAAAGAAAATGATCTTTGTCTTTAATGAAAAATGCATGGAAATGATCAAATAAAATACTATAAAATTTAAAAAAAAAAACAAAAAAAAAACAAAAAAGGGTAGTGATCATGATTTCTGACAATGTGACAATAAAAACAAATATTTTTTAAAATAAGTAGGGAAATTACATTACATTTTAAAATATCACAGATAACAAATCAGTATCAATAAAAATGAAACAGCATCTTAAAACACAAGTTAACCCTCTCCAGAGAAAGAACTGTTAGAGTCTGAATGCAGATTGCATTTTGGTTTGATATGAGCATTCTCTCACAACAATTATGGAAATATGTTTTGCATGATAATACATGTATAACCTAGATCAAACTATTTACCATCTCAGAGAGGGGGAGGGGAGGGAGGGAGGAAGACAGCTTTTATCTCAATTTCAGAAAACATATATTTAAAATTGTTATTATTGCAACTGGAAAACTAAAACATTGAAAGAAAAAATCAAACTGTAAGAAGAAATGGACAATGAAGCCACAGTACTGAGGGACTTAATGTCCTAAATATCTCACAAATTACCCTAGACAAAGATAAACAAAGTTAAGTCTCTCAATAGAAGTTTAGAAAAGTTAGAAATGATAAATCTCTAGTGACTACTAAATAAGAACAGAATATCTTAGTGGGAGAAAGCACTTTAAAAAAAAAAACCTGGTTATGTACTGGGCATAAAAACCTCACAAATACCGAAGACTATTTAGAAGCCAATCTACTACTACATACTCATGAAAAGTCACATAATATTCCCTTGACCTCTCTATAGACCTCAAAGTTAATGGAATAAGAGTTTCTCCATAACTCTCCATCCACAAATGGAGCCCCAGTAACACAAGCAACAAGCTGATAAATGATATCACAGGGCTTAGCAATATGAAACTAAAGCACTGAGGACATGAGTGACAACAAAGCCATGATAGCAAATAAAATCCAAAGAATCATATCTGAACAACTCTCATATATAACACCACCAAAGGGTCATCCAACTTCTACTTGGTTAGATGATGATGATTATTGTGGTTTTTATACCTAGTATTTATATAGCACTATAAGACTTACATACAAAGAAAGTATAGGGACAGCTAGGTGCCTCAGTAGGTTAAAAGCCAGGTCTAGAAATAGAAGGTCCTGAGTTTAAATCTGACCCCAGCACTTCCTAATTATGTGATCCTGGACAAGTCACTTGACCTCCATTGCCTAGCCTTTACCACTTCTGCCCAGGAATCACTACTTCATATCAATTCTAAGACAGAAGCTAAATTGTTGGTTGTTTTAAATAAATAAATTTCATTTTATTAGATTCAACCCTTCAACCAAACATTGCTAAAATGATCTTTTTATGCATTTCAAATGTCATTAAGTGAGCTATGCATCTTCAGTTTGGTATTACAAGTAGAGCTAATGAATCTAAGATTTGTCCTCTAAGAGTGGGCAACAGTCAGCAGTCTTTCATCCAACTCAGCCAACTATAATGTGGACAAAGCAGGGCTTTATTATCTGTAAGCCCAATTTTGTCTCAGAAAGTAGCTCTGATAGTATGTTAAATATTTTCTATTTTCATTAATAAGACCTGAAGACTTATACATAATTAAATTAAACCACTTATGAGAAAATATTTACCAAAATTAAATTGTAAATCCCTTTAATTAAATGCTAAAAGAGCATATGCAACTGAATAAAGCCAGATAAAATTTTAAATGAATTCATAACATTAAAATAAATTTAGAGTTGTTCATGTGAAACTAATGGATATATTTATAAAATATAATATTCTTCCCTCTTTTAATTTCCTGAAACAAGACTTTGTTATCAACAACCTAAACCAACATTTGTTCAACTTTTTTTTTTTAATCTCTACCTTCTATTTTAGAACTGATATACTATATATTGATTCCAAAGCACAAGAGAGGTTAAGGAGTGAATAATTAGGGTTAAGTGACTTGCCCAGTCATACAGTTAGGAAGTATCTGAGGCCACATATGAACCCACAACCTACTATCTCCAGGCCTAACTCTTTCTCCACTGAGCCGTCTAGCTACCACTCAACTTGTTTAAACACAAAAAGATTCTATGATTTTTGTTATTTGATTGATTATCCCAAGACACTCGTTAGAATTATAATATTTCTTTAATAGGAATTTATATACCAAGATGAATTAAAAGGCTGTTAAAATTTCCAGAAGTATACAAAATCAAAAAGGAAAACTGTGAGAATCACATAAAATGCTAACCTTCAAAGGTAAATTATTAAACACTAATAAAAATTCATTTACTCAGTAATTATTTCAGCCCTAAGCACCATTCAACTGAAATGTTTTGTCCAAAGTTATAAAAGTCTCTTAGTTGCTAAATCAAATGGCATTTCCTCAGTCTTCCTAAACTCACAGTTCTTCATCTTCTGGACACTGTCTTCTCTCATGGTTTTGGTAACATTATTCTTTACTGGTTCTCCTTTTTCCTTTTTTTAAAAACTTTTACCTGCCATTGATTGTTAAATATCATGAGATTTTGACTAATAATTGTGTCTGATTTCAGAGAGAAGGGATAACAAGGTCAAGGAGACCAACCAATCCTGGTGGGATTGATGAGAATTGGTGCCAACACAGAGGACTTGTTTTGGAGTTTGAGGAAGAGAATGTTTGAAAATATCAGACACGGGATTCCCTTGTTCCAGATTTCTGACAAGTACCCTCAGTTTGGCTGCCATTTTGGTTCCCCTCTCCCTGAGAGTGAAGGTAAAATCAGACCAGGGAATGATACTTCCTTTTTACTTCAAAATCTAGTTCTTTTTCTTTCATAGTATGGCAGTTTTCTGTAGTCCTGCTGATTAGGTAAATGCATAATTGCTGCCATTGTCCTACACGCTTATGGGACACAAATCACTTTTATTGGGCCCTGATTCAAGGATCTGTTATGTGTTTATTCTTTTTTTTTTTAAACCCTTACCTTCTGTCTTGGAGTCAATACTGTATATTGGCTCCAAGGCAGAAGAGTGGTAAAGGCTAGATAATGGGGGTCAAGTGACTTGCCCAGGGTCACATAACTGGGAGGTGTCTGAGATCAGATTTGAATGTAGGACCTCCCATCTCTAGGCCTGGCTCTCAATCCACTGAGCTACCCAGCTGCCCCCTATGTGTTTATTTTTGCTTCCTCAGAATCTTATATACAATTTGGTTTTGATATTTTTTCCCAAAAATTTAATTTTTTTCTCTTCTATTTTTTTTAATGTTTTTGGTTTTTTCTTTTGAGAATTGATTTATATACTCCACAACTCAGAAATGTATCATGAGTTGATTCAGATGTTGATCAATACCCTCTTCAGTGGGGATTGTATAATTTTCATAAAACTCAGATTTAAAGAAAAAATTTTGGGAGTAATTTAAGGAAAAGAAACTCGCTAACTCCCCGAACAGAGAAAGTGAACTGTTTGGAAAAGGCTACTCATGCCCCATCTTCAGTGGTTTTCTATCCATGGAGTATTTCTCAACTTTCTTGATAGCAGCTTCCTCCTTCCCCATCTTAGACCCTACCCTCTCTATATATACCTTGTCTGCCTCCACAACAATGTAAGCTACTTGAGATTAGGCAGTCTTGCTTCCTTGTACTTTTAACCTCAGCATATAGGGCAATGTCTGACACATAGCACTATCTACTTGTCTAGCTACTGCTCAGTAATAAAATACAAACTCCTCTCTCTGGCATTTAAGGCCCTTCATTACTGGCCTAACTTCATGGGTTGATTACATTTTTTTTTCTACCCTCATAACTCTGAGCACCAGTCAAAGTTGTCCAACTTGCTGTTTTCTGTGTAGTCTATCACCTGCCTCTGTGACCGGGTCACTGTCCTATTCTTTGCCCCTAAACGCTATCACCAAAAGGCCTTTTCTGCTTGCCATCAAAATTACATTGTATCTATATTCTGTTTATTCATCTATGCATATTATTTCTCTTACTCTTCTTCCTGAGGAAAACAAACTTTGAGCTTGCTTTGTTTTTGCATTAATATTAATTAAAATGTTGTGAATATGGCAAGTATTTAATGTATAGTGAGTTAATAAAATTCTAGTATTTTTCCCACCATACTCTACTATTTTAAATCTCTAAATTATCCATAGAGTAAGTAAGGTATAATGAATAGAAGCTTGGCCTTTGGAATTAGGAAGCCTTGTGTTCAAGCCCAGTTTTTGGCATAGACTTAATTTTGTCTTATTTTGGGTGTTACCCTAGAGTCCTCACACTCTATCTCACTCCCTATATTCAATCTTATGAAAGTTTATTGATTTCGCCTTAGTACTATCTTTTATATAAATCCGTTTCTCTCCTCTGACACAGGCATGACCCTGATACAGACCCTTATTACATCATGCCTGGACTATTGTAACAGCTTGTGGGTTGGTATGCCTGCCCCACTCAAGATATTCCTTCAGGTAGTCACCTAAGGGATTTTTCTAAAAAGTAATCTGCCCATGTCACACCATAATCAAATATACAATCCTCTATCAGGCATTCAAAGCCCTTCCTCACATAGCCTTTTCCCCAGACCTTTCCTATGCCTAACTTCCTACCGCACATCTACTCTTCAATCCAGTGACCCTGGCCTCCTTGCTGTTCTTCAAACAAAACACTCCAACTCCAGTTGTTCCTCATGCCTAGAAGGCTCTAGATCCCTCCTAAAATCCCATCTTCTATAAGAAACCTTTCCCAGTCCTCCTTAATGTGTCTTCCTTTTTTAGATTACAGTACTTCCTATTTTCCTATACATATCGTATTCATATGTAGTTTTTTACATATTGTCTCTCCCATTAGACCAGGAGATCCTTGAGGGCTAGGACAAACTTTGTGCCAAGTGCCTGGCACAAAGTAATAAGTGCTTAATAAGTGACTGATCATAAATCTGAACCTAGACAAGATCATCAAATTCAATTTTCTCTTTGTATTTGGGGAAGCAGGCTCATGTAGGAGAAAATATGCCCAAGGTGAAACAGGTAGGTAAGCATTACCAGAATTTGGACTCAAGTCCAAGCACCTTAAATCCAAAGACCTTTCCACTATAATATACTGCTTCTATTAGTCACTCAACTTAAATTGCTCTCTCCAAAGTTGCCAAATCTAAGAACATCAATCATCCTTGACTTCTCTGGAGCAAGAGACACTGTTGCTCACCTTCTCTCATACCCTTTCTGAAGGTTTTCATGACCCTAACTCTCTTTCCTGGTTTGGCCCCTGCATCTCATTCTCCTTTAACCATTTCATATCTGCACTAAGGCTCTGTCCTGTCCTCTTTTCTCTGTTCTCTCTAGATTCTCTCACTTGATAACCTCATCTGCTTCAAAGGGTTCAATTATCAGCTCTATGCAGATGCATAGAGCTATGCAGCTCTATCCAGATCTATATATACAACCCCAGTGTCTCCTGACCAGTGTGCCCACATCATCAACTGCCTATTAGACATTTCAAACTAAAAATATGGTAAGGCATATCAAATTCAGCATATCCAAAACAAAACTTATCTTCCCCTCGAATACACTCTTCTTTAAAATTTCTCCATTACTTTATAGAGGGCTCCACCATATTTCCAGTCAACCAAGTTCACAAGCTCAGTGGCATCCTCCAATTCTTACTATCACTTTCTCCACATATCAGGGTGCCAGATTTTATTCCTCTCTCCACATCTCTAAAATATATCTCTTCTCCACTCGCACAGCCATCACCCTTATCATCTTTCTACTGGACTATTGCAATAGCCTCCAATTTGTGTTCCCAGCCTCAAAAACTCTCTTCACTCCAATCTATCCTTCATGTAGCTGTCACAATGATTTTCCTAAAATGTAGGCTTGACACCATTTCTCCCTTCCAAAATCATAAACTCCAGTCTTGCCCTATTACTTCCTTTAAAAAAAAAAAAACCTTACTTTCCAACTTAGAATCAATGGCTAGGCAATGGGGGTGAAGTGACTTGCCCAAGGTCACACAGCTGGGAAGTGTCTGAGGCCACATTTGAACCCAGGACCTCAGATCTCTAGTCTAGACCTGGCTCTCAATCCACTGAGCCACTCAGGTGCCCCACCCATCACTTCTAAGACAAAATATAAGCTTTAAATTTTAGAATTTAAAGCTCTTCACACCCTGACACCATCCAACCTTTTCCATCTTTTAAACATCCCTGAAGACCACATACTATGGTCCAATTATATTTGTTTACCTGCTGTTCTTCTCAAAGCATGTTCCATCTCCCATCATCACAGTTTGGGATTGACTGTACCCATAATTGGAAGAAGCCAATCAGTCAACAAGCATTTATCAGGCACCTATTAGGTGCCAGGTATTGTGCCAATTTATGCTCTCAAGAAACTTACAAACTGGGGGCAGCTGGGTAGCTCAGTGGACTGAGAGCCAAGTCTAGAGATGGAAGGTCCTAGGTTCAAATCTGGCTTCAGACACTTCCCAGCTGTGTGACCCTGGGTAAGTCACTTGACCCCCATTGCCTAGCCCTTACCACTCTTCTGCCTGGGAACCAATACACAGTATTGATTCCAAGATGGAAGGGATTAAAAAAAAAAAGAAGAAAATGTCGCCAGAGTAGACAATTATGAGATAATTGCACTCATTCCTCAGCACCTCTCTAAATTCCCAGTTTCCTTTGAGACTCAGTACAAGCACCACTTTCTACATGAAACCTTTTCTGATCATCTCCAGCTGGCAGTGCTTTCTCTGCCCAAATTACCCTATATTCATTTCTGTACATACTTGGGAATGCCCATGTGGTCTCCACCAATAAACCCAATTTCCTTAAGGAAGGTGGATATGGCATTTCTGTCTTTGTGGTCCCATCACTTGGTAAAGAGCTTGGTCTCAGGAGGTAGTTAATAAATTTTTACTGGCCGAGTTCTTTTCTCAGGGGATGCAAAGAAGATTAAAACTGGAATGGTTTTTAGAATCCAGAATGTCAGAACTGGGAGGGGCCTGGAAGAGAGAATGTCAGGGATGGGAGGGAACTTCGAACACAGAATGTCAGACCTGGGAGAGCCCTTGGAACAGACAATGTCAGAGATGTAAAAGAACTTAGAACACGGAATGTTAGGGCTGGGAAGACACTAAGAGGTCTACCACGTCATTCGCTTTTTGAGGGGACTGATTCACCCAGGGCCCCCTCCCGCTCCACAGGCCCAGAAAGCCAGTTCTACCCCACGCAAGCCTCGGCTCCAGGCCTACAGTCCCGCCCACGGGCCGCATTGCCTCCGCCTCACCGGCGGGCCAGGCCCGCCCTCCACTCCGGACCCTTACCCAGTTTCACGACGGTGTCGGCCAAGCACCGGTCCCACTTTCTGCCAAGGTCTGAGTCGGACATGTTCCCTTGCAGCTGCCGCAGTACCTCTAGCTCCAGCTTCAACGCCAGCTTCAGCTCCCCTTACAGCCGGCCTGGGCGCCCTGACAGCGGCAAAGTCTCGCGATATTTCCGACACGTCCCGCTCAGAACCCAGAGTTAAAGCACTGGTCGAGGAATTATCGCGAGGTTGACTCGCTTGGCTCCGCCTTTTCCCAGCCGTCCTTTAGGCTGGTCGTCAAGGTGACAGGGTGCAATCAGGCCTGGCCTGACCTTGGAGCCTAGCCTGTAGGGGGCTCAGTAACAGACGAGCTTCTCTGTGAGGTCAGGGTCTCCTAGGTGCCTGGGAAGAGCTTTCATACGTGTGTGTCCCTCGTACCCACTGCTTCTGGCCCCGGGAAATGTCAAGTTCATTCATTCATTCCATTCAATCTTGTAAAGAGCCTTTATTTAGCGACCAGCCCTTTATCTGGTGGGGCAACAAATGTCACAAGTGTCAGAGCTGGGAGGGACCTTAGAGCACATGATGTCAGAGCTGGGAGGGGCCTTAAGACCCAGAATGTCCGAATGGATTGGAACTCAGAACACAATGTCAGCTCGCAGAGGAGAGGGAGAGATTGTTCCATTGTTCCAGGGCTCTTAGGACAAAGAATGTCAGAGCTGAGAGGGTCCTTGGAACACAAAATTTCAGAGCTGGGAAGAGCCTTAGAATCCAGAATGTCAGAGCAGGGAGGGCCCTTAGAACATAAGAACTGGGAAGGTTCTTAGAATATGGCATGTCAGAGCAGGAAGGGAGCTAATAGAGTCTATTATCAAGTCCATTCTTGTAGAATTTCCAATTTGGTAGCACCTGACAAAACTTGTGTCACTTTGGCAATGTGATGCTTCATGAGAGAGGACTGGTTCTTACATATTAGCAGACCATGTAAATAATAATAATAGCACTTACAGGTGTAAAAGGCAGATTGATTCTCAGAACACTGTGAAATAGGCATTATGTTCCTCCTTATTTTTAAAATGAAGATGATCAACTGTGAATAACTTAACTTTTGTCAACAAGACAAGGCCATGCATCTCAGAATGAAAAAGGATATCTAGCACTATAGGAAGAACAAAGTCCAAATGTAGATTAAAACATAACCATTCTTCACTTTATTTCCTACATGGATTTTTCTCTGAAACTTATGTCAAGTTTCACAACATGCTGAATGGGGAATGTGTGTTATATGATAATATATGTACAACCTATATCATATTACCTGCCTTCTTGGGGAGGAGGGAGAGATGGGAGGGAAGGGAAAAAAAGAATGAGACAGATTTTGGAACATAGTTAATGTTAAAATATTTCTTTGGGATAAAACATACTTGTTATAATTTATTACATATTTATAACAAATCACATATTATGTTACACATTATATTATGTATTTTTAAATATAAAAATAAATGGTAACAAAAAAATGAGAAAACCAAAGCCAAAAAAAGAAGCTATTTACTCAGAATCTCCTAGCTAGTAAGTATTAGGGTCAGAATTCAAGCCCAGCTATCTAATTGATGAATCTTTCCACCTTATTGTGGTTCTTTTCCAACAGTTAATATTTTCAGTTTTTGTCTCCTTATATTTGTATTCCCTGAACAAAGAGGCCTTGCTGTATTATTACCCCCAAAGAACTTGAAAAAAAACACAAATGAAGAAAGTTTATGACTTTCTTTGAGCTGACGTCTTTTAATGATGACAGTGACTGATGCTAAAAGTGTTAAGCATCATCACCTAAAGTGGATTATAACCTAGCATTTATTAAGCATGCACTACGTGCCAAGCACTATGCTAAGTTCTGGGGATACAAAAGTAAAAGCAGACCCTGATCTCAAGGAATCATAAAAACAAGATATATACTAAATAAATCAGAAATAACAAAGGAAAGGCATTAGCACTGAGAGGGATCAGGAAAGGCTTAATGTAGAAGGTGGTATTTTGTTTGGAACTTGAAGAAAATCAGGGAAAATGGGAATCAGAGATAAGGAGAGAGAATTACAAACAATGAGGACAAGTCAGAGAAATGCAGTGAATGGAGAGATGGATTGGTGTGAAGAAAAGCAAGAAGACAGGTGTCACTGGATGAAAAGTATTGGGAAGGGAAAGGAAAGAGAGAAATAAGGTGTAAGAAGACTGGAAAAGTAAAAGGGAACTAAGTTACCAAGGACTTTAAAAGTCCTTTTTTAAAGGACTTAAAAAAGGATAGGAAGGTAAGAGAGAGTAAAGCATTGAGGATAATCCTTGTTTACAGCCTGGGGGACTGGGAAGCTGTTCTTACCTTCAACAATAATAAGGAAGTTAGAAATGAAGGAGAGTTTGGGGAGAAAAATAATGAGTTCCATTTTGGACATTTTGAATTTAAGATGGATATGGGACATCTGGTTTCAAATGTCTTAAAGGTAGTTTGACATGTGAAACTGGAGACTAGCAGAGAGGTTAGGGATGAACTAGTAGATCCGAGAATCATTAGCAGAGAGATGATAATTGATTCCATTAGAGTTGATGATATCACCAAGTGAAATAGTAAAGTAAAAGTAAAGTAAAGAAAGAGAAAAGAGAAGAAGGACAAAAAGGTCTTGGGAGACACTTCCATTAAGGAGTGAGACCTAGATAAAGTTCAAGCAATAAAAACTGACTAAGAACAGATAGAATTGTAGAAAGAGAATCAGAAGAGAGGAGAATAATGGAAACCTTGTGAGAAAAAATTGTCAAGGAAAAGAGGATGATTAATACTGTCAAAGGCTGTGGAAAAGCCAAGAAGGATGAGGATTAAGAGATCATGGCCAACTTTGAAGAGAGTAGTTTCAATTGAATGAAAAAGTCAGAAGCAATACTATAAATAATTAAGAAGCGAATGAGAGGGAAATAAATGGAAGCACCTGTTGTAAAAAAGTTTCCCAAAGAGTTTAGGAGAGCTGTGGAATAGTAGCTAGTAGATAGATCAAGTGAGGCTGTTTCAAGAATGAGAGAGACCTATATTCTTAAGTAGTAAGGAAGCAGTCAGTCCTTTAGGAAAGATTGAAAATAAGTTACACAATGGGAATTATAGAGGAAGCAATTTGCTGGAGAAGATGGGATAGAATGGGATCACTTATAAAGGTAGAGATATTAACTTTGGCAAGGAGGAGGGCCACTTCTTCATGTGAGATAGGGGTGAAGAAGGAGACAGGGGCAGAAGGCATATGAGTGATATGAGATGAAGAGGGGTAAAGAGGGAGTTCATGGCAAATGGCCTCAATTTTATCAGTAAAATACAAGGTAATGTTCTCAGTTTTTGAAAGGGTGGGGGGAGGAAAATCCATAAGAGATTTGAGGAAGGCTGAAAAGTTTGGCAAAATCTCCCATGGTGAGTAGAATGGCGAGTTAATTAGGAAGGTGTAAAAAAGATTGCCTTGGAGCAGAGAGAGCCTAGTTAAGATTATATAATATAATTGTTGTAGACTCAGTTTTGTGATTTTTCTCCACCTTTGTTCAGCAGCATATGAGTAGGAACAAAGGCAATAGATGGTAGGAATAATCTAAGGTTGAGACTTAGCAAGAAATATTCAGCAATAAATAAGGGGCAAGATATTTGAGAGAAGATGACCATGTAGAGTTAAGTTGGTTCACCAAAAGTTCAAGTTGGGGAAGGGAGGAAAGGATAGCTAATACAAGGGTGATGGCCTAGAGAAAAACTGAGGATCAAGAGACTAAAAGTGACAATGAGAACAAAGAAGAGGGCTTGGGATTGAAAGGCAAAGGCAGAAGTGGAATGACAATAAATTGTGAACTGGAAAAAGGAATTTCAGAATTCATGATCATGGAAGTACATTTGTTGCTGATGGCAAGATCAAAAGTGTGATGATCATCTCTCTGTGTACTTGAGGTAGAATGGAGCAGTAGATCATAGGAAATGAGTGAGCTGAGGAAGTTCAAGGTTAGAGTGATGAAGGAGTATCTATGTATATTGACATCCCCTTGTGTGAGAACAGGACTTAGGGATGAGAGAAGACTGGGAACTCTAGGGACTGAATTCATTAGGGAAAGAAGAAGAATGTCCTCGAAGTCCATAGACAAGTTACCAGAATTTTGATTGTTCTTTAGATATAGATTAAGTCAATCTGAAAGAAGGAGAGGTTACTGAATGATAGTGGTAGAGGAAAGGCCTGGAAGTGACAATGTGGAGCAAGAAGTATTCTAACTCCTGTACCTTGACCAGTGAGTAGTACATAATAAATAAGTAAAGTACAACCATTGTTAGAAAGTGTAGTCATTGAGGAGGCTGAGACATTAGAAAGGAGCCAGGATTCAAGGACAACCAGAAGATGGAAAGAGTGAGAAAGGAAAAGATTGAAAATAAAAGCAGATTTGTTACCTCCCAGGGGAAGGAATGAGTACTGTTAGAGTAGGATACTGAAGTTTGGATTGAGGGGATGGGAATGAAAGGGTAAGAAGTGAAGGATGGAAATAGGGTTTGAATAACGACAGCAAGGATTTCAGAGTCACTGAAATGGAAAGGATATTACAGGGTAGAGATTTGTTCATTATTAAGGAGTAAGCTCAGTTAGGTTCTCAATTTCCCTAGGGGCTTGGTCTCAAGGTAGAGACCTCTCAGTTAGGTGAAGGAAACAATGGGGGCAGCTGATGGAATGCTGTTTCTCCTCTTCTGCAAGTAGGCCAGGCCAGATCAAGAGACCTGTTTCTTTCCATCTCCTGCAATCATGAAGAGGCCAGGTGAGGAGCCTGGAACATGATACCCCTTGCAGATAAGAAGGTGCTCCTTATCCAGCATGTTATTACAGCATGGCGATATGAATGATTATTTCATTATTTATGAGCAAATTATCATACAATATTCTAAGGAAAATGATTTTTGTTTTCCAAACAAACTTGACTGGAAAAGCTAGGTAATATGGCCAAATAAATCATTTAAACTCTTATTACTGGCGATGGTACTCATTCACTGTGCATTATTATATAAAGGAGTACTTTTATATTTCTACCTCCATTTCCAAAAAAAAGGATTAAGAACCAAGAAATATGGTTGATATGAAGGAAATGGATTTGGAATATGAGTTAAGATATGAGTTCTATGGCCTCAGACACTTCTTAGCTGTATGACCCTGGGCAAGCCACTTAACCCCCATTGCCTAGACCTTGAGGCTCCTCTGCCTTGGTACTAATACATAGTATTGATTCTAAGACAGAAGGTTAAGGTTTAAAAAAAAAGATATGAGTTCAAGTGAGGTCACCAATCTGTTTCTCTAGATCTTATTTTCCTCTAAATCTCTAAAATACAGGAATTAAGTAAATTTCTAAGAGTCTTTGCAATTCTAACTATTTTTGTAAATTATCTGTTAATGTTACAGTCATTCTCTCACAGAGAGCTCTTGGGCAAAGATCAACAAAGTCAGTAATTGAGGTGATACTGTCACTGACCTAAATAGCAAAGAAATAGATCAACTGTTTGGCAAACTGATCATAAGCCATGGAAGCATGGTGCATGATGGAAGCATGATAGCAGATATAATTATTCAGATATTGGCTGGCATTCTCTTTTTTTTCAAAAGCAGTACTTCTAAAAAATGTCCTTAATGATAATTTTGTTTTATTCAAGGAGCATTTATTAGGCGCTGTAACCATGAAAATGTGGTTTGCCAAGACTTTGAATTGCCAAAACTGTAAAGGTTTCAGCCAAACTGAAAAGATAATTTTTAGCATCTTGATTTAAAACACAAAATTAAGTGGTCGCCATGGGAAAATTTCTAAATATGAAATACTCAAGTCAGCTGGGTTTTATGGAGATTTTAATTAATACAAATGAAGGAATTAATGGAAGGAGAGAGAAAGACAATGAGAAAATAGTAGAAAGGGCCAATAGTAGGCCAAATGGCCTAGGCCTGAGCCTAAGGGAGAGCGAGTCAGTCTTTATCACTGACCACAAGATTGTCTCAAGCAAGCTCCAGTCCTCCACTGAACTCCTAAACTCTTGAACTGAGTTCAGAGTCCCAACTGAATTCAATTGACCTCCTTTTAAAGAGAATTTTCTCTTATGTCACCTCCCCTAAATTTTCATATCTATCAGGACTGCCCATTCTTAGTTCTCACCACTCTTTAGTTCTCACCTTCTCTGGGTAGATTATATCTTCTGAGTACTTCACACCTCTTTTGTTAAGCTTGCCTTTTGTAAGTTGCTTGACCTTTTAGTGATTAATTTAACCTTTATAGGTAGTTAGCACCTTTTTGTATTAGATCTAAAAATAGACCTGGCTTAAGGTTCTAGCTTTACTATAAGTATGAATTAGGGACTTTTCATTGTTCAGTAGGGAGTTTGCAACTTTACCTTCCCCTAAGGCACTGTCTGAGTAGGGTGGAGTAATTTTAAAAGTTCTCAATACATTCCTGATCAAGTACCTCCATTGTTAAAAATGGGGAATAGCTTAATCAAATCTTCTAAAGTAGAGTCTGAGTAGTTTTAAGATTCATAGCACCAATTGTATGCAGGTATTTGCTAAGCATTGGAGATACAAAGACAAGGTTAAGTGGGCTATACAAATGGGGGAGTAGAAGGAAGTTGTTCAGTCCTGCTCTCCTCTCATAAAGACCTAGAAAATGCACAAGATCAAATCTTTTTATTTATTTATTTTTTTAGGAAAATAATTTCTTAAATACCTTTTTTTCCTCTATTTTATTCCAGTGACAAATTTACACATAAGTTTCCCAAGGTTGCATATTCATGTTGTCTCTCTCCTCTCTTCCTTCCATGCTTCTGGAGTTTAAAAGCAATTCTACTGGATTATACATGTATTATCATTCAAAACCTTTTCTCATATTATTCATTTTTGTAAAAGACTAATCTTATAAAACTGAAACCCCAAATCATATACCCAAATAAACAAGTGATAAATCATGTTTCCTTCTGCATTTCTACTTCAATAGTTCTTTCTCTAGATGTGGATAGCATTCCTCTTCCTAAGTCCCTCAAAATTGTCCTGTTAGTTGCAAAGTAATTATTACATTTGATTGTCCCACAATATTTCTATTATTGTGTACAATGTTCTCCTGGTTCTGCTAATTTCACTCTGCATCAGTTCATATAGGTCTTTCCAGTTCTTAAAGAAATCATCTGGTTCATCATTCCTTATTGCACAATAGTATCATATACCACAATTTGTTCAGTCATTCCCCAATAGAGAGACATCCCCTCAGTTTCTAATTTTTTGTCAATACAAAAAGTGTAGTTATAAATGTTTTTGAACAAACAGGTCCATCCCCATTTTAAAAATCTCTTTGGAATATAGACCTAGTAGTGGTATTACTGGATCAAAAGGTATGCATTCTTTTAAAGCCCTTTGGGTATAATTCTAAATTGCCTTCCAGAATGGTTGGATCAATCCACAACTCTACTAACAATGCATTAGTGTCCCAATTTTGCCACATCCCCTCCAATATTTACTATTTTCCTTTACTGTCATGTTGGCCAATCTGCTAGGTATAAGGTGGTACCTCAGAGTTATTTTGATTCCTATTTCTCTAATCAGGAGGGATTTAGAACATTTTTATATGATTATTGATAATTTTGATCTCTTCCTCTGAAAACTGCTTATTCATATCCCTTGCCCATTTGTCAATTGGGAATGACTTGTTTTCTAATAAATCTGACTTAGTTCTTTATATACATATTGAACCCTTACATCTTAGAATCAATACTGTGTATAGGTCCCAAGGCAGAAGAACAGTAAGGGCTAGGCAATGAGGGTTAAGTGACTTGCCCAGGGGTCACATAGCTAGGCAGTGTCTGAGGCCAGGTTTGAACCCAGGACCTCCCATCTCTCGTTCTAGCTCTCAATCCACTGAGCTACCCAGATGCCCCAGTTATTTATATATTTGAGAAATTAGACCTTTACCAGAGAAATTTGTTATAATTTTTTCCAGTTTTTTGCTTCCCTTCTAATCTTAGTTACATTGGTTTTGTTTGTACAAAGTGTGAAGAATGAATCAAACTCTCTTTGTCTATCAATCAGTGACTTTTAAGTTAATCAATCAAAAACTCAAATATCCCTACTTAGTAACTTACCAGTCACTAAGTATGAGAGTTTACAAGTCACTTGCTAGAGTGGATGACAAATCCAGAGGACACTGCCCTCTCCCTAGGCAGTGCTCAGCAAATTGAAAGATTGAAATTGGTTCCCATAAAGTGAGAAAGGGATGGGAAGTGGCCTGAAAAAAGAAAGGACTATAAAAAGCCCTGAACTTCCTGTCAGGGGAACTTTTTCTTTGGAGTCGCTTCACCTTGAGGCTTCTTTGTTGGAGTTCTTCTTTGGAGTCTCTGCGCTTTGGGTCTTCTCCTTTGGACTACTTCTTTGGACGATGGCTCCTTGGGGCTTTTGGACTTCAACTTTGACTTGGAGCTTTGGGCCTTTTGAGGCTTCTGATGTTACAAGGAAATCACTTTAAAAGACTGATATATATTAATTTAAGGTCGCCAAGGAATTCAGCTATGTAATTCCTAAATGAAAACTCAAGTTTGCAGTCAATCTTATGGAGTTTAATTACAATAGGAGGAAGAAAGGAATTAGAGATAGAGAGAGAGAAAAAGGGAGAGAAAGGAATAGGGCTTAAATACCCCTTCTGTTTAGGCTGGGCCAAAAGGCCCAAGCCCTTAGATAGCTGGGGCAAAGAAAGGAGATCAGTCCCTATTACTCACGTGACCAAAATGGAGAAACAGTCTCAGAGGCCCCCACCTTCAGCTTCCTTCAGAGCAAGCTTCTCAGAGTACACTGCCACTACTCCGACCAACTCCTCAACCCCCCCCACCCCGAGTCTTCAGACCCCCCTGATCTTTAAGGAAACCCTCCAAGTTGCCTCCCCTCAGTTCTCACATCTACCAATCACTGTCCCTCAATTTCCCTGTGCCAATGGAGGCTCTAGCTTAACCCAGGACCGCCCAGAGGTTTCGCACATGTCTGTTGAAGGTCATATTTTCAAATGATTAAATCTTTGCTCCTTTGCTACAGCCCTTTCTAAATCCTGTTAACCTGAGTAGGGTAGAGATTGGAATAATTAAATTTTTATCTAGGCTGCAGCCCTTACTCAATCCTGTTAGGACTGAATAGGATGGAGATTGATTCCAAGTATCTCCATTGTATCAATTCTAAAATCAATCATGACTCAAAGAAATTCCTGTTCTATGCTTAAGCATAGGTCAAAGTCCTTTCCATTGTTCAGCAAAAGGTTTCTGTCCTAAAGTAATCTTAAGAAGGGAAGAGAAGGAACCTCCCATGCCAATGGGGTTCCCATTCCAATAGACTATCAGTAAGAAATTTTTCAAGTATGAAATATCCCAATGGTGAAATTTCCAACATTTATAAGTCTAAGGAATTTTGAGGTTTACAATCTGATAGTTATATATTTGGCCCTATGCATCTTATCAATGACTTGGATAGAGACATAGGTGATAAGTAAGCATGTCAAACTTTTAAATGATATGCAGTTAAAAGAGATAGTTAACACATTGGTTGTAAGAGTAAGGATACAAAAAGGTTTGAATCTTGGGCCAGATTTAATAAGATGATATTTGATAAGTATATATAAGTATTTGATAAGTCCAATCCTTTAATCAGGTCCAAAAATCAACTCCACTTGGATTTAAATCCAAGATTTCTTGACTAGAAGGCTGGCACTCTATTCACTATATCACATTGCCTCATTAGAGGTTGCATGATGCAGTGAATAGAAAACAAAGAAGTTTGTTCTGCCTCTAATATATATTAGTTATGTTCCCTGGGCAAGTCACTTAACCTCTTAGTGCTTTAGACACCTCTCTAGGACTCTTAAGTTGCTGAGAAACTGACCTTTAATGATAGAGGGAATTTCCTTACCTGGGAGTTCTTTGTACCAATAAAATCAGGGTCAGTCCCTATCCCTACCTTGTTCTAGTATGGTTTCTACTAGATGGTTTCTAATATACTTTAGCTTCTACAAGGTTCTAGGTTTCTGAGATTTGGGTTCATAGCCTTAGATTCAACTTTGGCATTTGTCTCCTCGGCCTGCACATCCAATTGATAATCCTATTGTTTCTACCACAATATTTCTTGGTTTTGGCAATTGTGTTGTATTTAAGTGCAGCCAACTCAATTCAGGTCTTTTTCTATTATAATAACTTCCCCACTAGTATAGCATGGATGTCCTTTCTCAAGCTCAACTGCCAAGCATTCAGACTCTATGGCAGAGAGCACAACTCCAGTGATTTGGAGGCATATTGTTCAAATTCCAAATGTTGTTATGGTGGTGGTCGTTAGGTATTTTCCTTCATGTTTGACTCCTTGTAACCCCATTGAGGTTTTCTTGACAAAGATACTGGGATGGTTGGCATTTCCTTCTGCAGCTCATTTTACAGATGAAGAAACTAAGATGAACAGTGTTAAGTGTTAAGTGTTAACCCAGAGTCACACAGCTAGTAAGTATCTGAGGCCAAATTTGAACTGAGGACTTCCTCACTCCAGTGCTCCTCACTGGTGCTCTATCCACTGTACCACTTAGACTATTTTATAGAGAATCTATGGGGATAAATTAGAAGCCTTCCCAATAAGATCAGGAGTGAAACAAGGATGCCCATTATCACCTCTATTATTTAGCATTGTGCTAGAAACACTAGCAGTAGCAATTAGAGAAGAAAAAGAAATTGAAGGCATCAAAATAGGCAAGGAGGAGACTAAGCTATCACTTTTTGCAGATGACATGATGGTCCACTTGAAGAATCCTAGAGATTCAACCAAAAAGCTAATTGAAATAATCAACAACTTTAGCAAAGTTGCAGGATACAAAATAAACCCACATAAGTCATCGGCATTTCTATACATTTCCAACATAGTTCAGCAGCAAAAACTAGAAAGAGAAATCCCATTCAAAATCACCTTAGACAAAATAAAATACCTAGGAATCTATCTGCCAAGACAAACACAGGAACTATATGAACACAACTACAAAACACTCGCCACACAACTAAAACTAGACTTGAGCAATTGGAAAAACATTGATTGCTCATGGGTAGGATGAGCCAATATAGTAAAAATGACCATCCTACCCAAACTTATCTATCTATTTAGTGCCATACCCATAGAACTTCCAAAAAATTTCTTTACTGATTTAGAAAAAACCATAACAAAGTTCATTTGGAATAACAAAGGATCAAGGATATCCAGGGAAATAATGGAAAAAAAATACAAAGGAAGGGGGCCTTGCAGTCCCAGATCTCAAACTATATTACAAAGCAGCAGTCATCAAAACAATTTGGTACTGGCTAAGAGACAGAAAGGAGGATTGGTGGAATAGACTTGGGGCAAGTGACCTCAGCAAGACAATATATGATAAACCCAAAGATCCCAGCTTTTGGGTCAAAAAGACACTATTCGATAAAAACTGCTGGGAAAACTGGAAGACAGTGTGGGAGAGATTAGGATTAGATCAACACCTCACACCCTACACCAAGATAAATTCAAAATGGGTGACTGACATGAACATAAAGAAGAAAACTATAAGTAAATTAGGTAAACACAGAATAGTATACATGTCAGACCTTTGGGAAGGGAAAGACTTTAAAACCAAGCAAGACATAGAAAGAGTCACAAAATGTAAAATAAATAATTTCAACTACATCAAATTAAAAAGCTTTTGTACAAACAAAACCAATATAACTAAAATCAGAAGGAAAGCAACAAATTGGGAAGCAATCTTCATAAAATACTCTGACAAAGGTTTAATTACTCAAATTTACAAAGAGCTAAATCAATTGTACACAAAATCAAGCCATTCTCCAATTGATAAATGGGCAAGGGACATGAACAGGCAGTTCTCAGCCAAAGAAATCAAAACTATTAATAAGCACATGAAAAAGTGCTCTACATCTCTTATAATCAGAGAGATGCAAATAAAAACAACTCTGAGGTATCACCTCACACCTAGCAGATTGGCTAACATAACAGCTATGGAAAGTAATGAATGCTGGAGGGGATGTGGCAAAGTAGGGACATTAATTCATTGCTGGTGGAGCTGTGAACTGATCTAACCATTCTGGAGGGCAATTTGGAACTATGCCCAAAGGGCCATAAAAGACTGTCTGCCCTTTGATCCAGCCATAGCACTGCTGGGTTTGTACCCCAAAGAGATAATAAGGAAAGAGACTTGTACAAGAATATTCATAGCCATGTTCTTTATAGTGACCAAAAATTGGAAAATGAGGGGATGCCCTTCAATTGGGGAATGGCTGAACAAATTGTGGTATCTGTTGGTGATGGAATACTATTGTGCTCAAAGGAATAATGAACTGGAGGGATTTCATGCAAACTGGAATGACTTCCAGGAATTGATGCAGAGTGAAAGGAGCAGAACCAGGAGAACATTGTTCACAGAGACTGATACACTGTGATACAATTAAATGTAATGGACTTCTCTACGAGTAGCAATGCAATTTGATCCAGGACAATTCTGAGGGACTCATGAGAAAGAACATTATCCACATTCAGAGGAATATCTATGGGAGTAGAAACACAGAAGAAAAACAACTGCTTGATTACATGGGTCAATGGGGATATGATTGGGGTTATAGACCTCCCCTTTTCCTATTACTAACTTCCCTATTACTCTTGAGGATATCACCATCTTTCTAGGCACCTAGTCTCATACACTGGTGTCATCCTTGACTCTTATCCCTTATATCCAATCTGTTGTCATAACCTATCGATTTCACCTTTGCACCATCTCTCATATACCCCTCCTTCTCTCCTCTGACTAGGACCTAATATCTCACACCAAGACTTTTATAATAGGCTGCTGGTTGAGCTCTCTGACTCAAGTCTCTCTCCAATCCAGTCTTTCCTCCACTTAGACAAAATGATTGTCCTAAAGCTTAGGTCTAACCATGTCACACCCCGCCCCTTACTCTAGCAAACTCCCTATCACATATCGTATAGATCAAATATAAAATATTCCATTTGGCATTCAAAGTCCTTCATAACCTGCACTTCCTTCCCTTCCCTTTCCAGTCTTCTTATACTCTAAAACTCACCCCCAAGAAGACACTGGTCTCCTTTCTATTCCTCACACAAGATGTTCTGTTCTCAATTCTAACCCTTTCCCCCCCACATATTTACTAGCTGTGTGATCCTAGACAAGTCATTTAACATCTCTAGAATTCAGTTCCTCAACTATAAAATGAAGAAGTTGAACCAGATCAGGTGTTCTTTGCCTTTTTTGTGTCATGGACTCCTTTAGTAATCTGGTGAAGCCTTTAGATTCCTTCTCAGAAGAATATTTTTAAGTTTATAAATAGAACAGTAGGATTATTAAAAAAAAAATTATTTTGAAATAGTTACCCAAACTATTATTTAAAAATTCACAGACCCCAGGTTAAGAAATCCTTGACTAAATAACCTTTGAACTTCCCTCCAGTCCCATATCTATGATCTTATTTTCTGTTTTTACCCCAAAGAAAAGGAGTGACTGAAAAGGGAGCTTCATAGTACTCTCTGTTCCCAACACCTTTGTTTGTTGGTCCTTCCCCTCCTCTGATGAAGATACAAATTCCTCCAGTTAAATAAGGACCTCGAGCAATCCTTCCAGCAGAGGGCAGTAATGCCCATGTACACTGACCTCTACCTTCTAACCTCTGGCTCCCCAGAGAACTAGGGATGTAGACTGGAGACTGTGAATGAGAAGTAGCAGCACTTAGAGAAGTCCAGAATTTCCTTTTTCTCTTCAAAATGTGTTTGTCTTGAAATCTCTCAGGAGCCCAGAGTTGTCTAGGATTTCTTGAGGCAATGACAAAATGCTGGCTAGGGACCTTTTCCCATCGTATTCATGATAGTCCAGTGGTAAGTACTCGGGTTTCTGACACATCTTCTTCTCATTCATCCCTATGGAACATCTTCTTCTCATCTTTATGCATTTACCTATAGTTCCTGGATTATGGTCCTGCCTTGACCTTTCCCTCTTCCTCATTACCACCTCTATCCAATCAATTCTCAGATTTTATCAATTTTACCTACAAAAAATCTCTCACATTCATCTCTTTCTCTTCACTCACGTGAATATTACCCTAGTTCAAGCCCTCATCACCTCCCACTTGGATTATTGCCTCCTAGTTGGGCTCCCAACTTCCAGTCCCTCCACTTTCTGATCTTTCCTTTGCAAACTTAAGGGAAAAAAAATCTTCCTAAAATACACATCTGGCTATGTCACTTGCCTGCAGAAGAATCTTCAGTAGCTCCCAATTAATTCTAGGATAACATACAAATTCCCCAGAATGACCTTTAAAACCTTTCCTAATCTGGCTTCAACCTACCTTTCCAGGCTTATTACACATCATCTCCCCTGCCCACTTTGTGCCTTTAATCAAATTGCCTTATTTAATGTTTATCACACTTGACCCTCCAACTCCTGATTCAAGTCTTTACGAAGATTGTCTTTCATGATCCCGCTATCCTCCAATTCTTATCATCTTTATCCTTTATTTATTTATTTTATTAAATTTTTAATTAATTAATTTTTTATTAATTTATCACCTATATCCTTATCATCATTATCACTTTCCTCAGGGTTCAGCTCACAAGCCACCTCATATGAAAAGCCTTTCCTATGATTCCTTAGAGTATTGAATTTAGAGGGAAAGATCATGGGCTCAAATCTTGACCCTGGGCCTGTCTGTGAGAAGTTGGCACGTGACTTTACCTCTCTAAGACTTAGTTTCCACATCAGTAAAATGAAAATGAGGGCCTAATTGATTTCTACATTCTCTTCCATCTCTAAATAATAAATAGATCTCCTCAGTTGTTAGTTTTAGTTCCTCTATGATGTTCCCCTCCCCTTGCTACTTCCCTTTTTGAATGGCTACTGAGTGGAAACTGGATGTACATAAAAAAAGACCCCATAGGGGTAACTCTGTTTTTTTTTTTTTTGCCTGGCTGCATTTGAGAGAGTAGTCAGTCTACTATAAGCCTCCAGGTGGGGAGAGTGACAGTAGCCTATATCCCCCTACTTGGGGACAACATGAAACCATGATCATGTGTCCCTTCTGTTGCTTAAATTTCTGTAATGTCTAGTCCAGAAGGAATACTAGAAATGGAATGGACTAGACTGCAGTCTTATGAGCTTCCAAAGATACAGAGAGCATCAAGGCTCCAGAGATTAGACCAGAATTCGTGCCAGAATTTGCTAGCATCAAAAGCAGTGAAGCATGAGGACTTGAGTAACCTGATTGACCTAGGCCCAAAGTGGCTCCACACAAGAAACTGGTTTCAGCAAGCAAAGAAGAACTAGGAAGAATTCCTTCATCAACTCTGCTGGATTCAAAAGTGAACTTTGGAGGACAAACACTTTGTAACAACCACTTTAAGTTTGCACCCACTCTCCCCAGAGACAGAGGTGGCGTGAAGAAGAATGTAGTCTTGGGGGCAGCTGGGTAGCTCAATGGATTAAGAACCAGACCTAGGGAGGGGAGGTCCTAGGTTCAAATCTGGCCTCAGACACTTCCCAGCTGTGTGACCCTGGGCAAGTCACCTAACCCCCGTTTTTAAATTATATATAATATACATATGTGCGTACACATATGTGTGTATATATA
Source organism: Monodelphis domestica (assembly GCF_027887165.1). NCBI lineage: Eukaryota > Metazoa > Chordata > Mammalia > Didelphimorphia > Didelphidae > Monodelphis > Monodelphis domestica. Next base: position 389,224,946 of record NC_077230.1, read on the forward strand.
TATATATATATATATATATATAAATAATGCTTTTATAAAGACTTTTATGGTTTATAAAAAAGCATTTCCTGTGTGACCCTGGGCAAATCACTTAACCCCCATTGCCTAGCCCTTACCACTCTTCTGCCTTGGAACCAATACACAATATTGACTCCAAGATGGAAGGTGAGGGTTTAAAAAAAAAAGAGAGAAGAGTATACTCTCATTGTAAAGGGATATACCTATTTTTCCTATATATATATATACAAACACGCATACATATATGTGTATGTATGTATATATATTTATGTCTATGTCATCTATGTATCTATCTACAAAAGACTCCCATAGGGGCAACTCCATTTTTTCCTGCCTAGCTGCAATTGAGTATGGAGTCAAGATATCTTATAACTGTCCCTCACCCTTTATCAACTCTTTCCTCTGTCTCTCTCCCCCCCTTTATCTCTCTCCCTTCCTTCCTCCCTCTCTCTCCTCTATATATACACACATATGTGCATGTACATATGTAGTTCATAAATAATGTGTTTATATCTTTGCCTTATCTGTGTGTATGTATGTATATACGTATGTATATTAGCATGAATTACTGAGGGAGACAAATAAGAACCCCACCATAAGAGCTATATGGAAAGGTATAGATCTTAATATCTAAATATATATAGACATGTATGTTCATGTATGTTCTAGGGAGCAATGACGTGTTGTACAGGTGCATGTCATGTATCATTATGCATTCTAGGGAGCTAGAACATATAAACAATGTGCATATATATTAAATATCTGACATAAGCTATCCAATATATGTATGTGTCCATACATTAGAGTTTTCTAGTAGATCGTAAGTTCCTTCAAGACTGAGGCCATTTTTCATTTTGTCTTTGTATTACAAAGCTCAGGTAGACCCATTTGCTGGATTAGATTCTCTCCTAAAAGTTTGTGACAGTCTCCCATTGGTCCTTGCATTCAGGGAAGAGACGTTGTGCTTAGAGCACGTGTGGCGAAAGGGGTAACTCACTTGTGGAAGCTCTTTTGCTGATGTCCCCGAGCTATTTCCCTTAGATGTGGTGTAGCTTTTCTGCTGGACTTCTACCAGAGCCTAGCACCTACCTTTCCTCATGACGTCCACCTGCCTTTGTCCCAGATACATAGTTAGGACACTGACAAAAGTCTCCGTACTCCAACCTGTCTCAGAGCAGCTTTGAGAGAAAACTGCTCCACGCCAACTCTCCTTCCCAGCAGAATCCTTGAGCTTAGCTGATTCAGTGACTTGGTCTGGGTCAGCTTGAGTTTCACAACCCTAGGAGAGCTTACACTATACGCTTTTAATACGATTCTCTCTTTGGCTTGTCTTGATCCACGAGTTGGAGGAAGCTTGGCAATTCACAAAGAGGTTCTCTTTCTTAATTTTTGGTCTCAAGAGGACCATAGCCCTTGCTCGATTTCTTTTACTTTTTCCCTAAAGATACACACGCACATGCACACACGCACGCACATGTAAGTATCTTAAAGAAACTGATTTCCTTTGGAAACACATGTCAATTATAGGAAACAAACAAGCAAAGATTCATCTCTCCCTTGAGAGAACAGAAGGGCCAGAAGGAAAAGGATTAGAAAAATAATAACCACTTCTGTTCCAAACAGTGCAATGGTTACGGCTCCCTGCATCAGCTCTGCCCAGCATCCTTCAGTCTGTTGTTTTGGTGAATTAGCAGTCTCCCTTGCTGTGCTGTTTTAGTTTTATCTCAAGCATACAGACCATAGGAGGAGGCAGGTGTACCCACATCATTGGAGAATCCTTCCTACTGCAGTAGCCACATTCTTTATACTTCCAAGACTTTTTATTATTACCCCTCAGCATGCTTAGATTTTTTTCCCCCTTAACTTGGGACATTTCCTGTTTCTCTCTCTTCTCCTGTTGAGTTTTCAGTAACAGACACTCTAAGAGCCAAGTGGATATGTATAGGTTAACTCTTCTCTTGGTTACACATATACTAATCTCAGTCTCCCCAGTGACAGTACGGCCTTTAAAAGTTCATTTAATTTCTCTGCTCTTTAATTCCTTCATATGTTGAATGGGGACAATCATAATGATAAAGCTTCCCTTAACGGAAGGGGATATTGTGAAGATCTATGACATAGATATCCTGACTCTTTTCCTTCTGTCTTTTTTTTTTAATTTTTTAAATTTTTATTTGGTCATTTCCAAACACTATTCATTGGAAACAAAAATCATTTTCTTTTCTTCCCTCCCCCCTCCCACCACCTGTCCCATAGCCCACGGGTGATTCCATTGGGTATCACATGTGTTCTTGATTCAAACCCATTGCCATGTTGTTGGTATTTGCATTAGAGTGTTCATTTAGAGTCTCTCCTCAGTCATATCCCCTCAACCCCTGTAGTCAAGCAGTTGCTTTTCCTCGGTGTTTTTACTCCCACAGTTTATCTTCTGCTTGTGGATAGTGTTTTTTAGATCCCTGCAGATTGTTCAGGGACATTGCATTGACACTAATGGAGAAGTCCATTACCTTTGATTGTACCACAATGTATCAGTCTCTGTGTACAATGTTTTCCTGGTTCTGCTCCTTTCGCTCTGCATCACTTCCTGGAGGTAGTTCCAGTCTCCATGGAATTCCTCCACTTTATTATTCCTTTTAGCACAATAGTATTCCATCACCAACAGATACCACAATTTGTTCAGCCATTCCCCAATTGATGGGCATCCCCTCATTTTCCAATTTTTGGCCACCACAAAGAGTGCAGCTATGAATATTCTTGTACAAGTCTTTTTCCTTATTATCTCTTTGGGATACAAGCCCAGCAGTGCTATGGCTGGATCAAAGGGCAGACAGTCTTTTATCGCCCTTTGGGCATAGTTCCAAATTGCCCTCCAGAATGGTTAGATCAATTCACAACTCCACCAGCAATGAATTAGTGTCCCTACTTTGCCACATCGCCTCCAGCATTCATTACTTTCCATACCTGTTATGTTAGCCAATCTGCTAGGTGTGAGGTGATACCTCAGAGTTGTTTTGATTTGCATCTCTCTGATTATAAGAGATGTAGAGCACTTTTTCATGTGCTTATTAATAGTTTTGATTTCTTTGGCTGAGAACTGCCTGTTCATGTCCCTTGCCCATTTACCAATTGGAGAATGGCTTGATTTTTTGTACAATTGATTTAGATCTTTGTAAATTTGAGTAATTAAACCTTTGTCAGAGGTTTTTATGAAGATTGTTTCCCAATTTGTTGCTTCCCTTCTGATTTTAGTTATATTGGTTTTGTTTGTACAAAAGCTTTTTAATTTGATGTGGTCAAAATTATTTATTTTACATTTTGTGACTCTTTCTAAGTCTTGCTTGGTTTTAAAGCCTCTCCCTTCCCAAAGGACTGACATGTATACTATTCTGTGATCATCTAATTTACTTATAGTTTCCTTCTTTATGTTCAAGTCATTCACCCATTCTGAATTTATCTTGGTGTAGGGTGTGAGGTGTTGATCCAAACCTAATCTCTCCCTCACTGTCTTCCAATTTTCCCAGCAGTTTTTATCAAATAATGGATTTTTGTCCCAAAATCTGGGGTCTTTGGGTTTGTCATAAACTGTCTTGCTGAGATCATTTACGCCAAGTCTATTCCACTGATCTTCCTTTCTGTCTCTTAGCCAGTACCAAATTGTTTTGATAACCAGCGCTTTATAGTATAGTTTGAGATCTGGGATTGCAAGTCCTCCTTCCTTTGCATTTTTTTTCATGATTTCCCTGGATATCCTTGATCTTTTGTTCTTCCAAATGAACTTAGTTATGGTTTTTTCTAATTCAGTAAAGAAGTTTTTTGGTAGTTCAATGGGTACGGCACTAAATAAGTAAATTAATTTGGGTAGGATTGTCATTTTTATTATGTTAGCTCGTCCTACCCATGAGCAATCAATGTTTTTCCAATTGTTTAGATCTAGTTTTAGCTGTGTGGAAAGTGTTTTGTAGTTGTGTTCATATAGTTCCTGTGTTTGTCTCGGCAGATAGATTCCTAAGTATTTTATATTGTCTAGGGTGATTTTAAATGGAATTTCTCTATTTCTTGCTGCTGAGAAGTGTTGGAAATACATAGAAATGCTGATGACTTATGTGGGTTTATTTTGTATCCTGCAACTTTGCTAAAGTTGTTGATTATTTCGAGTAACTTTTTGGTTGATTCTCTAGGATTCCTTAAGTAAACCATCATATCGTCTGCAAAGAGTGATAGTTTAGTCTCCTCATTGCCAATTTTAATACCTTCAATTTCTTTTTCTTCTCTAATTGCTACTGCTAGTGTTTCTAGTACAATATTAAATAATAAAGGTGATAATGGGCATCCTTGTTTTACTCCTGATCTTATTGGAAAGGCTTCTAGTTTATCCCCATTACAGATTATGTTTGCTGATGGTTTTAGATATATACTGTTTATTATTTTTAGGAAAGGCCCTTCTATTCCTATACTTTCTAGTGTTTTCAATAGGAATGAGTGTTGTATTTTATCAAAGGCTTTTTCTGCATCTATTGAGATAATCATGTGATTTTTGTCAGTTTGCTTGTTAATATGGTCAATTATGTGGATGGTTTTCCTAATATTGAACCATCCTTGCATTCCTGGTATGAATCCTGCCTGGTCATAGTGGATGACCCTTGTGATGACTTGCTGGTCTTTTTGTTAGTATCCTATTTAAGATTTTTGCATCTATATTCATTAGGGAGATTGGTCTATAGTTTTCTTTCTCTGTTTTTGACCTGCCTGGCTTTGGGATAAGTACCATGTTTGTGTTGTAGAATGAATTTGGTAGAACTCCTTCTTGGCCTATTCTGTCAAATAGTTTGTTTAATATTGGGATTAGTTGTTCTTTGAATATTTGATAGAATTCATTTGTGAATCCATCTGGACCTGGGGATTTTTTCTTAGGGAGTTCTTTGATGACTTGTTCAATTTCTTTTTCTGAAATGGGGTTGTTAAGGTAATTTATTTCTTCCTCTTTTAGTCTAGGCAATTTATATTTTTGTAAGTATTCATCCATATCACCTAGATTGCCATATTTGTTGCCATATAATTGGGCATAGTAGTTTCTAATGATTGCCTTAATTTCCTCTTCCTTAGAGGTGAGGTCTCCTTTTTCATCTTGGATACTGTCAATTTGGTTTATTTCTTTCCTTTTTTTAATTAGACTGACTAGTACTTTGTCTATTTTATTTGTTTTTTCAAAGTACCAGCTTCTAGTCTTATTTATTAAATCAATAGTTCTTTGACTTTCAATTTTATTAATTTCTCCTTTGAGTTTTAGGATCTCTAATTTAGTCTTCATCTGAGGATTTTTAATTTGTTCGCTTTCTAATTTTTTAATTTGCATGCCCAATTCTTGATCTCTGCCCTTCTTAATTTGTTACTATATGAACTCAAGGATATAAATTTCCCCCTGAGTACTGCTTTGGCTGCATCCCATAGGTTTTGAAAGGATGTCTCATCATTGAAATTTTCTTCAATGAAGTTATTAATTGTTTCTATGATTTGTTCTTTAACTAACTGGTTTTGGGGAATGGTATTGTTTAATTTCCAATTAATTTTCGATTTACCTCTCCATGTTCCCTTACTAATTATTATTTTCATTGCATTGTGATCTGAGAAAGTTGCATTTATTATTTCTTCTCTTTTGCACTTGTTTGCAATGTTTTTATGCCCTAATACATGGTCAATTTTTGTGAATGTACCATGTGCTGCAGAAAAGAAGGTATATTCCTTTTTGTCCCTATTTATTTTTCTCCACATGCCTACTAACTTTAATTTTTCTAAGATTTCATTCACTTCTCTTACCTCTTTCTTATTTATTTTTTGTTTGATTTATCTAGTTCGGATAGAGGAAGGTTCAGATCTCCCACTAGTATAGTTTTTCTATCTATTTCGTCTTTGAGTTCCTCTAGTTTCTCCTTTAGAAATTTGGATGCTATGCCATTTGGTGCATACATGTTGAGTACAGAGATTTCCTCACTGTCTATACTACCTTTTATCAGGATGTAATTACCTTCCCTATCTCTTTTAACTAGATTTATTTTTACTTTGGCTTTGTCGGATATCATGATTGTGACTCCTGCCTTCTTTTTGTCAGTTGATGCCCAATAGATTTGGCTCCACCCTCTTACTTTCACCCTATGCGTATCTACCTTCCTCATATGTGTTTCTTGTAGACAGCATATGGTAGGGTTTTGGACTCTAATCCACTCTGCTATTCGCTTGCGTTTTATGGGTGAGTTCATTCCATTCACATTCAGAGTTATGATTACTAGCTGTGTATTTCCCAGCATTTTGATTTCTGCTCCTTTTCCTGCCTTTTCTTCTTTCACTATTTCCTTCTACACCAACATTTGCTTTTGAACAGTCCCCCTTGTTTCCACCCTTATTTTACTTCCCTTTCTACCCCCTCCCTATTTATCCCCCCCCCTTATTTTCCCCATAGTCTTTCTAAAATTAACCCCCTGCTCCCTCCCTCTCTTTTACTGCTTCCCTCCCCACCAGACCATTTGTTACCCTTCTACTCCCCTATAGGGTGCAAATCTATTCTCTGCCCCCAATGGATTGGATTGTTTTTTCCCTCTTTGAGTCACTTTCAAATCACGTAAAAGTTGAGTATTTCCTGTCTCTGACCTCTTTACCCTTCCAGTATATTGATGTTCTCCCCCCTCCCACCATGAGCTTCTTTATGACATATAAATTTACCCCATTTGTTTCTTTTCCCATTTCTTTTAATATTAATCTATTTTAAGCTCTAGTTATATATATATATATATGCATACTTATACGTATATATTTTTGCATGCATATGTCTATATACCTATTTATGTCTTGTCCTTTCATCCTATACAGTTTGTTGCTGTTCCCTCTAAGTATACTTCTTTTTGCTGCCCAGGTAATAACAGTTTTTAAGAGTTACCAATGACCTCTTTTCTTATAGGGATACATATCATTTTAACTTATTGAGTCTCTTAAAAAAATTATTTTTTTGTTTTTCTTTTTTCCCCTCTTTTTTAATTACCTTTTGATGATTCTCTTGAGTTCTGTGCTTGGACATCAAATTTTCTGTTCAGGTCTGGTCTTTTCTTTACGAATTCTTGGAATTCTTCTATTTTGTTGAATGACCATACTTTCCCCTGTAAGAATATAGTCAGTTTTGCTGGGTAGTTGATTCTTGGTTGTAGACCTAGTTCCCTTGCTTTCTGGAATATCGTTTTCCATGCCTTTCTTTTTTTCAGTGTGGATGCAGCCAGATCCTGAGTTATCCTCACTGTGGTTCCTTGGTATCTGAATGACTTCTTCTTGGCAGCTTGTAATATCTTTTCTTTGGTCTGATAGTTCTTGAATTTGGCTATAACATTCCTGGGTGTTGTCAGTTGGGAATTAAGTACAGGAGGTGATCTGTGGATTCTATCAATCTCCACTTTTCCCTCTTGTTCAAGGATTTCGGGGCAGTTTTCTTTAATAATTTCCTGTAATATAATGTCCAGGCTTTTCCTTTTGTCATGGTCTTCTGGTAGGCCAATAATTCTTAAATTGTCTCTCCTTGAATGATTTTCTAAATCCTCTGTTTTGTGAATGAGATGCTTCATATTTTCCTCAATTTTTTCATTCTTTTGGTTTTGTTTTATAGAGTCCTGCTGCCTTGTGAAGTTGCTCGATTCTAGTTGTTGTATTCTGGTTCTTAAAGACTGGATTTCATCCTTAGTTTTTTGGTCGTCCTTTTCCTTTTGGTCGGATTTTCTTTGGAGGTCATCTTTCAACTTCTTCACCACATCTTTCATCTGCTTTGCCTCATCTTTCATCTCCTTTGCCTCATTTTCCAGCTGGTTGATTTTGGCTTTCAAGACACTATTTTCTGTTTCTAGATGACTTATCTTAGTTTTTAAGTTCTTTTCCCAATTGTCTTCAGCCTTTCTTAATTGTGTTTTGAATTGCATTTTGAGTTCTTCCAAAGCCTGTATCCAATTCACTGGGATTTCTGATTTTTCCTTTGCTGATCCCTCCCCCTCTGTTTCATTCGCTCTTTGCTCATTACCTGTGAAGAAGCTGTCTATTGTAATTTCTTTCTTCTTTTTCTGTTGTTTGCTCGAGTTTACCCCTTCTTTGCTCTCCATATTTGGCTGTGCTCTTGCTCCCCTCATTTTGTTTTGGTTTTGGGGCTGTCAGTCTCCCCTCTTGCAGCTTTGTCAGATCTCTTGGTACAGTCTCTAGGGGAGGAATGTTAGTTTCCCTGTCCTCTCGAGGCTTTTGATTGGATTGAGTTCAAGTGGGTTGGGCTGTATGTGGTATGAAGCTCTGAGCATCTGAAGACTCCTGGAAGGCTGGGCCTCCCAGGCTCTCTCCAGTTCTCTCCAGCTGCTTCTCTGCTGTCCTCAAGTGCCTTTGCCCACCTCCCTAAACTCTGAGGAGTTATGATTGAATTAGGTTCAACTGGATTGATCTGGTTGTGCCCCGAGGCAAAGGTGAGGCTGGAGCCTGATGGAGGGACCCAGCCACACCCCTGTCTCTCCCTGGCTTCCTCCCCTCTGTCCAAGCCCGCTGCTCACAAGGTAGACCCTCCAAACCAGCACCTTTGCCCTCTCAGAGGTTTCTGCTGCTGCCGCAGGCTCAGTGCTCTGGGTTGTGGGGGAGGGGTCCTGGGACCTACCCTCTGCCTTCCCCTTAGCCATGAGTATTCTCGGATTCTGGCTTTTGGAGGGGCGTACCTTTTGATTTAAGTCCAGAAGGAGGGTTCCCCTCTTCTGTCCTGTTGTTCAGCTTGGATTTCGGTGCCCTAGGAGCATTCAGTCTGTATCGGTAAGGAAGGGTCTTCCACGAGGTCTGAAATTTTGCTGCTTGCTAAGCTGCTATCTTGACTCTGCCCCCTTCCTTCTGTCTTGTACACTGTGACTCTGACCATAAGGGCACTGCTGCATTGTGTTGGCTGTAATATATCCTTTAATGTCTCAAGAGGAATATGAAAGACTGCGATGGGACATGAAGTTGAGAATCAAAGGCTAATGTCAAATCTGGCCTCAGACACTTCCCAGCTGTGTGACCCTGGCATTGCCTAGCCCTCACCACTCTTCTGCCTTGGAACCGATACTCAGTATGGATTATATATATATATAATAAAAAGCATATATAATATAAAAAGTATATATATATATACATATATATATACATATATATAATGCTTTTATAAAGACTTTTATGGTTTATAAAAAAGTATTTCCCATGTGACCCTGGGCAAGTCACTTCACCCCCATTGCCTAGCCCTCACCACTCTTCTGCCTTGGAACCGATACTCAGTATAGATTATATATATATATAATAAAAAGTATATATAATATAAAAAGTATATATATATATATATATATATATATATATATATATATAAAATGCTTTTATGAAGACTTTTATGGTTTATAAAAAAGTATTTCCTGTGTGACCCTGGGCAAGTCACTTCACCCCCATTGCCTAGCCCTGACCACTCTTCTGTCTTGGAACCAATACACAGTATTGAGTCCAAGATGGAAGGTGAGGGTTTAAAAAAAAAAGAAGAAGTAGAGTATAGTCTCAGTGTAAGGGGATATATACCTCATGTTGTGGCAGAGATGGAGGAGTGGGGAAGTGCATGCAACCATTCCTCTCCTTACACACAGGGACTATGAAAGTTATATGATGTACGCATTCCAGATCCACTGATAAAGAATATTAAAACCCAAAGTTGTGAAATCCCTTGTCCACAGGAATACGTCACTACCATTTTATCCTAAGTTTGCCCACTTTTCTGTGTATTTTTGTGGGAGTAGGGACAGGCAATGGTGAATGGCTACTATGTTGGCTATTTCTTTCTATTAAATCCCCTTGCTAAAAGTTAATTGTATCTATTGGCCAGACTGTAAATGGGCAGAACATTGGTGAGGGTTCATGAACTACAGTTTTGTAGAATTCCACAGGGTTACTCCTAAAACCCAAGGTAGCAGTCACATTCTAGGGAATTCAACCCACCAATGTGAATGCAAGTTGAGAAAGTAACCAAGAGGAGGCAGGGTGGGAGGTAACACTATCAATTGTAGGGGGAGGTAGGAAGTGATACTTGAGCTACATATTGGAAGGAGCTAAGGATTCCAAGACATAGAGATAAAGAAGCTGTGTATTCCAGATATGGGAAACTGCTTGGATATACCTATAGAGTCAAGAGGTGCAATGTAATGTGCAGGGAACTGTCAGGAGACCAGTTGGGTCAGAACATAAAATATTCAAGTAATATGAAATCAGCTTGGAAAGATCATTTGAAATTAGATTGAGAAAGGCTTTGATGAAAGAGGAATTTATATTATATTGTAAGATCAGGAAGTTACTGAATGTTACCTAATATTTATGTATGTATTTTATGTAACTATTGTATAACTTGAGGTATCTTCTTCATGACAACCAATGAAACAAATCCAAACTTTTCAATGGCCTTTAGCACTGCACAATTCTTTCTACTTCTGCACTGATGATATTGTGGGGAAGGGGTAATAAAAGGGTCAAAAGGATCGGTCATAGATGATATAAAAGAGGGTGATGATAATGGGTGGAGGTGTCAAAAAGCAAATTTTACATAAAAGGAAGGAGAAACTATCAGAACAGTCCCAAAGTGGAAGGAGCTACCTAATGAGATAGTAATTGTCTAGTGGCCAATTGTTTAGAAGGGACTGGGGTTCAGATAGGGCTTCTGCCACTTGATCTTATTTTCCAGTTTTCTGGAAGAAGTATTACCTGGCAGAGATCCTGTAGGAACCAACCCAGGCCAGAGAATCAAGGAAAAATGGGTGCAGGCTTCCTTTGGTAGTACATAAATCTTGGGAAGTAATGGTGAACAAAAGTCAGGAGCCTCTGGATGACCAGAGGAAATGTCTTCTGTCATCTTTTTCATTCAGTTCTTCACGTCCTCATATATTCATTTCTCTCTTCCTCTACCTCTATCTCTGATAAACAGAGCAATATAGTTCTCAGTCACTCCAACTCTGAGAATAAAGTAGGTTATTATTGTTCCTATTTTACAGATGAGGAAATTGAAGCACAAAGGAGTTTAGTGGTTTGTCCAAAATCAGACAGAAGAGGATTAGGCAGGGGAAGCTGGGTGGTTCAGTGGATTGAAAGTCAGATCCAGAGACATGAGATCCTGGGTTCTGTGAATCTTAAAACTACTCAAACTCTACCTTAAAACATTTGGTTAAGGCTATTCCATTTAAACAATGGAGGTACTTTGATCAGGAATGTATGTGAGAACTTTAAAATTACTCCACCCATACTTAGGCATACTTTAGGGGAAGATAAAGTTGTAAACTCTTTACTGAACAATGAAAAAGTACTTAACTCATACTTATAGTGAGGCCAAGCCCTTAAGCTAGGTCTATTTTTAGATCTAATACAAAAGAGTGCTAAGTACCTACGAAGGTCAAATTAATCACTAAAAGGTCAAGCAAACAAAAGGCAAGTTTAACAAAAGAGGTGTGAAGTTTTAGTCTACCCAGAGAATGTGATTAACAAAAGAAGATGTGAATTAAGAATGGTCAGTCTTGTGGAAAATGTCTACTGTGATTGGTAGATGTGAAAATTTAGGGGAGGTGACATAGGAGAAAATTCTCTCTGGATTTAGTTCAGCTTAGGAAGCTGAATTGGAGGTCTCTCGGTGGCTGAATTTAGTTGAACTCAGGAGCTGAACTGGAGGGTCTCTGAACACTAGAGTTTTGCTTAGGACAATCTTGTGGTGAGTGATTAAAGACTGACTTAGTTTTCTCTCTTAAAAGAAAGGCCTAGGCCCTAGCCTTCCTATTATTTCCTCTTACTCGGTCTCTCTCCCTTTCTTTAATTCCTTCATTTGTATTAATTAAAATCTCCATAAAACCCAGCTGACTTGGGTATTTCATATTTGGGAATTTTTCCCATGGCAACCACTTATTTTTTATTTAAATCAAGACACTAAAAATTATCTTTATGCTTTTGGCAATTCAAAGTCTTGAACCCATATTTTCGCAGTCACAGTTTATGGCAACCACTCTTTTGTCTGTAACAGTTCAAATCTGGCCTCAGACACTTCCTAGCTATGTGACCCTGGGCAAGTCACCTAACCCTCATTGCCTAGCCCTTACCACTCTTCTGTTTTAGAGCCAATATCTAGTATTGATTCTAAGATGGAAGGTAAGGGTTTGAAAAAAAAAAGGACTAGGCAATGGGGGCTAAGTGACTTGTTATGGGTCACACAGCTTAGAAGTGTCTGAGATCAGATTTGAACTAAGGACCTCACATCTTCAAGGCTGGCTTTCTAGCCACTCAGTCACTTAACAACTATCTTGCCAATTCTACTTTTTAGAAAGTTATTTTCTTCAGTGAATTTTTGTGCCTCAATTTCCATTCACAAAATCTGATTTTATTGAGTTCTCATCAGTGAATTTTTGCATATCTTTCCCATTTAGCCAACTCTACCTTTTAGAAAGTTCTTCCCTTCAGTGAATTTTTTTGTTTCTTTCACCAGTTGGTCTCTTCTGTTTATTAAGGTGTTGTTTTCATTAGTATTTTTTGTGCCTCCTTTACTAAACTATTGAAACTTTTTTCATGATTTTCTTGTATCATTCTCATTTCTTTTTCCAATTTTTTTCTGAACATTTCTTGTTTGATTTTTCAAATCCCTTTTGAGCTCTTTCAGGTCTTGAAACCAATTCACATTTTTCTTTGAGACTTTGTGTGTGGCTACTTTAATTTCATTATCTTCTTCTGAGTGTGTGTTTTGATCTTCCTTGTCACTATAGTAACTTTCTACAGTCAGGTTCCTTTTTTTGTTTTTTGCTCATTTTTCAGCCAAATTCCTTTATTTTTTTTTAGGAGGCAGTTGGGTGGCTCAGTGGATTGAGAGTAAGGCCCAGAGACAGGAGGTTCTGGGTTCAAATCTGGCCTCAGTCACTTTCTAGCTGTGTGACCCTGGGCAAGTCACCCAACCCCCATTGCCTAGCCCTTACCACACTTTCACCTTAGAACCAATACATAGCATTGATTCTAAGATGGAAGTTACAGAAGATTTTTTCTAAAAAATGTATATATATATACATATATATATATTTTAAAATAACCTTTCTTTTTTTCCCCCTTTAAACCCTTACCTTCTGTTTTACAATCAATACGGTGTATTGGTTCCAAGGCAGAAGAGTGGTAAGGGCTAGGCAATGGGGGTTAAGTGACTTGCCCAGGGTCACATGACTTGGAAGTATCTGAGTCCAGATTTGAACCTAAGACCTCCTGTCTCTGGGTCTTACTCTCAACCCGCTGAGCTACCCAGCTGACCCCTAACCTTTATTTTCAAACTTAGAATTGATGCTAAATATCAACTCTAAGACCAAAGAGCAATAAGGGCTATGCAATTAGGGTAATTAGAGTTAAGTGGCTAGCCCAGGGTCACACAGTCAGGAAGCATCTGAGGCCAGGTCCTCCTAGCTCCAGGCCTGTATCTCTATCTACTGTGCTAGTAGCTGCCTCCTCAGCCTACTTCTTGACTTTTAACTTTATGTTAAAGTTGAGCTCTGCTAGTGAGGTGTAAGGGTCATTGTGCTAAGCTTTAGATTTTTTTATGCTACTATTTTCAGAGCTAGTTCTGGGGGGAGGTCTATAAGTTTTTAGTTCTTTCAAGATGCTATGATCTAAGGGGAGATATGATCATTACTTCTTTCTTGGCCTATGCTCTGGTCTATGAGTGATCACAAGCTCTCTTTTCTACCCTGGAAATTACCAGGGCCCTTACTCCTACTAATTCTCCTCCTTACCCTGGGACTTTGACCTGGAAATATGAACAAGCAGTCCAACAGAGTCCTACTCCTAAGGAACCTATCTAATCTTCCAGTCAGATGTCTAACTCCTTTACTGTCTGTGGGAAGAGAGCTCTGGAAGTCACTACCAAGGATATTCAATTACTCCCCAAACTCCAGCTTCTAGCTTGTGGGGATTTTGCTTCACTTTCACCTCAGTGAAACAGACCTTTCCTGCTGAGCTTCTAAGTTGTCTTGGGTGGGAAAAATTGTTTCACTTCATCCTTTTGTTGGCTCTGCTACTCCAGAATTTATTTTGAGGCATTACCTTAATCTTATTTGGAGGGAAATTTGGGAGAGCTCAGATGAATTTCTACATTTACTCCACCATCTTGGCCCCACTTTTCCTTGATGAGATCTATAATCATGCAAAGGAGTTTGGTATACCCATACACATAGGTAGAACCAAGTAGATAAAGTATATTTATTTCCCATATTTCTTATCCCAGCCTTCTATAAGTAGTCTTTCTAAATCCCTTTTTAATGCTAATGCCTTCTCTCCTCCAATCTATTCTGTCTAAATCTTGTTTCTACATAGTTGTTTGCACATTGTACTCCCCATTAGACTGTGAGTTCCTTGAAAGTTAAAAAATCTTAAAGACAGAGGTGAGAAAGGAGAACATTCCAAGTATGGGGGACAGCCTTAAAAATAATCCTGGTAACAAGAGTTCATATTTTAAGTAGAATTTTAAAGTTTGCAAAGTTCCTTATCACCATTATTTCATTTGATCCTTGAGGTGTAGTGCAACATTGGGAGGTAAGAACTTTGAGTATTATCCCTTTTTAAGGAAAAGAAAATCAAGGTTCAGAGAGCCCCACCCAAGAGCATACAGGTCAGTGTCACAGGTAGGATTTGAATTCGTGAGTCCAACACTATTTTCTACTCTATATCCTACATATAATAGGAGAGGACTCAGACTTTAGAGCATGTGCAGATAAGCTTTTCCTGGAGGGAATACAGAACACATAAAATATTGTCTGTTACCAATCCAAAACATGGAACTTTGAGGATCTAGTTTCTGGCAGTGAGTAACTTTGTTATTATGAAAATTTTCTAGTTGGCATAGGAACAGGAAGGACTAATGATTCCATTGAAGCTGAGCTGGAACTAAGAGTGCATATGAAAGGTTCAACTAGATGACTTCTCCCTTCCTCAGTGACTTTGAGTGAGGAGTATTTCTGGACACCAATACATGGGGGAGGGGAAGTAGATTTTATTTTCCACTAGGTTGCCAGGAAGCCAGGAAAGCATGGTACTTCAGTTTCTTTTGTTGTTCTTCATCTCTGCCCTTGGGAAACTGACTGTTCCCAAAGGAGAACTCTGTGGTGACCAGTGAGACTAAGAGAGACCCCAACCCACGAGACACCATTAGAGCTAATAGCAGAGATTCCTGAGTGGTTAGACCCAGCCACTGAGACCCTAAATCCTATAAGGAGCTAGCCCAGCCAAGCAAGGGAGTCATCCATCAACTACACAGTACCCAGGAGTGAACTTGAGGACACTGAGAGGGGAAAAAAGAATTCCCAGGTCAGGAGGTACCACTTAACCTCAAATATTCCCTATATGGTGATTTTGATTCCTTTATACTTCAAATTTGTGCCTATTCTCCCCAAGAACTGAGTGTATGCAATGCAGAGAGAACACCCTCCTACTGGGAGGTATTTTTATAATTGCCTTCCTTGCTAGGCTTTGTCAAGAAAGATCCTTTTGAAAAGCTACTGTATGGGGCAGCTAGGTGGCTCAGTAGACAAAGAGCCAGGTCTAGAGATGGGAGAGCCTGTATTCAAATATGACCTCAGACACTTCTAGCTACATGACCCTGAGCAAGTCATTTAGCTCCCATTCCCTAGCCCTTCCTGCTCTTCTGCCTTAGACTTGATATTTAATATCAATTCTAAAACAGAAGGTAAGGGCTTACAGGAAGAAAGAAAGAAAGAAAGAAAGAAAGAAAGAAAGAAAGAAAGAAAGAAAGAAAGAAAGAAAGAAAGAAAGAAAGAAAGAAAGAAAGAAAGAAAGAAAGAAAGAAAGAAAGAAAGAAAGAAAGAAAGAAAGAAAGACAGAAAGAAAGAAAGAAAGAAAGACAGACAGAAAGAAAGAAAGAAAGAAAGAAAGAAAGAAAGAAAGAAAGAAAGAAAGAAAGAAAGAAAGAAAGAAAGAAAGAAAGAAAGCAGGAAAGGAAGAAAGAAAGCAGGAAAGGAAGAAAGAAAGCAAGAAAGCAAGAAAGGAAGGAAGGAAGGAAGGAAGGAAGGAAGGAAGGAAGGAAGGAAGGAAGGAAGGAAGGAAGGAAGGAAGGAAGGAAGGAAGGAAGGAAGGAAAGCTAAATTATATAAACTAGTTAATCAGTATTGAGGAAGTGTACCAATGGGGGCTCATGAGTGACATTCTTAGAAAACTCCAGCCCCCTCAGGGTTGCTTAAGATAGAGAGTAGTCAGTGTCCTCAGGAAACACAACTGCCAGCATCAGTGAGTATTGGGAAAGTATGCCCAGAGATGGTGCTGTGCTATCTAACATGTGGAAAGAAGACATTGAAAATAATGAAATCAGAATGCTGCTAGAGTCTGAGATGAAGACCAAAGACCACCTTCTAAAAGGTATTTGGACTAGAAGAAGACTACAATTTACAAATAATCATATATATTCCTTAATTAGAATTCACTTTTTCATTTAAACGTGTTATATATTGGGGGTGGAATGGAAGAGGGAGACAACACAGAAATAGACTGAGTAAGTAAACTAAGAGACTCCATCCAGGGTAAATAGTTTCAGTGTGTTGGCAATAGGGAACTAGAGGTTCTGCAGAAAGGAAACCCCCAGATTCCAGTCTCATAGCAAGCACACAGAAGAGTCAAGTAGAAATGAAAGGTCTCCTGACTCCACTTGGAGCTGTACCCACTACACTATACCACCATGTTTTTAAATTTCCACTACTTTTCTTTGAGGTAGAAAGCGGTCAGTTGGAATAACTCATCCAGGAACAAGGAAAGGGAAAAATCAGCACAAATTGTTTTTAAAAGGTGTCATATAAGCATATGGAGGAAAACCTTATTGAAGGGTAGAAACACCCATTCAAGAGAAGAAGCATGGAATTTGACTGTCTTCCAGTTCTTTTCTCCACCACAAAAAATTCATGCCCACAAAATGGACAGGAAAAAAAGGAGGCTTGCTAAAGTAGGTAAACATTTTTTAGCTCCCTAAAAAATAACCCCTAAGCAACCGTGGAGAAAAGCAGCTAAAAGTCTTGGGTTCAAGTTTTACCTCTGATTCATGATAACTTTAAAGTTTTCAAAGCATTACTTTTTTGGGCCTTCACACAATCCTGTGAACAGATACCGCATGTGTTATTGCTCTCATTTTATATGTGAGGAACCTGAAGCTCAGAGAAGTTAATTGACTTGTCTATTGTCATAGAGCTAGTAGTTTTCAAAAATGGGATTCAAACACACTTCTTTTTTATGGAACCCATTCCATATTCTAGCTCTAGAGGAAGTTACTTGACTTCTCAGCATCCTGGGTAACAAGGAAGAAAGAAAATAAGGAAACATTTATTAAGAGTTTACTATTATTTTTTCCTATCAAATTCTTTTTGTTTTTTCTTTTGATTTGCTTTTTGTTGCTATTAATTTTTTTTACATTTAATTAATTAATTTTGAATTTTTTTACTATGGTTACATGATTCATATTCTTTTCCTCCCCTATTCCTACCCCGCTCCTGTAGCCAATGTGCAATTCCACTGGGTTTTACATGTGTCATTGATCAAGACCTATTTCCATGTTGTTGGTATTTGCATTAGGATGATCGTTTTTGAAACTCAAAGAAAGTCAAGAATAGAATTGAGAGGGAAAAGACTATAAGTTACAGATGAATCGCTGTTCACCAGCACAAGAATTTTCCGTGCTGGGAATTCTCAAACATTATTGAATTTATGTTTAGATGAAAAAAAAAAGTCCAAAAAATGTCCCTCTCCAAATTCCTGTAGAATAACATAGTGTAGTGGAAAGAGTCCTGGGATAAAGTCATGGGATCACAGGATTTAGTACTGAAATAACTAGAGATAGTCAACTAATTGTTCAACTAATTATCAAATAGATAGATGACTCAAGTAAGCCCTGATTATAATTTTGCCTCTGCAGTTTGCTATTTTGTAAAGTTAGGGGAAATAATTTTTTTCCTCAGCCTCAGTTTCCTCATCGCTAAAATGGAGAGAAATAAATCCTTGAACTACTTAACTTGGAAGGATATTATGAGATTTAAAGACAATTTTACCCAGAAGTAAGAAAATAAAATAGAATTCCTATCTTGGAAAGTGCACCAGGCACCAAATCAGGAAGATCTTGGTTTGAATCCCATCTCTTAAAATTTGTCAACTGTATAACCTCTTCTCTGACTCTCACTTTTCTCACCTCTAAAATGAGAATAGTCATACTTGTAGGACTTGTCTCACAGGGTCATTTTAGATTCAGACACGACAATTGTATTGAAAATATTTACCAACTTTAAAGTGCTACACAAATGGCAGCTGGACTTATGGAGACTCATCTTAACAAGTTCAAATCCTGCCTCAGACACTTACTGGTTGTGTGCTGCTTGGCAAGTCACTTAACTCTGTTTGCCTCAGTTTCTGTATCTATAAAATGAATTGGAGAAGAAAATGGCAAATCATTCCAGTTTCTGTGCCAGGAAAACCCCAAATTGTGTTATGAAAAGTCCACTGAAAATGATTGAACAACATAAATACCAACTATAGATTTATTATTAATATTCCTTAGTAATGGAGAAACAGGCTTCCTTTAATGTTTCTCTCTCCTGTGAGGTATATGCTGAATGGAAAATTAGGAACAGATCCAATTTTCTAGGACCTCCTGTATCCCTTGAGTACTCAACAAGACTGAATATCAGTAGGCAGGCCACAAAGGAAGTTTGATGAATGCAAAGCCATCCTAGTAGGAACCCAAGATCTCTGGTTTTTCTCTGCCCTATAGGCAGTGAGTGTCCTTCACTTCCAGGTGAGTGAAGTACCAACCTGTGCTCCTCTGTCTCTGGACATCCCAAAAAAGTGATACCATGGGCTATTGGGTTAATTTATGAAAATCAGTCTATGCAATGTGAAGTTACACATTAGTCTCTGTGGAAGGCTTCATTTTTGCCAAAAGACACTGTGGAGGTACCAGTGTTTTTCAATTATTTTTAAACCAGAATTGCTGGAATTTGATTTGGGGAGAAAAACAAAACCAACACAAAAAAGCAACAACACCCTTATCCACTGCCAGAGATGCAGAGGATCCTCCCTTTGGGTTCTAACATTCATAACTTCTGCCAGAAAAAAAAAAACAGAAACAAGAAAGAGGGAATGTGGATCTGATAGAGGAATTAACTACTCAGCACCTTCTAGAGATAGATGCCCCATGCCCTCCTGCCTCAGTCTGGTATTAAGCAAAGGGAAGAGGACCTGGAACCAGGGGATCTAGGTCTGAAGCTGCTACTTAGAACTTGTATGACACTGAAGAAATCACTTTTCCTTTCTGGACTTCAGCTCCCTCATCTGTAAAAATTGGGGGTTGGGAGCAGGTAGGTGACTCAGTATATTAAGAGCCAGGTCTGAATGTGATCCTGGGTTCAAATATGACCTTAGATACTTTCTAGCCAAGTAAGTAAATTAATTTAAGCAGAATTGCTATTTTTATTATATTAGTTCAGCCTACCCATGAGCAATTAACATTTTCCCAGTTGTTTAGATCTAACTTTATTTGTGTGAAAAGTGTTTTGCAATTGTGTTCATAAAACTGCTGGGTTTGTATTGGCAAATAGATTCCCAGGTATTTTATATTGTTTAGAATTATTTTAAATGGAATTTCTCTTTCTAACCTTTGATGTTGAACTTTGTTGGTAATATATAGAAATGCTGATGATTGATGTGTGTTTATTTTAATTCCTGTGACTTTGCTAAAGCTATTATTTCAACTAATTTTTTAGTTGATTCTCAAGGATTCTCAAGGACCATCATATCATCTGCAAAGAGTGATAGTTTAGTTTCCTCATTGCCTACTTTAACACCTTCTATTTCTTTTTCTTTTGTTATTGCTAAACCTAGCATTTCTAGTTCAATATTAAATAATAGTGGTGATAATGGGCATCCTTGCTTCACCTCTGATCTTATTAGGAATGCTTCCAAGTTATTCCCATTGCAAATGATACTTGCTGATGGCTTTGGGTAGGTACTACTTATTATTTTAAGGAAAGGCCATTTTATTCCTATGCTTTCTAGTGTTATTTTAATAAGAATGGGTATTTTATTTTGTTAAAGGCTTTTTCTGCATCTACTAAAATAATCATGTGATTTCTATTAGTTTGGTTATTGATATGGTCAATTATGCTGATTGTTGGGGGGGGGGGGCTGACCCGCAGCCCTCACAAGAAAGGAAAGATAGAAGGTTGACCTTGGGGAAAAGGGGCTGAAGCCAAGGGGATGGATAAAAAGGAGGCAGACACCCACACAATATTTATAATAATTGAGCTGCACAGATCAAGCTCCAGCTACCTAACTTTCACAAGGACATGAAACAGTTAGGTAACTTTAAATCAACACACATGAGTAAGCAATGAGTATAGAGATTAGCTGAGAGAAAAGTTACGATCCCTTAGAGCCAGGGCTCTAATCATGGACCACTCGGGTAGAGGGTAGGAGATTATGAAAGAGAGGTGTTTCACAGAAATAAAGGAAATTCCATGAGAAAGCTGTTCTTGGCCAGAGGCCAAGCTCCAGGAAAGACAGAGACAGGTGAGAGGTAATAAGGGCTTGCTTTCTGTGCACCGCTCATATTTATTGGCATTGAGATGCAAATGTATGTAATACATATTAATTAATACACAGTGGATTGCCATTGGTTCAGTAGCAAATTATGACATTGCAGAGGTGGAGATTGTCTTAGCCAGGTGAGCACAAAGAAACCTGAGTTTGTGCCTAAACCTTAGGAATGCTGGGATCAAAGGTCAATGCCTTTCTTGCCATGCTCAGGACAAAGCATGGGCTTTCCTAAGACAATCCTTACAGATTAATTATTTCCCTTGTGCATACACAGGTGTGGACTGTTACACTGATAGTTTTCCTAATATTAAACCAGTCCAGGATTCCTGGCATAAATCACACCTGGTCAGAGTGATTGATCCTTGTGATATGCTGATTTAGTCTCCTTAGTAATACAATATTTTATTTAATTTTTTTTTGCATTTATATTCATTAATGAAATTAGTCTATAATTTTCTTTCTCTGTTTTTGCTCTTCCTGGTTTAGGTAACAGTGCCATGTTTGTGTTATAAAAAGAATTTGGTAGGATTCCTTCTCTGCCTATTTTTCCAAATACTTTATATAGTATTGTGATTAATTGCTTTTTAAATGTTTGATGAAATTCACCTGTGAATCCATCTGGCTTGGGGATTTTTTCTTAAGGAGTTCATTGATAGCTTGTTAAATTTCTTTTTCTGATAGGATTATTTAAGTATTCTATTCCTTCCTTTAGGACAATTTGTATTTTTGTAAATATTTATTCATTTAACTTAGATTAGGTTCATTGTCATATAATTGGGCAAAATACTTCCTAATGACTGCTTTAATTGATGACAAATTTACACTTTTCATTTTTGATAGTGGTTATTTTATTTTCTTCTAACCTTTTTTTGATCAAATAACCCAATGCTCTAAATATTTTGTTTTTTCATAAAATCAAGTCCTAGTCTTATTTATTAGTTCAATAGTTCCCTTCCTTTCAATTTTATTCCTTTGATTTTTAGGATTTCCAATTTAGTTTTTAATTGAGGATTTTAAATTTGTTCTCATTCCAGTTTTTTTAGTTGTATCCACATTGCATCAATCTGTTTTTCCGTATTTTATTGATGTAGGTGTTTAGAGATATTAATTTTCCCCTAAGTATTGCTGTGACTGTATAACATGAATTTACATATATTGTCTTCTCATTGTCGTTATCATTCTCCTTAATGAAATTATTGATTGTTTCTATAATTTATTTTTGACCCATCCCCCTTTTAGAATTAGATTATTTAGTTTACAATTAATTTTTAAAATTCCTTTCCATGGACTCTTATTGATTATAATTTTTATTGCATCATGATCTAAAAGGATACATTATTATTTCTGCATTTGGTTGTGAAGTTTTTATGCCTTAATACGTGGTCAATTTTTGTGTGGCTCCCATATACTGTTGAAAAGAAGCTATATTCCTTTCTATTCCCATTCATTTTTCTCCAGAGGTCTATTAGTTTTAACTGTTCTAAAATTTCATCCACTTCCTTCACTTTTTCTTGTTTATTTTTTGGTTTGATTTATACAGATCTGAAAGGGGAAAGTTGAGGTCCCCCACTAGAAGTTTTCCTGTCTATTTCCTACTGAAGCTCTTTTAATTTTTACCTTAAAAATTTGGAGGCTGGGGGCAGCTGGGTAGTTCAGTGGATTGAGAGCCAGGCATAGAGATGGGAAGTCATAGTTTCAAACCTGGCCTCAGACACTTCACAGCTGTGTGACCCTGGGCAAGTCACTTGACCCCCCATTGTCTAGCCCTTACTACTCTTTTGCCTTGGAGCCAATACACAGCACCAGTCAGGCATACTGCAGATAGCCCTGTGTCAGTGATTAGGGCCTCACTGCAGGCTTGGGTTGGGGCTAGAACGTCAAGTGGTGTGCATGAGGTTGCATTGCTGTTGGCTTAAGCAGGATCTTAAGGACTTGACATTGATTTGAGCCCAGGTTCAGAATTTGGAACAGTAGATATGGGGTCTGGGACTTGCTATTGTTTTGTTCCAGTAATCCTTGTTGGGGCCTTATTGCAGGCTATGCACTTCTCTCATCCCAGTGAACCAGGCCCTCTCTGCCTACCTTTCAAGTTGTTTTCTATAGGAAAATTGTTTCACTCTGTCCCTTTATTGGTTCTTTCACACCAGTATTTGTCTTGAAGCATAGTTTTAGGGTTAGAGAGGATTCTCAAAGGGTTTGAGCTTTCCTTTCTACTATTCTGCCATCTTGGCTCCACCCTCCTTGTTCCAACGTTTGATGCTATTGACCACCCCCTCCTAGGTATTCTTACCTCCCTCTGATTTCATGACATTTGCCCTTCCTGCCTCTCTGACAACGCCTTCTTAGTTTCCTTTATTGATTCCTTTATCCACGTCTCATCCCTGAGACATGAGTATAACTCAAATTCCTGTATTTTCCTTCTCTAATACATCTTTTGACATTACCTTCATTTCCAAATATTTTCTCTGCTGTCCCCCACAAGAGATTCATTCTTTGTAACAAAGAATAAAAAGGAAAAAGAAAAAAGGGAGTTTGTCAAAACTAATCAAAATAGCAACTGAGTTTTACAGTATATGCATGTTCCCTATCAGTTGTCTTCCACATTTGCAAAAAAGGAGGAAGACTCCTGATTAGAGAAATGCGAATTAAAACAACTCTGAGACACCACCTCACAACTAGCAGATTAGCCAATATAACATCAAAGGAAAGTGATAAATGTTGGAGGGGATGTGGCAAAATTGGGATACTGCTGGTGGAATTGTGAAATGGTCCAACCATTCTGGAGGGAAATTTGTAACTATGCCCAAAGGGCTTTAAGAATGCCTGCCCTAAGGGGCAGCTGGGAAGCTCAGTGGATTAAGAGCCAGTCCTAGAGACTGGAGGTCCTAGGTTCAAATATGACCTCAGCCACTTCCTAGCTGTGTGACCCTGGGCAAGTCACTTGACCCCCATTGCCTAGCCCTTACCACTCTTCTGCCTTGGAGCCAATACACAGTATTGACTCCAAGATGGAAGGTAAGGGTTTTAAGAAAAAAAAAAAGAATGCCTGCCCTCTGATCCAGCCATACCACTGCTGAGTTTGTACCCCAAAAAGATAATAAGGAAAAAGACATGTACAAGAATATTCATAGCTGCACAGTTTGTGGTGGCCAAAAATTGGAAAATGAGGGGATGCCCTTCAATTGGGGAATGGCTGAATAAATTGTGGTATATGTTGGTGATGGAATACTATTGTGCTCAAAGAAACAGTGAGCTGGAGGAATTCCATGTGAAGTGGAACAACCTCCAGGAATTGATGCAGAGTGAGAGGAGCAGAACCAGGAGAACATTGTACACATTATGGCACAATTAAATGTAATGGACTTCTCTTCCAGCAGCAATGCAAAGACCCAGGACAATCCAGAGGAACTTAGGAGAAAGAATGTTATCCACATCCAGAGAAAGAACTGTGGAACCAGAAATGCATTAGAAAAATAAATGATTGACCATGTAGTGTGATAGGGATATGATCAGAGTTTTGATGTTATGGGATCACTCTACTGCAAATATGAATAACATGGAAATAGGTTTGGAACAATGACACATGTATAACCCAATGGAACTGCTTGTTGGCTTTGGGAGTGGAGAGGAGAAAGTGGGGGAAGGGGGGTAAGACTATGAATCATGTAACCATGGAAAAATATTCTAAATAAAAAATTTTTTAAAAGGGAAGGAGATAAATTTCCTCATCTCTAATTTAAAGACAAAGTTGTTCACTAAAGTTATACAGCATTTAATTTTTGTTGTTGCTAGTCTTTCTATTTAAACTGTTGTAGTCACCAAACATATAGTTTTCCTGGTTCTGTTACCTCACTCTAGATTAGTTCGTGTAAGTCTTTCCATGACTTCTTGTATTTATATAACATATTGTGTTTATATACTTGTATACTTGTACACAATTCTTTCTTATGATAGAGTAGCGTTCTGTTGTTTTCTTGGACTCCAAAGGCTCCCTATTGACTTCAGGAACAAACAGAAAATCATCTGTATGGTTTTAAAGCTTTTCATAATTTGTTCCCTTCCTTCTTTTCCTGTCTTCTTATTCCTTACCTTGTACTTAACAATCTAGTGATACTAGTCTTTTTGTTCTTCCTTCCACAAGACACCAGAGACCCCAGGCATTTTTACTGGCTGTCCCCCATGCCTAGAATACTCTCCCTCCTCATCTCCATCTCCTAGCTACTTTTAAGTTTAGCTAAAATCCCACTTTTACATTCTTGATCTCCTTTAATGCTAATGCCTTCCCTCTGTTGATTATTTATCTATCCTTTATATGGTTGTTTGTATATTGTCTCCCACATTAGACTGAACTTGAGAACAGGGATTGTCTTTTATCTTTCTCTGTGTCCTCAGCATCTTATCACAGTGACTGGCACATAGTAGGTGTTTAATTTGTTTGTTAACTAATGGACTACATTTTGTTTAGTTGTTCCCCATACCGCAGCATTTCATGGATACACTCTTGTCTTCAATGCATGTTCTCTTTCCAGTGCCAATAAAGTTAATGTTATGAATTCGGTGCCATTAAAGGACAGCCATTTTGACATTTATACCCCTAATGGAAGTCAGCTGTTTCCCAATAGACCCTGTTGGCACATCAAGGGGACAGGTATATAATCCAAGAGAGTGAGAATGGTTCATTGTAACCCATTACCACCACCAGAGTAATAGCTAAAATTTCATTCCCTTCTAAGATTTTCTCTTCCTCCCTCCCTTCCTTCCTTCCTCCCTCCCTCCCTTCCTTCTTTCCTTCCTTCCATCCTTCCTTCCTTCTTCCCTTCCTTCCTTTCCTTCCTTCCTTCCTTCCTTCCTTCTTTCATTCCTTCCTTACTTCCTTCCTTCCTTTCCTTCCTTCCTTCCTTCTTCCCTTCCGTCCTTCCTTCCTTCCTTCTTCCCTTCCTTCCTTTCCTTCCTTCCTTCCTTCCTTCCTTCCTTCCTTCCTTCCTTCCTTCCTTCCTTCCTTCCTTCCTTCCTTCCTTCCTCCCTCCCTCCCTCCCTTCCTTCCTTCCTCCCTCCCTCCCTTCCTTCTTTCCTTCCTTCCATCCTTCCTTCCTTCTTCCCTTCCTTCCTTTCCTTCCTTCCTTTCTTCCTTCCTTCCTTCTTTCATTCCTTCCTTCCTTCCTACCTTCCTTCTTCCCTTCCTTCCTTCCTTCCTTCCTTCCTTCCTTCCTTCCTTCCTTTCCTTCCTTCCTTCCTTCCTTCCTTTCCTTCCTTCCTACCTTCCTTCTTCCCTTCCTTCCTTTCCTTCCTTCCTTCCTTCCTTCCTTCCTTCCTTCCTTCCTTCCTTCCTTCCTTCCTTCCTTCCCTTCCTTCCTTCCTTCCTTCCTTCCTTCCTTCCTTCCTTCCTTCCTTCCTTCCTTCCTTCCTTCTTTCCTTTCCTTCCTTCCTTCCTTCCTTCCTTCCTTCCTTCCTTCCTTCCTTCCTTCCTTCCTTCCTTCCTTCCTTCCTTCCTTCCTTCCTTCTTTCCTTTCCTTCCTTCCTTCCTTCCTTCCTTCCTTCCTTCCTTCCTTCCTTCCTTCTTTCCTTTCCTTCCTTCCTTCCTCCCTCCCTACCTCCCTCCCTCCCTTTCTTTCTTCCTTCTTTTCTCTTTTTTCTTTCTTCTTTTCCCTCCCTCCCTTACCATCTCTCTATTTCCACTCTTTCTCTCATGTTGGCCTGTCTCTTTCTCTCCCTGAAAATTTTCTCCACATCCAAATTAAAAATGTATGATTTAACTTTCTGCATCTTTCTTGGAACATATTAAGCTTCCTCAATAAGGGCCACAGTGTCTAGGCAACAGGACTGTATCACTCACCCCTGACTGTGAGGCTGTGAATGTAGTGCTTCCTGTTTACAAAGAGATAGGAAATATGTTAGTTGAAGAATACCCCCTAATGCTTTGCTGCTTTCTTCTGCTTTACAAGGAGGATCTCATTTGACCCTAGAGTTTTATTTGTCTTCGGAAACAATGGTTTTGATGTTTAAAGATTCATGACAGCATCTAGTAAGGGGCCCAGCTCATGTTCCTCAGTCAATAAATGCCTGTGAACTAGCTGACTACAGTCTGGGATGACTCAAAACTGCACCCATTTTTCTCTGCCAGGAAATAGTGTGTAAGCACAATGCGTTTAAGGAAAATCAGTGAGCCCAAAGACAAACTTACAAAGCATATAAATGAGATGACTGATTATTACAATTAATAAAAAACGTTTCATTGATTTTTAAAAAAATATTTTCTTTAAATAATAGCTTCCTGAGATGCTTGAATTTCATATACAATGCAGTATAAAAGATTGGGGGGGGGGAAGAAAGAGGAAAGAGACTCAGTATTTTAAAACAAACAAACAAAAAATATTGTCTGTTCCCTAAAGGAATGAAGAGAAAAGATAGTCATAGTTTTTTAGAATGACAGATCCAAGAGGATCCCTACAATATATCAGAGATAAAAAGGACCTTAGAACCCAGAATGTCAGAGGAATCTTAGAGCATCCAACATTAGAGTTGGTAGAGGCCATAGAACAGAAAATGTTAGAACCCAAGGAAATGCTTAAAACAAAGAATATCAGAGTGGGAAGGAACCTCACAGGTCATCTGATTTAACCCTGTCACTTTACAAATGAAGAGAACCAAAGATTTTAAATGACCTGTCCAACATTACACAGCTTGTTTATAAGAGAGCAGAAACTAGTACCTGTGTCATCTCCTCTACTAGTGTTTCTTATTTTACTTCATTTATCTCTGAAATGATCTTAGGAGTCTGGAAAAAAAGGGATTTCATTTACCAAAGTTTGTTTTTTAAAATGACTACTAATCGTCTAGCCATGGAGGAGTGTCTTCTTGGAACAGTTGCAGCATCCTTAATGACTGGTCATATATTTGAGCCTGGTCAGACAGTGCTGACGATTTCAGATATGGTTTCTTCTTCTCCACCACCTGGTCAGAACACATCCCACTGATTCCAAACTCAAATATGGTCACTGTAATTTGCACACAGTTTTTCAGAAACCCATATATTATGTTAAGCAAGGGGTCCCCGTAATAGACGGATCCCAGCAAATCCATCAGCAGAAGTGGCAAAACATCATGGAAAGGGAGAGAATCTGAAACAGCTAGGTAGCCCAGTAGATATAGTGCCAAGTTTGGAGTTAGGAGGACCTGGATTCAAATTTGGACTCAGACATTTCCTAGCTGTATGACCCTAGGCAATTAATTTAACCCCAATTTCCTAGCTCTTGCTAAGAAAGTGTCTGAGTCTGCCTTGGAACTGATACTAAGAAATAAGGTAAGGTAAAGAAAGAAAAAAGAAGGAAGGAAGGAAGGAAGGAAGGAAGGAAGGAAGGAAGAAAGGAAGGAAGGAAGGAAGGAAGGAAGGAAGGAAGGAAGGAAGGAAGGAAGGAAGGAAGGAAGGAAGGAAGGAAGGAAGGAAGGAAGGAAGGAAGGAAGGAAGGAAGGAAGGAAGGAAAGGAGAATGTGGCTTCAGGCAGGCAGTCAAAAAGCATAAGTGCCTACCTTGTGCTAAGCACTGGGGTTACAAAGAAAAGCAAAAAATGGTCTCTACTCTGAAAGAGCCTCCAGTTTAGAAGCTTCAGTGATTTTTGATGAGCAATGAGGCAGGGACAGCTTTTTTGATATGTGATTTTTGGGAAGCAGACAGCACAGTGGTAGGTCAATGACATGGAGACTCCAAGCTTCATATAAGCCTGGAAAAAAGCCTGTGCCAAAGGGCAATATATCCATATGATCCCTATCAGAAAGGAGCTGGTGCCACAGAGAGACAATGAGCACAGTCAACCTGGACAGAGAATTGCTCAGCCTCTGGAGGGAATAAGCTTGGACCACATAATGATGCCAGGATACCATATATAGACTTATCCTCAAAACATGTGCATTCATGTAACCCTGCTAGGAAGCAGCTAGAAGCCAATAGGAACACTATTGTCTCTATTTGAAGGTAGTTACACTTCCAGATTATTCCTCTAACACTATCCCTCAATGACTTTTTATCTTTTTAGGTCAGTATAATCTGTGTATACCACCCATTTCCCATCTTTGTCTCTGTCATCTACCATCCTCCATATTGGTTCCTCTCTCTCTTTTTAAAATTTAATTTAATTTTCCATTCCAAATACTCTTTTTCTAAAACAAAAACAAAGGCAAGCAAACAAACAAAAAATAAATACTCTTCTTCCCTCTTCTTCTCCCCAACCCATTGAAAATGCAAAACCCATTACAAATATGAAATCATGCAAATAAATTTAAGAATTAGCCATGTTCTCAGTTGAGGGAAAGCAAGGCAAAGACAAAAAAGTAAACTTCAATTTGCACTCTAGCTCTACTAGAAGTGTATAGTATTTTTCATCATGTGTTCCTTAGAGTTGTGGTGGGTCATTTTGTTGATCTGAGTCTTCATTGTTGATTATCTTTATAATATTGCTGTTACTATGTAAATTGTTTTCTTGGTTCTGCTAACTTCACCTTGCATCAGTTTATTTCTATATCTATATCTCTATACATATATATGTGTGTATATATATATATATACATATATATACATCTTCCAAGAATTTTCTGAAACCGTTCTCTTAATTTCTTACAGCACAATAGTATTCCATCACATTCATATTCTATAACTTGTTCAGTTATTCCCCAATTGATGGACATCTCCCTAGTTTCTAATTCTTCTCCACCACAAAAAGCTGCTATAAATATTTTTGTATATCTAAGTCTTTTTCCTCTTTCTTTGATTTCTTTGGGGCTTTAAACCAAGTGGTTTCAAAGGTCAAAGAATATGTACAATTTAACTAACAGCTTTGGGAAAATATTTCCCCGTGACTTTCCAGAATGGACAAACAAGTTGATATCTCCACCATCTGTGCAATACTGTACCTATTTTTCCACAGCATTTGACATTTTCCTTTCTGTCATCTTAGCCAATCCAACAGGTAGAGGTAGTACCTCAATAGTTTTTTTTAAAACCTTTATCTTTCATTTTTAAATAAATACTTAGTTTTATTTCTAAGGCTTCTGGTAGGGACTAGGCAATAGGCAAATGACTTGCTCAAGGTCACATAGCTAGGAAGTGTCTGAGACCAGATTTCAATCCAGAACCTCCCATCTCTAGGCCTGGCTCTCAGACCACTGAACCACCTAGCTGC
The DNA here is from genome assembly GCF_027887165.1 of Monodelphis domestica. Taxonomy (NCBI): domain Eukaryota; kingdom Metazoa; phylum Chordata; class Mammalia; order Didelphimorphia; family Didelphidae; genus Monodelphis; species Monodelphis domestica. Next base: position 389,254,783 of record NC_077230.1, read on the forward strand.
CTTCATCAGTTGTTTTAATTTGAATTGCTCTAATTATTAGTGATTTAGATCATCCATATAGTTTTGAACAGGAACTACTGTGGATTAATAGAGACTAATACTAATATCCACTGGGGAACAAAGGCACATACTGTAAGAAGTCATAGAAATGGAGAGGCAATGTCTTAAGAAAGGGAGTAGCTTCAAGGAGTGTGACCCCTGGCCATTGAGACTTGGGTTGTGAAGAGGGGCAGACCATGGGAGCTCACAATGAGGAATCTATGAAGAGAGAAAAGATTTCTAGACCCTGTAGTATCCAGAGTTAGTCTGGGAGCCTTTACAAATTTCTGGGAAAATAGTGTACCAGCCCCAGCTATCTGATACAGGTATAAGAGCAACATGGAGAAGGACCACCTCAGACCAATGAAAGAGGAGCAGAGGGCCCTCCAGAGGGAGCAAGAAGCAATGGAGAAGCCAGGCATTCCCATGTGAGGATGATGAAGTGGGAAAGTTCCAGAAAAAAACTAACAACTAACAAAAAACTAACAAAAAAACTAACTCCATACTCAGTAATATCAGTAAAATGCTATATCATCAATGGGTTGGAAAAAATATTTATGTAAACTCCAAAGAAGAAAAATAAAAATAAGAAGGCAGCACAGTACATGATTATTATAGCAACTCCAACTTGCCCTAGTTAAGCAAATTGTCAACTCTAAAAATTGGGAAGTAGACAAAAGTAAAGATATCAGCTCTATCACCATTTCTAAGGGAATGGAACTTTTACAAGTGCAAAAAAATCAACACAATGGGGGTGCCAAATGATGTAAAAAACTGCCCCAGCCAATAAATATTTAACTTCATTAAATAGAGAAAAATATGGCAATCAAAAGCAAAAGAATTTATATTATAATATAGGATCATTTACCAAGCAAAAAGAAAAGGAATAGAAAATCACAAGCAATATGACTTCATAAATTCTTGAAATGCTGCTGAAAAAGACAAATCCAGAGTAAACTTAGTTTGAGATTATCCATAGGGTAACTGCAAATTAAATTGACAAGGAGATAATATACAGATGCAGGATGAAACAAATCTTCTCTGGTTTCCATCGTGCCCTATTCTGATCAGCAGGAATAGTCTCTCATCTCAGTATATATTTTGAGGAAGTAATGGTAACCCCAAAGAAGAGGAAGTGAGGAAGAACAGCTAGATCTGATCAAAGACATATGAGATACATGTTTGGATGCAATACATTTTATTTTATTAACTTAATTTTTAAAAAATTTTTAATTCATTCAGGCAATTTATTGAACTAAATCTTAGTGGTGAAAAATATGCCTTACAATACAAAATGAGAGAATTATTTGCACAGGCATAACAGAATATAATATTCATTTAAAATCTTTATATTAGAAGAAATTATAGAAATTTCCAAAAAACTCCATTTAAAGATTTCCTTAGAAGATCATCATGTGACTCCAACAATGAATTCATGATGGGTGGCTTCATCAATATTTTAGAGTTGATGAAGTTCCCATTATCTCATATTGTTTGTCACACTGTCTCTTTTTCAGATGGACTTTTCTTTCAAAGCAATACATTTTAAAGGCATTTGGGGATTAATTACCAATATTTCAAACAGATTCTAAAAGAATGTAAAAGATCATAGTTCTTTTGCCAAAAAAAAATACACTAGTGCTACCAATGCCAATGATATGATCTATGAATCTGTCATGGGCATAGTTGATAGAAACTTGAAAAGTGAGGATTTTTTAATAGTTATATATTTTTGTTTTATTTTATTTTATTTTTTATTTATTTATTTATATTTATTTTATTTTAAATTTATTTATTTAATTAATTAATTTAAAATATTTTTCCATGGTTCATGATTCACATTCTTTCTCTCCTCTCCTCCCTCCCTCCTCCCATAGCCAATGAGCAATTCAACTGGGTTTTACATGTATCATTGTTCAAGACCTATTTCCATATTATTAATATTTGCAATAGAGTGATCATTTAGAGTCTACATTGAAAAGGGAGGATTTTAAGATGCTTTTTAAAAAATATACTAACTCGGGCAGCTGGGTTGCTCAGTGGATTGAGAGCCAGGCCTAGAGAAAGGAGGTCCTGGATTCAAATCTGGTCTCAGACTTCTTAGCTGTGTGACCCTGGGCAAGTCACTTAACCCCCATTGCCTAGCCCTTACCACTCTTATGCCTTAGAACCAATACACAATATTAATTCCAAGATGGAAGATAAAGGTTTAAAAAAATTATATATATACTAACTACTTTTTCAAAATTGCACAACTGAATGAAAAATATCAAAAATATGACCTCTATATATCTATTGTTTAGTTCTAAAAAGCATTTGATTAAAAATAATAATAACAATAATTTACATAATACTTCAAAGTCTGTAAAGTATTTTACCTATATATTATCTAATTTGATGTTCATAATTACTCTAGAAGGCAGGTGCTATTATTATTCCCAATTTGTACATAAGTATAATGAGTCTGAGAGACATCAAATTACTTGTCTAGGGCCACATAGCTAGTGAGCATCTGAGATGGAATTTGAACTTAGATTTTCCTGATTCTAAATTCAATACTCTATTCACAATGCCCCCAGAGTTTAAAGGCTCTCCTCTAGCAAATTATGTACTTGTACGTGTTATATCATACAATATTCTATGGTGAGGGCAATGATAACCTTCACTTTACTTAAAGATTGTATAATTAGAGATCTGTTGCCCTAAAAACTATATTTCCCAGGAGCCCACTGACTTCCTGTTGTTAGGTACTTCCTGTAGACAGGGGATATTAGGCAGTGGGAGTTCCAGGCCTGGGGCTCTTTGGCTTCCTTTTGCGAGCATGGTGGTGGTAAGTGCAGGGATTTTGAACAGGTTGATTAGCCATGGACTCGTGGTTTCTTATTGTGTTACCTTTTTATTCCTTTACTTCTAATGATCATTAATAAATCTCCTAAAATGTAATATTATTGAGATTAATTTTAATTTTTTACAAGATCTACTGAATATTGTTATCAAGAGCTGTGCAGAAGAGGGTGACATATCCTCATCTCAGTCACTCATATGTGTCATGGGGGACAAACAACAAAGAGTCCAAGAAAAAGAAGAATTTCCTATTTAGGGCAAGGTTTTCCAATGCCTCCTATATATAAATAGCATTATGCTAATGTATCTTGGGTCAGAGGCTACAGATGGACAATTCACCAGTCCCATTATGGTATTGGGAGATATAGTGCTGGGTTATACTTTGAAAGCAAGTTCTTTCATGATCCCAAATTACTCAGTACCTCAAAAAGCCATCTCTTAAAGCCCCCTCTTTTTCCATTGCAACATAGCATTTGGCCAGTCCATTCTTTTTGCCTATAATTCCCCCTTCTCCTCATCTAAATTTCTACCCATTCTTTAATGTTTAACAAATTACCTCTTCCATAAAGCTTTTCCTGTTTCCTCCTGGTAGAATGATCTTCCCATTGAGACTTCATATAATACTTTGTTTTGTATGCCTCTAGTGCATCTGTATGTGTTTTCACATTTTTAAAGACTGTACTGAGAGTTTTCCAAATTTGACCTTAACATCTTGCTGGGTATTAAATAGGCACTTTTAATTTCAGCAGTATCTTAAGGACCTGTCTTATGCATTCTGGGCTAATTTTTCTCAAAAGGTTTCAAACACATCCTTCAGATTTCATTGGCTCAAAAGGGACTAGAAAGTCAAGCTCTTGATGGAGCTTCCCCAAGGCCCAAAATAAAAATATATGGTAAGAATTGTCACCTGGTTCCTCCTGCAAACATCTGATCATAGATCATCATGGACAACAGAGAGGAAGGGAAGTGAAACCCACCTAGATTGGTGCTTTGTCCCTCCTGAATATCCTTTCCTTGCTATGACTAAGTAAACAACTAGGTTTTTCTTAAAAATTTATCTCATTTCTCTATGAATTTTTAAAATAAAATCTGTATCAGAGAAACTTGCTGCAAAGAATTTTCCCAGTTTTCTGTCTTTTTTCTCTTTTCAGCTGCATTGGTTTTGTTTGTGCAAAGTCTTTTTAATCCCATGTAATCAAAATGATCTATTTTATCTCCTGTAAATCTCTCTATCTCTTGTATGGTCATAAATTCTTTCCCTAACTATAAATCTAATAGATAATTTCTTCCATGTTCCACTAATTTGCTTATTTTTATCATCTTTTACAACTAAATCCCATTTCCCCACAAAGACACAACTAGAAGAATGGATATATATATTATACGAAACATGCTTGGAGAAGCAAAGATATAGGGAACACTAGTGTTACAGGTCACTGATATTTTCTGGTGGTATCATCGCACCACTTCCTTTATTTTCCACTGGACTTGTAATTTGCCAAATGGACACTGCTCTGCTCATTCCTTGTGGATACACAATCTCTATCCCTGGCTTTTTCCTTTTTGCCAATTGAACTCTGCTATGATCTTTCAGTACAAAAGCCAGAGGTTTATTTTTAATGGTTATTTTAGAAAAGCTGTTCCAAACATAGACCAATAAAAAAGCTTCCCCCCCCCCCCAAGTATCCTGTCTTCTTTTCTGAGTCTAAGCCAGGAGAATTCTCATCTCTATCAAATTCTCAGACATAACACACCAAGCAGTTTAGAACAAAGGGCAGACCTTCCCCACTAACTAATGCCTTCAGGATAAATCTCATTTAGATCTGATTTCCTGGGCCAGGGTTTTGAGTTTTTGTCAGAGACTTCTTCACTCTAGCTCATGGTGAGCATTCTCTAGGACTCTTGATTTTAATCACTGAAAGCTAAACTATACTCTATTCATAATCCTTATGAGGTTTATTAACTCAATCATTACCAAACAACTCTAGAGTTAGGAGTTCCACAGTTTTCCTAGCTAAATTTGTTCCATCTTTCTATGTTGAATTGATGGGGAAAAGGCAGAGAGACTTAAAACTGAGCCTCAGACACAAAGCCTTCCATCTTATTAGCTACATTCTGGCCTTTATATACAGATAAAACTAACTGAAGTCTAAAGACACTTTGAAGGGGCAACTAGGTAGCACAGTGGATAGCGTCGCAGGCCTGGAATCAGAAGAACCTGGGTTCAAATCTGGATTTCTTCACTTTGTAGCTATGTGATCCTGGGCAAGTCACCTAACCCCAATTGCCTAGCCCTTACTGCTCTTCTGCCTTAGAATCAGTGCTTAGTATTCTATGCTTAGTAGAGCAGAAAGACTTAAAAAGAAAGAAAGGCTTTGAGCTCACTTTTGCAAGTAGGTGATTTCTGAGTTCCCTTCCATTTATCAGATCAAATGATTCTAATTTCTGACTTTAGCTTTTTGGGCACCTGAAGATACTAATGGAACTAAATGAATAAAGGAAAAAGAAAATACTTGTGTATTTGTTTGCCACAAGAGATAAACCAAATTACTTTGGGGGATAGAGAAAAATATTGCAGGTTTCCAAAAAAAAAAACAACAACAGTTCAGTGAAAGAAAACTGGAGTTCAGTAGAAGCTAGGCACAGAGACATTGGATTTGTGAATAGTTCCCAAGATTGCTTGGAGACTCCTTCAGTCTGGACTGGGAGTGGGAGATGGAAACTAGACAAATGGCTATTTGCAGGGACTAGACAGCTTCCAAACCTTCACTCTGAAATGGATAACAGCTCACATTTCAATCAACCAACAAGTGTTTATTAAGCATTAAATAACGTGGAATCATAGATACAAACAGCCTCTGTACTAATGGGATTCTCATCCTGATGAAGACAACTTGCATGTACCATATGGAGAGTGTAAGTGAGAGACAATTTACTAAGAGAATGGGGAGAGCGGATAAGTAGCTCAGTGGACAGAGAGCCATATCTGGAGATGGATGATTGGTGCTGGGTTCAAATATGGTGTCAGATACAGTCTAGCTCTGTGACCCTGGGCAAGTTACTTAACCCCCAATGCCTAGCCCTTGCTGCTTTTCTGTCTTAGAATTTCTACTTAGTATTGATTTTAAGTTGAAAGGTTAATACAAAGTCTATTCCTACCAAAAACTTTGTGAGGAAAAGGATATATATATTATTATACCCATTTGGCAGTTAGGTAGCACAAAAGAGAGAGTGTGAGATTTGGAGTCCAGAAGATCTGAGTTTGAATCCAGACTCAGAAACCAACTAGCTATACGACTCTGAGCAAGTCATTTAACTTGTTCCTGCTTCAGTTTCCTCAACTATAAAATGGGTATAATAGCACCTACCTCCCAGCATTGTTGTAAGGATCAAATGAGATAATAATTGTAAAAGTACTTAGGATAGTGCCCTTGATACATAGTAGGCACTTAACAAATGCTTGTTTCCTTTTTTCACATCCTCTCTCATTTTATAGATTAAGTCAATTGAGTCTCAGAGATTAAGTTTTTTGCTTAGAGTCACACAGTCAGTAAACATCATAATTGGGATTTGAACCTGTTCCTTAAAACCAATTAAGCAAAGGAGAGGCTGTTCCTTTGAGCGTTTATGATAACCAGCTGTCTCCAATATGGTTGGAGAAAGTTGGGCTCTCACCAAATGATTCTTGATTCCTGAACAATAAATCTCCTTAACTTTCTTCCAAACTGACTCAAGAACTCACCTCCCCAAATGCTCTTTTAGTCCTATTCATCAAAATCCTGCATTACTTAGCTTGGCTATCTGAGTGTACAGGGATGTACAAAGTATAATCATCAGAGCAACAGATAATGGCCAGTTGCCCAACATGAAGAAGGGTTGTCCTGGATTTCATTTGCTGTTGCTCTGACAAAAGTGTCCCCTCATTTATGTATTTCATCCTGCACTGATCCTTGCCCATTCCTTCATCTCTAAAATCGCTTTCTCTTGTGTCCTCCCTTCTCCTTCTCTCTTGGATAATGGGATAGATGGGATAATCATCAAATTTGGAAATGACACAAATCAGAGAGAGAGAAAATGAATGATAGATCCAGGGTCCAAAAGGATCTTGCCATGCTAGACCACTAAGTTGAATGAATTAATAAGATTAAAACTCATTAGATATAAATGTAAAGTCTTATGCTTGGGTTCAAAATATCAGCTTCATAAGTACCGAATGAGTTTAGGTACACAGTTTGAATGAAAAAGACCTGGGAATTTCAGTGCACTGACAGCTCAATGGTAAGTAAGCAGGGGGACATTGTTGTCAAAAAAAGCAATGGGAGTGTTGGCTACATAAAGGCATAGCTTCCAGGAGTGAATAGATCAGAATCTCATCATCATCTGTCCTGTTCAGCCCACTTCTGGAATATTTTGTTCAGTTCTGGGTACCATAGTTTAAGAAGGCCATTGTTAAATCAGGGAGTGTCTAGAGAAGGGCAACCAGAATGGTGAAGGGACTGGAGTCCAGGTCATTTAAGGATAAGCTGAACTAACTGGAGATATTTAGTACAAAAATAAAACTCAAGGGAGATAGAATAGCTGAATTTCTGTATTTGAGGGGCCACCATACCAAAGAAAAATGAGTTGTGAAGGAACTGTTAGAGTGTGATTATGGTTCAAAGTATGCCATCTTTCACTTCATTTCCTTCACGAGATTTTTTATTGCAGGGGTGTTAAGAGTCTTCTGTCATGGCATGAGCAATATGGAAGTGTGTTGCATGAAACACTGATATAACCTATTATCAGACTATTCACTACCTCATGGAGGGAGTGAAGGAAGGGAAGGAGAAAATCTGAATCTTAAAACAAACCAACAACAACAACAAAAAAAACCCCAATCATCAAAAACTGTTTCTACATGTAACTGAAAAAATAAATAAATAAAAAGAATCAGTGTGTACAGCACCAAGAACAGAACTAGGAATAATAGGCGATATTGTAAAGAAGCAAACATAGATTCTATATAAGGAAAAGCTTACTAAAATTTAGCATTGTACAAAAGTGGTAGAGGCTGCCTAGGGAGAATAGTGGGTTCCTTTTCATTGAAAGTCTTTAAGGGACAATTAGACCACACAGTGGATAGAGCACTAGGCTGGAGGTCCTGGGTTCCATACTAGTCTCAGACATTTTCTCTTTGTGACCCTGGGCAAGTTCCTTAACCCTGACTACCTAGCCCTTGCTACTCCTCTGTGTCTGAGTTGATATTAAGACAGAAGGTAAGGGTCTTAAAAAAAAGTCTTCAAGCAGAGGATAGATCAATATTTATTTGTTAAAGTTAGGATTCCTTTAGGTATGCTTTGTATTAGATGGCTGATAAGGTCTCTTCCATTACTGCTCATCATGAGGCATTTCCATTTTTCAGGGGGAATATTAGGCAAGTTGCTTCCTTGCCCTTGTGAAAATTTAACACTAGCCTGTCAAGACAACTTTGGATTTTAAAGCAAAGATCAATTCTGACCATATTTCTCTGAGGTGATGGCTAGAGTCCCCCATTTAATGCTGGAAGACACTGTGCTGGTGCTAGGTGACCATTTTAAGGGCCATGTGGTGACTTCTGGATCTGGATTGAGGTGAGATGCTCAGGAAAGGGACATCATGACAAGGGAAAAGGAGGGCTCTTTTGCACTGGAACTTTTGGGGAAAGGAGGTGGTTAGGAAAGCTCTGGTCCACCTATGGTGTGGCTGCTGGTAAGGGGGTGTGCCTAGGAGAGTGCCAGTGCAAGGTAGCACTGCCTTAGGAAGCCCTGGCACACACACAGTGAGGCTTGAGGCTAACTAGGAGAGTACCTGCATGCCTGAGATCTGACTATGAAACTGACCATAGCTGGCTGAGGGGGGAGGCTAGTGAAGGTAAGAGCTGGCCATAGTTGTCTAGTGCCTTTTCTTTCCCTGGCCAGCTTTTTATTATTTAATAAATACATATAAATTAAGATTCGGTGTCCAGAGAATTTTAATTTTAACTCTTGGACCTCAGTTCTCCTTCTGTAAAATGAGAGAGTTAGCCTGGATGACCTCTAAGTTTCCTCCAAGCTCTGATATTTATATTCTGAAATCCTTCTCAGTTCTAACATTCTATAATCTAAGGTTCCTCCAAGTTGACATTATATTCTAAGATTCTTCCCTGCTCTGACATTTAACTTCCTAGATATGTTTTAGGGGCATAGGATTTAAAGCCAAAAGAGATTTTAATGATCAATTATTCTAACCTCATTTTAGAGAGATGGATTTTACAGACAAGGACCAAAGAGGGCAAGAAGATAGAGAGCCATGGACTTGAACCCAGGTCCTTTGACTCTAATGTTCATTCTATTGTACTCATAGCACTTCCTAGTCCTTAACTTTTCCTTCAGAAAGGAAGGAGAACTTTTTGGAACATTTAGAAAAATCTTTTGGAGAATCATTAAAGCTGGAAGAATCTCTTGCAGATAAGTAGTAAAGTCTCTTCATTTCACAGATGAGAAAACTGAAGCTCCAGAAATCAGAGAATTTTAGGTCTGGAAGAGATCTCAGAAATCATCCAGTCCAGTACATATGTGAACAAGAATCCCCTCTACAGCCTCCTTGACAAATGGCAAATGGCAAATTTTTGTATATGCCTTGTAGCTGGAACCTTTTAATAGAGACTTTCTCCTCCGCTAGAATGTGAGCTCCTTAAAAGACTTGTACAAGAATATTCATAGCTGCACTGTTTGTGGTGGCAAAAAAATTGGAAAATGAGGGAATGCCCTTCAATTGGGGAATGGCTGAACAAATTGTGGTATATGTTGGTGATGGAATACTATCATGCTCAAAGGAATAATGAACTGGAGGAATTCTGTGTGAACTGGAAAGACCTCCAGGAACTGATGAATAATGAAAGGAGCAGAACCAGGAGTACATTGTACACAGAGACTGATACACTGTGACACAATCAAATGTAATGGACTTCTCTACTAGTAGCAATGCAATGATCCAGAACTATTTCAAGGGACATATGAGAAAGAACATTATCCACATCCAGAAGAACTGTGGAAAAAGAAACAAAGAAAAACAACTGCTTGATCACATGGGTTGATGGGGCTATGACTGGGAAAGCAGACTCTAAGCAATCACCCTAATGCAAATATTAATAATATGGAAATGGATCTTGATCAATGACACAAGTTAAACCCAGTGAACTTGCGTATCAGATATGGTAAGGGAATGGGGAAAGGGGAGGGAAAGAACATAAGTCTTATAACCATGGAAAATTTTTCTAAATCATCTAATTAAATAAAATTAAAAAAAAAAAAGAATGTGAGCTCCTGGAGAGCAGGGACTGAGTTACTTTTCCATTTATACTTTCCATCACCCCACATAGTATTTTGCACATAGTAAATATTTAATAAAAAACTCCATTCATTTATTTGGTCATTGAGTCTTTGTTTGAAGACTGTCAGTGACAGAGGGTCTATAAGTCTCAAATAAAAAGATCTACCCAATTGGTAGCAGAGCTAGAAGTCCCAACTGTCTTTGGACTCCAAATCTAGCTCTGTTGTCCATGTAGATCATGTTACAACCATCCCAGGACAATAAATTCTTCCCCCGCCCTTTACAAGTTTTTTTTTAACTTTTAAGACTTCTGTCTGAATATCAATTCTAAGACAGAAAAGCAGCAATAGCTAGGCAACCAGAGAGTTAAGTGACATGTCCATGGTCACAGCTAGGAAGTGTCTGAGGCCAAATTTCAACCGAGGTCTTCCTGACTCCAAGGCTAGCTCTCTATCCACTGTGTGCTACCTAGTTGCCCAAAGACAATAATTTTTTAAATGTAAAACATTTTTCCATATTAGTCATTTTGTGGGAGAGAACTCAAATAAAAACATGAAGAAAAGAAAGTGAAATATTGTATGTCTCAGTTTGCATTCAGAGTCCTTTTGTTCTTTCTCTGGAGGTAGATGGCATTTTTCATCATGAGTCTTTGGGGATTGTCTTAGGTCATTGTATTACTAAGAATAATTAAGTCATTCACAATTGTTCATCATATAATATTGCTGTACTATATACAATGTTATCTTTCTTCTGATCATTTTATTCTGCATCTTTTTATGTAAGTCTTTCCAATTTTTTCTGCTATCATCCTTCTCATCATTTCTTATAGCACCATAGTATTCCTTTACAATCATATACCACAACTTCCTCAGCTATTCCCCTATTGATGGGCATCCCATCAATTTCCAATTCTATGCCACCACAAAAAGAGCTGCTATAAATATTTTTGTATAAATAGGTCTTTTTTCCCTTTTAAAAAATCTCTTTGGTAAATAGGGACAAAAAGGAATACACCTTCTTCTCAGCAGCAAATGGCACATTCACAAAGATTGACCACACACTAGGTCATAGAAACATGGCATACAAATGCAGAAAAGCAGAAATAATAAATGCAACCTTTTCAGATCATAAGGCAATAAAAATAATGATCAGTAAGGGTACATGGAGAGCCAAATCAAAAATTAATTGGAAAGTAAATAATATGATACTCCAAAATCAGTTAGTTAGAGAACAAATCATAGAAACAATAATTTCATTGAAGAAAATGACAATGGTGAGACATCCTTTCAAACCCTATGGTATGCAGCCAAAGCAGTACTCAGAGGAAAATTCATATCCTTGAGTGCATATATTAACAAATTAGGGAGGTCAGAGATCGTTGAATTGGAAATGCAAATAAAAAAAACTTGAAAGCAAACAAATTAAAAACCCCTATCTGGTGGAGAGACTTTCGATCGCTTCAACATCTCCAATGGCGTGAAACAAGGCTGTGTCCTCGCTCCAGTACTATTCAACCTATTTTTCACTCAACTATTATGACATGCTGTGATGGATCTAGACCTGGGCATCTACATCAAATAGTGGATGGCTCACTATTTGACCTTCGCCGCCTGACTGCAAAAACAAAGACAACAGAGAGACTCATCCTGGATTTTTAATTTGTTTGATTCCAGGATGAGGACTTCCCCTGTCATGTCGACATGAAAGAGCTGGATCAGTTTGACAAATTTTGCTGGGCAACCAAGCTTGCTGAGGATCACCCACAATGCGTCCCTGTTCACTGTATCGAACGCCTTTGTCAGGTCTATGAAGACAATGTAGAGACTCAGGTTCTGCTCAAGGCATTTTTCATGTATTTGCCTCACCATGAAGACCATGTCAATGGTGCTACGATCTGGTCGGAAGCCACATTGTGATTCAGGCAGGTTCTGCTCGGAAACAGATGACAGGAGTCTGTTGAGTATAACACGGGCGAGGATCTTTCCGGCAATGGAGAGTAGTGAGATGCCTCTGTAGTTGTCACAGGCTGCTCGTGAGCCTTTGTTCTTGTATAGGGCTACGATGGAGGCATCTCTGAGTTCTAGGGGCATGTCTTCCTCTTCCCATATGCTGGTCAGTACTATGTGGAATGTCTGGAGCACCTTTCCATTTAAGGCCTTGTACACCTCAGTTGGGATCCCGTCTTTACCGGGTGCCTTGCCTGCACTCATTTGTTTAATGGCTTTTTGGACTTCCTCTATTGAAGGAGGGACATCAAGTTGTTCAATGGAGCGGTTTTGGGGGATCTGGTCAAGGGTGCTTTGGTCGATTGAAGAGGATCAGTTCAGAAGCTGACTGAAGTGTTCTTTCCACCTGTTGCTGATGCCTTTTTTATCTTTTATGAGAGTGTCACCGTCAGAGGATAGCAAGGGAGTGGTGGTGGGTTTTAATGGCCCATAGACTGTCTTGAGGGCACTGAAAAATTGTTTGTAGTTTTTCATATCAGCAAACCACTGGATTTCTTCTGCCTTTTTTTCCCACCATCGGTCTTGCATCTTCCTGATCTCACGCTGTGCCGTGGCTTGGAGAGACTTGAATCTGTCCTTTTTAGGAGCAGAGTTTGGGTTATTTTGCTACTCCATAAAAGCTTTGTTCTTCTTGCTCAATAGGTCTTCAATAGCAGTGTTGTTCTCATCGAACCTAAAGCTTCCTCAGAGGGGAGAGAGAAGCTTTAAGGTAGGAAGATAGAGAAAGGATAGAAGTTTTAGATACCAAGAGGGGGATGACGGAGTCGAAGTAGAGATATGAGGTGGCAGGAATGAGTCTTTATTAATTACCAATAAGCCACAGCCAAGCTCTGATCAAAGGACCCTTCCAAAGGCTTTTACCAGTCCAGAGATCCAGATTTAATACCACACAGGTCGGAGAGATGATAGAGAAAGATTAAAGATGGAGCCTGGCCCAAAGCCAGGCTCCAGAAAGGACAGCCATCAGTGCGAGCTGGAAGGGAGCAAGAGCAGAAGAGAGAGAGAGAGAGCAGGGGAGCTTGCTGGGCTATATACAGTCTTTGATATGCAAATATACACAGTACACAGGGATGATCATCATTGGTTAATGACAAGGTATAGGTGTGGTTTCGCTTAACCAGGTGAGCACAAAGAAACCTGTGTTCCCGCCTAACCTGGGGGAAGCTGGGGTCAAGGGTCAGAGGCTTTCCCAGCCATGTGCAATACTGAGCATGCTCAAGACTGAGCATGCTCTCTTCTAAGGCAATCTGTACATACCAACTGTTTCCCTTGCCCATAGCTAGGGGTGGACTGCTACAGAACCAGTCCTGGTAGTTGCGTTGTTTTGGGCCTAGGACTGCCTTTGATGTTTCCTTCACTGCTCGGTTGAGCTTCCAGTGAGTGGTCTCTTGGCAGACAGCTTGTTGTCCAGGCAGGACTGGAATGTTTGCAAATAAGATGGATCTCTAAGACGACTCACGCTGTAAAATGTGTGAACTGTCTGGGCGCTTTTTGGATGGCGAGGCGCAATGCGCATTTGAAGAGTCGCTCTAACCAATCGGTGGTCTGTCCAGCATTCAGCTCCTCTCATGGCTCTGGTGATCTTTACATCCTGGATGTTTCGCCGGCGTACAATGATGTAGTCAATGAGATGCCACTGTTTTGATCTTGGGTGCATCTATGTTGTTTTATATTTGTTCGCCATTCTGAACACAGTGTTCGTGATGGTGAGTTAGAACTCTGAGCATTTGCTGAGTAGCAGTAGGCTGTTGTTGTTCATTTTGTCCACGCCGTGTTTGCCGAGCACTCCTTTCCATCTTTCATGGTCCTGGCCAATGCGGGTGTTGAAGTCTCCCAGTAGTATCAGCTTGTCAATGGTGGGCACTGAGTGCAGGATGGCACTCAGGTCAGAGTAGAACTGCTTGATGGTCTCCTCTGTGCTGGTCAGTGTTGGGGCATATTCACTGATGATTGTGGCATACCGGTCTTTGCTGAGAGGCAAATGGATCTTCATGAGCCTCTCGCTGATGCCCACAGGCAAGTCTGGAAGCTGTTTGAGCAAACTGGTCTTGATGGCCAGGCCAACATCGTGGATTCTGTCTTCATTTGAGGCTCTACCTTTCCAGAAGAAGGTGTATCCAGTGGTGGGTTCACTGAGTGATCCCTCTTCTGGTAAGCGTGTTTCGCTTAAGGCTGCGATGTTGATGTTATATCGCGCCAGTTCTTTACTGATTAGAGCTGTTCTTCTCTCAGGTCTTGGGGTATTCTCTCTATCAAGTAATATCCTGATGTTCCATGCTCCTAGTAGGAGTTTCTTTGTATTTAGCCTTAAGAGAAGCAGGTGCTATTCTTGCTCTGAGGACTGGAACTGGTAACCTGAATAAGAGTTCAAAAAGTGTTTAATAAACACTGACTAATTGTATCCCTGATGCCCAACACAATGATCTTCATACAGTAAGGTCTCAAAAAATTCTTGCTAAGACTTGTACCAAAATATTTATAGCTGTGCTCTTTGTGGTGACAAAAAATTGAAAAATGAGGGGATGCCCTTCAATTGGGGAATGGCTGAACAAATTGTGGTATCTGTTGGTGATGGGATACTATTGTGCTCAAAGGAATAATAAACTGGAGGGATTCCATGGGAACTGGAATGACCTCCAGGAAGTGATACAGAGTGAAAGGAGCAGAACCAGGAGAACATTGTACACAGGGACAGATACATTGTGGCACAATCAAATATAATGGACTTCTCTACTAGCAGCAATGCAATGATCCAAAGCATTTCTGAAAGACTTATGAGAAAGAACACTATCCACATCCAGAGAAAGAACTGTGGGAGTAGAAACATAGAAGAAAAACAATTGTTTGATCACATGGTTCAATGGGGACATATTTGGGGATGTAGTCTAAACAATCACCCTAATACAAATAATAATGTGGAACTAGGTCTTGAACAATGACATATGTAAAACCCAGTGGAATTGCTTCTTGGCTACAGGAAAGGGGTGTGAGGAGGGGAGGGAAAGACATTAATCATGTAACCATGGAAAAATATTCTAAATCAATTAATTAAATAAAAATTTTCAAATAAAAAATGCTTGCTAAATGAATGAATGAATGGTCAGAGCAGGACATGAAGGGGGAAGGAAGTATTCATGTCAAGTCAGGACAGAGATTGAGCAAGGGCACCACAGTTCTTGAAACTTGCCAGAGGTTCAAAAATAGCTAGTTTTACTTCTGAGATCAGGGCATACCCAAGTCACCAGTTCAAAGAGCTCTTTGAGCCCTAGAGAACAACACAAAGAATAGAGATGACAGATGTCAGTTATAGCAGATGTCAATACACTAGAGATTTGAATTATCATGGCCTGAAAAGATATTTCCCTCCACCCCTTCTGGATCAGAAATCAGGATCAGTGGCAAACAACCAAACCCTACTCTCTTGGGTCTTAATTCCAATTTGTCCTACCAGCAAAACCTTTTCCAAAGCCACAATTTCTTTTGCCTTCATTGGACCCAGCAGAGTGTAGAAAAAAAAAAGAAGAAGAAAAAACCAAAGGGTATGAGAAGCTCAGTTTTCTTATCTGTTTCTTATAACTCTTGCAATATGTTTTGCTGGAGAGTGTCCTCAGATGGGCAGATACTCAGATGGCCTCTTCATTCTTACAGAGGAAGAAAAGATTATTAAAAGAACAGATTTTGGCATTCCAAATTTACCCCAGATGACACTGCCTTGATCTCTGAAATGATGCCAAATAATTTAGTTGAGGAAGAAAAATATGTTTCCCTTTCATTTTGGAATTTTTCAACTGTGTATGGAGACCATCTCCATAGCGACATTATCAGATGGTCCAGGGTGAAATCCCATGGGCACAGAGGAAAATCTTAATGGTGAGTTTTTTCTTCTTCATACTTAGGAAGCAGGACTTTTTTTTACTTCTTTACTCTATACTACCTTCAGTTCTTTCATTTTTAGTAAGCACTGAAGTTCTCAGTTCCTGGGAAGTGTAAAGATTAAAATTTAGGGGAGACTGAGGCAGGTAGAAATCAGTTTCTCTCTGCAAGGAGTATTATATTTTTTAGAGGTTTATTAAGGATTTTAGAATTTAAGAATATACAAGTAAGAAAAAACACGTGTTTAGGCCAGAGGCCTAGACAAGACCTCACCTACATTCTGGAAAGAGCCACGTCTGCTCCAAAACGGAAGTCCAAAAAGAGAGAGTGCCCGCCTATGGAGAAGACCCTTTAAATAAAATTTTGTTCTCATCCCAGGTGAGAATTCAGTGAGATTAGAGGGCATTCTGGGAGCTAGCAAGGACTCCTGAGGAATGGAGTCCAGAGTTCAAATCTCAATTTTACAGAAGTTTGGGGTATCTACTATAACAATTTTCAGGAGTGAATACTAATACTGAATAAGCATCATAGATCATTAGCAATGGAAGGTACTCTAGAACACAGAATGTCAGAGTTAAGAGGGACTTTAGAACAAAGAATTTCAGAGAAGAAATGGATTTTAAAACTAGACTTTTAGCAAATAGAAAAAGAATATCCTGTCTGGAAAGGACTTCCCAACATTGAAGGTCAAAGCTTAAAGTGACCACAAGATAAAGAATGTTTGAACTAAAAGAAATTTCAGCACATAGAATTTCAGGGTTGGAAGGTACCTTAGAGCATAGAATGCATAGAATGCTAGAAGTGACTTTAAAGTATAAGATATCATAGGCTTCCAGTAAAAATTGCTAACTAAGAAGCAGATCTCCTAGCTTTCACTTACCTATTACAGCAAAACCCTAAAATTTAAATGAGACCAAATAATGATTAGGAAATCTAATGAGAAATTCTAGCAAATCTTCTGTCCTAAAAGTAGATAAATAAGTTAGAAAGCAATAAATAGAAAGGTGAAATTTAACAAAGCCACTTCCAGTGCAAGCAAAGAAGACTAGCCTCCTAGTGCAACTAGCAAAGGGCCAGAAAAATATATAGCCCTTGGTATTTTGGGTCTGGAATCAATAAAGGGAGAGCATGCCACCCTATTCCATCTCTAGAAAGACTTAGGGAGGTCAGAAAGCCACAGAGTAGGACCTTGGAAGACCTGTGGAGTAGCAGCAACAAGAATAGTATGACAGTCTTCAGATTAGGACATACTAGGTGCCCAGTGATTCCATTCTGTCTTGAAATGTTACAGATGGCCCTGATGAATTAGTGCTATGAACTTCAAAGATTCAAAGAGGGTCCAACTCTTCCCTTGAAGAGAGATGGAGATTAGTACAGAAACTCAGAAAACTTAGGGTGATTCCATTCAAAATGGATTGGTCCCATCTCCAACAGCAGCAATGGGGCCAAAGCCTGGCCCTGACCCAAAGTCTCAATTCTAGAGTAAATATGGAGAGATAAGTAATTAAGAAGTAATCAATATTGAAGGTTATGTTTCCAAAAATCTCCAAAAACAAAAGAATAACTCTGTAATAATTAGAAATTGTGATATGAAGTGGGGGGTGGGGGTGGAGAATGGATTCTCCACAGGGACAACATGAATACCTAGAAGAAATGAAGCAAGAAATAAAAAATGAAATAAAATCTATGAAGAAAAAAATGGAAAGAGAATAGCTTAGAAGAGAATGTGATAAATCTTACATCCTAGTAAAGAGTTCCTCCAAAATTAGAATAGATCAAATAGGAATCAATAACTCAATGATGCAGAAAAAAGTATTAGAATAAAATCAAAAGCCTGAAAAGATAAAAGAAAATGCAAGATCTCTGATATTAAAAATAACTGACCTGAAAAACAGGTCAAGGTGATATAATTTAAGAATCACTAGACTTTAAAAACTATGATTAAAAATCCCAGATACACTATTTCATGAAATCATAAGCAAAAACTTTTCATATGTATTCTAGTCAGAAGGCAAAGAGAAGATAGAATCTGCTAATTACCTCCTGGGAAAAAAAAAAAAGAACAGTCCTTGGAATGCCACAGCCAAAATTCAGAGTTCCTACATCAAAGAAAAATACTTCAAGGATCCAGAAAGAAGCACTTAAAGAACCAAAGAACCATAGTCAGATTCACACAAAACCTGGCAGCTTCTACTATGAACAACAGAAGATCTTGGAATACAGTACAGACCAATCTGGTTTTATGTAAATTTGACTGGGTAGAGGGTGGCAGTACCTCATATACCATACCTGGCAGGGCTTCCCATTTTGTTCTTGGGCAGTAAAAACAGTGTAGGTACAGGTCCATACCAGGAGTCCTGGCTCTTAGAACTGAAGCTGGTCTGGCTGAGTGGGGCCTAAGAGCCTTCGAGTAGATGAGGCCACTTGGAGCCCCATGAGATGAGTGGGGAGACTACATAACAATCCATTTACACTAAATGAAAACTGTTTATTCCAAAAGGCAAAAGATACAGACATAATTTTAAAAATAAATGCAAAATTGAAAATAAACCTTTAGGAGAAAAAAATGGGTCTTTAGTGGAATAAAGGACTTTCAAGCATTTCTGGCAAAAATATCAGAACTGAATTGGAACTTTGAAATACAAATACACAAGCCTAGAGAATCCTAAAAGAGTAAATTGAATTGAGTAATTAGAAGGGACTGTATGATGGTCCAGTACTAATATTCTAATTGAGGAAGAAAAAAGTGTCCCTTCAAAATCTTAATATCTTCAAAGGATATTGAGGGAATTAAATAAATAAAACAGAGAACATGGAAATGGATTGGTTGTTCTGGAGGTTTTAAAAGGGGGAAAAGAAGGTAGAATAAAAGGAATACACTAGTGTGGAATGGAAGAAGTTAGGGTGGAATTTATTTCTCATGAATGAAGTGGTCAGAAGAAGAGTATACTAACGTGGAAGAAAAGGGTAGTGGCAGTAGGCACTGGTTGAATATTGCTTTTTCCCCCCAGACTTTTAATTTTTAAAATATATTTAATTTTTTCCTCAATTACATACAGAAACAATTTTCAGTGTTTGTTTTCCAAAAATTTAAGTTCCAAATTCTCTCCCTCCCTTCTTTTTCTCCTCTCTCCCTGCAATAGCAAGCAACTTAATCCAGGCTATAAATGTGCTATCATGCAAAATATATTTCCAAATGATCATATCATAGAAGAAGATGCATATCAAAATACACCCAAAAATCTATGAAGAAAATAAAATGAGAAAAATAGTATGTTTTGGTCTGCCTTCAGGCTCTACCAGTTCTTTCTCTGGAACTAGATAGCATTTTTTGTCATGAGTCCTTTGGAATTGTTTTGGATTATTGTATTGCTGAGAATAGCTGAGTCATTCAGAGTTGATCAGTTTTATAATACTGGTATTATGATATATAGAGTTCTTTTGGTTCTGCTCACTTCACTTTTCATTAGTTCATGTAAGTCTTTCCAGATTTTTCGGTAATCATCTTGTTCAACATTTCTAATGACACAATAGTATTTCATTACAATCATGTACCACAACTTATTCAGTCATTACCCAACTAATGGGCATATCCACAATTTCCCATTCTTTGTCACCACAAAAAAAGAGCTATTATAAACATTTTTGAACAAATGAGTTCTTTTGGATCTCTTTTGGCTACAATCCTGGAAATGGTACTAAATATTGCTCTTTTTTAGAGTATGGTTTAGAAATACATCAAACTCAATAAAAACAAGTGGGAATGGGGTACCAGGTAAGAGGGAGAATAGTACAGAGAGAGAATAGCTGAAAGCAAATCAAACTTTCTGATTCTGTAGGAAAAGTGATAAAGGGGGGAAGAAGGAATAAAAGAATTAGGATATAAGAGATTACCCATCATTTGGGGGAATTACTGAACAAATTATATTATAGTGATATAATAGAATATTATTTTAAAATGCTCATCACTATTGATTAGAGAAATGCAAATTAAAACAACTCTGAGATACTACCTCACACCTATCAGATTGTCTAGTAAGACAAAAAAGGAAAATGATAAATGCTGGAGAAGATGTGGGAAAATTGGAACACTAACACTGTTGGTAGAGGTGTGAACTGATCCAATCATTCTGGGGACCTGTTTGGAGTTTTGCACCAAAGGTTTTAAAACTATTCATATTTTTTGACCCCAAAATATCAGCACAAGGTCTATATTCCAAAGAGATCATAGCAAAGGGGAAAGAATAAATCTACACGCACAAAAATATTTATAGTAACTTTTTGTGGTGACAAAAAATTGGAAACTGAACGAATGTCCACCAATAGGGGAATGGT
This sequence comes from Monodelphis domestica, assembly GCF_027887165.1. Lineage (NCBI taxonomy): Eukaryota > Metazoa > Chordata > Mammalia > Didelphimorphia > Didelphidae > Monodelphis > Monodelphis domestica. The sequence goes on from NC_077230.1 coordinate 389,275,209, forward strand.
TGATCAAGTTGTGGTTTATGGTTGTAATGAAATAATATTGTACCATAAGAAATGATGAATAGGATGATTACAGGAAAAACTTGTATGAATTGATGTAGAGTGGAGTGAGCAGAATCAGAAGAACATTATATACTGTAATGGAAATATTGTAAAATGATCAGCTGTGAAGGACTAAACTTATCAACAATGTAAAGACTGAAGACACCTCCAAGGGACTCACGAAAAAAAAATGCTATCCACAGCCAAAGAAGGTACTGTCAAAGTATGAATGTAGATCAAATCATGCCATTTCTTCCCTTATTTCGTTCATGAGCTTTTTCTTACAGGTATGATGTATGTCTTTTTTCACAACATGAAGAATAGGAAAATTTGTATTGTGACAACCCTGGAATAACCTACGCCAGATTGTTTACCTCCTGGGGAGGGGTGAGAGATGGGATGGAGGGAGAGAATTTGAATTACAAAAGGTCAAAAAGCAATTGTTAAAAAATTGTTAAAATAATAAAAGGAATGAGTTAGTAAAAAAAAAAAGGAATATTATTGAGTCATAAGAAATGTTTTAAAAAGATGATTTCAGAGAATCCTGGGTAGTATGAATAGAACCAGGAGAATAATTTGTATAAGGACAATGACATAAAGAAAAATAATTTTGGAAGACTTAAAAACTCTAATCTAGAGAGCTCATCCAGTCCAACCATTTCATTTTATCGAATAGGAACTAAGGTCCATAGAGAATGACTTATCCAGAATCTCCCTTGAAAATCGACTAATTTTCACAGCTGTATCCCAAGGGGTGAGGGAAGGATATATTTTTGTTGAAGTTCTAACCTGGCTTACATTTACATTTACATTTGAAATCCCTTTTTCTCAGCCAACTTTGAGTTCCAATTTTAAGGCCTTAAAAGTAATAACTTTGGGTTGAGGTTCAGGGTCTTGAAAGGGATGACAGATTTTTAGTTGTTTAGTCTCATATATAGCTCAATAAATAAACATAGTAGGCCCACTGTCATCATCCCCACCATTAACAATTATGGCTGACATTTCTATGATTCTTTACAGTTTTCAAAGTGCACAGATGATTTCATTTGCTCTTCACAAGATTTCTTGCAGACAAGGAAAAGCTCAATATTATTTTTCTCATTTCATAGATGAGGGTGCTAATATTTGAAAGAATGAAATAATTTGCCCAGAGTCACAAAAGATATTGGCAGTAGAGTTAGGACACATAATACAGGTCTTCTGAGGTCACATTTCCATCCTTTCTATTACTCTATACCTGTGGTAGTGAACCTATGGCACATGTGCCAGAGAGGACACTCAGAGCCCTCTCTGTGGGGCTTGCTCCTGCTAAAATCCCTTTTAACATCTAACACAGAGTTTGTTACTAGGAAGCCAGAGGGATGTGGAGCTGGGCTGCTCCCCTCCTCCTTGCCACAGGAGCCTAAAGACATTTCTGACATCATCCACCCCTCTAAAAGGTTCATTATCACTGCTTTATACCATTTCTTTGATGAAAGTTCTCTATACAAAAATTATGTCTAGAGCCTTGAAAAACTTTGGCCAGACTAGTAAACACAGGTTGTAGACTGGTAAAAATGATTGTAATTTCAACTGACCTCTACTGAACATTCTGAGAATTTGGGTGTGCAGATTGGTGGATGATGTCTATAGAGCAATGAGCATTACAGTATGTCATTTGCTTTATCATGGTGTCTTGGAGGACAGTGGGAGTGGTTTGCAGGAATTCCTGACAGGGGTATGCCAGGAAGCCAATTACAGATAATTCTAAGTCTATCATCACTGCTATTATCATTCAAAGTATTTATTAAACATCTCCTTATATGTAGTCAGGGTTAATAAAGAGTATGTTAAATAGTTACAATTTTGGGGTCCTCTCTGCTTACCTGGGAATGAATCTAATTTCACCAACTATGTGACTAAACAAGTAATTAAAAAAAAATTTTTTTAACTCTTACTTTCTTTCCTAGGAACAACTTTAAGCTAGAAGGGCAAGGGATAGGAAAATGAGGTTGAGTGACTTGCCCAGGATCACACAGCTAGAAAATACCTGAGTTTAGATTTGAATTAAAACCCTCCCAATTCCAGTCTTGGCATTCTATTCACTGTGCCACCTAGCTGCCCCATTTATGCATTTTGGAAGACAAAATCTTACATAGACAATAAAATCATAATCATGGATTGGTAGATTGGGAAAGAGAAAAGGTAGAATGTTAGGACCTAGAATGTTGGGGGCAGCTGGGTAGCTCAGCGGTTTGAGAGCTAGAGATGGGAGGTCCTAGGTTCAAATCTGGTCTCAGACACTTCCCAGCTAAGCAAGTCACTTAACCCCCATTGCCTAGCCCTTACCACTCTTCTGCCTTGGAACCGATACACAGTATTGCAGGGGTCCCCAAACTTTTTACACAGTGGGCCAGTTCACTGTCCCTCAGATTGTTAGAGGGTCAGACTATAAAAAAAAAACTCCGAATAAATCTGTATACGGCTGTCTGGGATAGTGGAGGCTGTAGCACTGGCTGTGATGGGCCTGTCACACCTTGCACAGGCCCATCACTGCCACCACTATACCAGGCAGCAGTATACACAGTGCGGAATCCCCTCCCCCAGATCGCCGCTCACCATGCTGAAGTCTTCCATTGTGCAGCCACATAATCCTTTGCACGGCACCTCGTTCTCTTTCAGTTACTCTCAGAACAAGGCACCACATCAAGGATTATGTCACAGGAAGTAGTACTGTATGTGAGCAATGCCACACTTTGCGGTGCTGCCACATACAGTGCTCCTCTCACTGACCACCAGTGAAAAAGGTGCCCCTTCTGGAAATGCAGTGGGGGCCGGATAAATGGTCTTGGGGGCCAGATAAATGGTCTCGGGGGCCGCTTGTGGCCTGCGGGCCATAGTTTGGGGATCCCTGGAGTATTGATTCCAATACAGAAGGTAAGGATTTAAAAAAAAAAAACCTAGAATGTTAGAGCTAGAAGGTCCTTAAATCACAGAATTTCAAAGCAAAATGAGTCCTTGGAATCCTTAGACTGTCACAAAAAATTACACAGAATATCAGAACTGGAAAGGACATTAGAACACTAAATATCAAGGATTGTAGAGATCTTTATGTATAAAATGTTAAGACATGGAATGTTGCATCTGGAAGAGACCAAAGAATATCATAGAAAATATAGATAGGTTATCCTATTAGGACTCAGAAGTCAGAACAGAAAGGCAACCCCCAACAATGACTTCAGAGACTATCTAATCCAACATTTTCACTTTATGGGAGAGGGAAGTAAAGGAAATGACTTAAGGGACAAAGCCATTATAAAATTGTAAGCTCATAGGATCATAGAGAATTGAAAGGTGGCTTTGGGGGTCATCCTGTCCAATCCCCAGCCTTTTACATCTGAGGAAACAGAGGTCAAAGAAAGTCCTTGGGCCACACGTGCAATAAGCAGAAAATCCAGAATGTGAATCTACATTCTTTGACTTCATATCCAGCTCTTTTTAGTAACCCATGAATTACTATGTTCAACAACTGAAGGGCAGACAGATAAATAGAAGTTAAAAATCTGAGTATCTAGAATTTTAGTGGCTCATCATCTTAATATGCCAGGAGTACCATGATGGTTTTTTTTTTTCCCCAAAGAGATAGTAGTTAATAAGTGTCTAATGCACAGTTTACAGGAAGTAATCATTTTCTGTTTATGCTGGTTAGACAATATCTGTAGAATTGTGTTCAGTTTTAGTTGTCACATTTTAAGAGGAACATTGACAAAATCAAACTATGTACAGAAGAGGCTGATCATAATGGTTAGGGATCTATATACCATGTGATAGGTAGAATAGTCAAAGTCTTTTCCAATTCTTCTTCTGTAGGCTCACTGAAAGCATCTTCAGGAGCACCAGGATCAGATAAGGAAACAGGAATTATATGTACCTCATTCTGTTCTCACATGGTTTTGATTTCTTCCAATAGGTCTCTACGTTCTGAAAGCTTTTCATGCCATGTTACTTGGAGATTGTGAGTATTTAGAATGGTAATATCTACTTAAATCATTGTTCTTACACTTTATGGATTAAGAATGTGAGGATGTCTGTGGGCCATTATCCTGTCTGTGCTAATACTCTAGTTCCTGGACTGTTAGTTTATTTAATTCTTGAGGGTATTTTCAAGTTTATATTTCTAGTGTGGTGCTGTTCAGGTATCAACAGTAGTGAGCTTCTGAAGTAGGATCCCTGACAACATGGCAGCCATAACTTTTTTTAAGTATTTGGTAGGTACTAAATTTTTTTCAGCCTGCAGTGATGTCACACAGTTTGTAGTTTAATAAATCTAGCCTTCTTATAGATAATTCATCTATGTTTTTTGGTGGTGACAAACTGGACCTGAATTGTTTTCATAAACTCCTCCATTTCCATAAACAAATTTGTATGATTTGGCCTTTCTTCAATGAAACTTCACTGACTATTATAGGATAAGATCATATAGATGTTGCTAATGGGTAGCTTCTTGAATCTACTCTTGGATCTTGGCTATTATTATCTGTTATATAATTTTCTCCTATAAACCTACATCCAATCACAAAGTACTTAGTTCCTCCAGGAGAGACTGTCTCCTAGAGTTCTGGCCTAGCTATCAGGAGCCTAGTCCCTGATGCAGCCTGGGATTCTGGTGGGCTCTGAAATCAGAATAAAATCTTTGGACAAATTTCCATTCCCTTTCCTGCCCCACCCCCTTCTAATTGTAAAGTCTGTTCCAGAGGGCAACTAGATTGGTATCTTAATAAACAAAGCATGAGTTCTCCTAAACATGCCTAGTAAAAAAAACCCAAAAAACAAAACAAAAAAGCCTTCCAACAGCTGGCCTCCATTGGAGGAGGCCAGCCCATCACTTAAAGCAAGATTCAGCAGATGCTTATAATGCAAACACTTGTGGTCCAAACAGACAGCAGCTGTTAGTTCTTCCATGTACCTATTAAGGAAGGAACAACTCCAAACCCCAAGATGCTTGTGTTTAACAGACTAGATCATGCTCTTGGCCCTGACAACCACTTGGGCTTTTGGAAACACTAGAAAAACACTGGAGATTGTTGACGGTCCACTGGTCTCCTCCCTCATGTTACATGTTCTTTCAAAATGATGTAGGGTAGAAACTTGTTCCATTCTCGGGGAGGAAGATCACTTATAGTTGTGCACATAAACCATAGATTCTGAGTCTACTTTGGGAGGAAAAATAGTAGTCAATGGCAAATTGATGCCTGAGACCTTAACTGCCATAATTTGGACAGTCCTAAACCAGAGATTTTAGTTCTAATAGAATTTACTCACATTGCTATAGTATTAAGGTTTATGAAGCATGTTCTTTAAAACATCCATGATAGTTTAAGTCATATAAAATTATTTAACTAGGTGGACTAGCAAACAGAGCACTGGTTTGGGAAGCAGGAAGTTCTGAATTCAAATCCTACCTCACATACATACAAACTGTGTGAGCCCAGAAAAATCATATAACTTCTCTCTGTAACAGTTTCCTCATTTGTAAAATGGGAAGAATTCTAGTACCTATCTCCCAGCATTGTGATGAATATCTATCAGAAGACAAACACTTTACAAACCTGAATTTTTGTAGTTGCTAGTCTTTTTTCAGTCATGTCTAGCTCTTTGTGATGCCATTTAGGTTTTCTCAGCAAAAATATTGGAGAGGTTTTCCATTACCTTTTCCAGCTTATTTTACAGATGAGGAGGAAACTGTTGTGTTAAGTGACTTATCTAGGATCATGCAGCTAGTAAGTATCTGAGGTTGGATTCAAATTCAGGATGATGATAAATCTTTCTGATTTGAAGTCCAGTTCTCTATCCACTGTAACACCTAGCTGCCCATTTAAATACCAAGATATTAAAAATTTTAATATAATACACATTGATAGATACAACCTATATAATGAATTTGGGGGTCTTCAATAGTTTTTTTTTTCTTTTTTCTTTTTTTTTTTAAATATATTTTATTTGGTCATTTCCAAGCATTATTCGTTAAAGACATAGATCATTTTCTTTTCCTCCCCCCCCCAACCCCCCATAGCCGACGCGTAAGTCCACTGGGCATTAGATGTTTTCTTGATTTGAACCCATTGCTTTGTTGATAGTATTTGCATTAGAGTGTTCATTTAGAGTCTATCCTCTGTCATGTCCCCTCAATCTTTGTATTCAGGCAGTTGCTTTTTCTCGGTGTTTCCACTCCCATAGTTTATCCTTTGCTTATGAATGGTGTTTTTTTCTCCTGGGTCCCTGCAAGTTGTCCAGGGACATTACACCACCACTAATGGAGAAGTCCATTACGTTCGATGATACCACAGTGTGTTTGTCTCTGTGTACAATGTTCTCCTGGTTCTGCTCCTCTCGCTCTGCATCACTTCCTGGAGGTTGTTCCAGTCTCCATGGAACTTCTCCACTTTATTATTCCTTTTAGCACAATAGTACTCCATCACCAACATATACCACAGTTTGTTCAGCCATTCCCCAATTGATGGGCATCCCCTCATTTTCCAGTTTTGGGCCACCACAAAGAGCACAGCTATGAATATTTTTGTACAAGTCTTTGTGTCCATTATCTCTTTGGGGTACAGACCCAGCAGTGCTATGGCTGGGTCAAAGGGTAGATATTCTTTTGTCGCCCTTTGGGCATAGTTCCAAATTGCCCTCCAGAATGGTTGGATCAGTTCACAGCTCCACCAGCAATGAATTAATGTCCCTACTTTGCCACATCCCCTCCAGCATTCATTACTTTCCTTTGCTGTTATGTTAGCCAATCTGCTAGGTGTGAGGTGATACCTCAGAGTTGTTTTGATTTGCATCTCTCTGATTATAAGAGATGTAGAACACTTCTTCATGTGCTTGTTAATAGTTTTGATTTCTTTATCTGAGAACTGCCTATCCATTTCCCTTGCCCATTTATCAATTGGAGAATGGCTTGATTTTGTGTACAATTGATTTAGCTCTTTATAAATATGAGTAATTAAACCTTTGTCAGAGGTTTCTATGAAGATTTTTTCCCAATTTGTTGTTTCCCTTCTGATTTTAGTTATATTGGTTTTGTTTGTACAAAAGCTTTTTAGTTTGATGTAGTCAAAATTATTTATTTTACATTTTGTGATTCTTTCTATATCTTGCTTGGTTTTAAAGCCTTTCCCCTCCCAAAGGTCTGACATGTATACTATTCTGTGTTTACCCAATTTACTTATGGTTTCCTTCTTTATGTTTAAGTCACTCACCCATTTTGAATTTATCTTGGTGTAGGGTGTGAGGTGTTGATCTATTCCTAGTCTCTCCCACACTGTCTTCCAATTTTCCCAGCAGTTTTTATGAAATAGTGGATTTTTGTCCCAAAAGCTGGGATCTTTGGGTTTATCGTATACTGTCTTGCTGAGGTCGCTTTCCCCCAGTCTATTCCACTGATCTTCCTTTCTATTTCTTAGCCAGTACCAAATTGTTTTGATGACTGCTGCTTTGTAATATAGTTTTAGGTCAGGGACTGCAAGGCCCCCATCATATGTGTTTTTTTTCATTATTTCCCTGGATATCCTTGATCTTTTGTTCTTCCAAATGAACTTTGTTATGGTTTTTTCTAAATCAGTGAAGAAGTATTTTGGTAGTTCAATGGGTATGGCACTAAATAGATAAATAAGTTTGGGTAGGATGGTCATTTTTATTATATTGGCTCGTCCTATCCATGAGCAGTTAATGTTTTTCCATTTGTTCAAGTCTAGTTTTAGTTGTGTGGCGAGTGTTTTGTAGTTGTGTTCATATAGTTCCTGTGTTTGTCTTGGGAGGTAGATTCCTAGGTATTTTATTTTGTCTAAGGTGATTTTGAATGGGATTTCTCTTTCTAGTTCTTGCTGCTGAGCTGTGTTGGAGATATATAGAAAAGCTGATGATTTATGTGGGTTTATTTTGTATCCTGCAACTTTGCTAAAGTTGTTGATTATTTCAATTAGCTTTTTGGTTGAATCTCTAGGATTCTTTAAGTAGACCATCATGTCATCCGCAAAGAGTGATAACTTGGTCTCCTCCTTGCCTATTTTGATGCCTTCAATTCCTTTATCTTCTCTAATTGCTACTGCTAGTGTTTCTAGTACAATGTCAAATAGTAGAGGTGATAATGGGCATCCTTGTTTCACTCCTGATCTTATTGGGAATGCATCTAGTTTATCCCCATTGCAGATGATATTAGCTGTTGGTTTTAGATATATACTGTTTATTATTTTTAGGAATGACCCTTCTATTCCTATGCTTTCTAGTGTTTTTAATAGGAATGGGTGTTGTATTTTATCAAAGGCTTTTTCTGCATCTATTGAAATAATCATGTGATTCTTGCTAGTTTGCTTGTTGATGTGGTCAATTATGTGGATGGTTTTCCTAATGTTGAACCAGCCCTGCATCCCTGGTATGAATCCTACTTGATCATGGTGAATGATCCTTCTGATCACTTGCTGGAGTCTTTTTGCTAGTATCCTATTTAAGATTTTTGCATCTATATTCATTAGGGAGATTGGCCTATAGTTTTCTTTCTCTGTTTTTGACCTGCCTGGTTTTGGAATCAGTACCATGTTTGTGTCGTAAAAGGAGTTTGGTAGAACTCCCTCTTTGCTTATTATGTCAAATAGTTTGTATAGTATTGGGATTAACTGTTCTCTGAATGTTTGATAGAATTCACAGGTGAATCCATCAGGCCCTGGGGACTTTTTCTTAGGAAGTTCTTTGATGGCTTGTTGGATTTCAATTTCTGATATGGGATTATTTAGGAATTCTATTTCCTCTTCTGTTAGTCTAGGCAGTTTGTATTTTTGTATATATTCATCCATTTCTCCTAAATTGGTGTATTTATTGCCATATAATTGGGCAAAGTAATTTCTAATGATTGCCTTAATTTCCTCCTCATTGGAGGTGCTGTCCCCCTTTTCATCTTTAATGCTGTGAATTTGCTTTTCTTCCTTCCTTTTTTTAACTAGATTGACCAGTACCTTGTCTATTTTGTTTGTTTTTTCAAAGTACCAGCTTCTTGTCTCATTTATTAAATCAATAGTTCTATCACTTTCGATTTTATTAATTTCTCCCTTAATTTTTAGGATTTCTAATTTGGTTTTCTGCTGGGGGTTTTTAATTTGATCGCTTTCCAGTTTTTTCATTTGCATTTCCAATTGATTGATCTCTGCTCTCCCTTGTTTGTTAATATAAGCATTCAGGGATATGAATTTACCTCTGATTACCGCTTTGGCTGCATCCCAAAAGGTTTGGAAGGATGTTTCGCCATTGTCATTTTCCTCGATGAAATTATTAATTGTTTCTATGATTTCTTCTTTAACTAAACGGTTTTGGAGTATCATATTGTTTAATTTCCAATTGGTTTTAGATTTGGTTTTCCATGTACCATTACTAATCATTATTTTTATTGCCTTGTGATCTGAGAAGGCTGCATTCATTATTTCTGCTTTTCTGCATTTGTGTGCTATGTTTCTGTGACCTAATGTATGGTCAATTTTTGTGAATGTGCCATGTGGTGCTGAGAAGAAGGTGTATTCCTTTTTATCCCTATTTATTTTTCTCCATATGTCTATTAATTCTAATTTTTCTAAGATTTCATTCACTTCTTTTACCTCTTTCTTATTTATTTTTTGATTTGATTTATCTAAATTTGATAATGGTTGGTTTAAGTCTCCCACTAGTATGGTTTTATTGTCTATTTCTTCCTTCAATTCTCCTAGTTTCTCCATTAGAAATTTGGGTGCTATATTATTTGGTGCATACATATTGATTAATGATATTTCCTCATTGTCTATAGTCCCTTTTAACAAAATATAATTACCTTCCCTATCCCTTTTGATCAGGTCTATTTTTGCATTGGCTTTATCAGATATCATGATTACCACTCCTGCCTTCTTTCTATCAGTTGAAGCCCAGAAGGTCTTACTCCATCCTTTAATTCTGACCTTGTGGGTGTCAACCCGCCTCATGTGTGTTTCTTGAAGACAACATATGGTAGGGTTTTGGATTCTAATCCATTCTGCTATTCGTCTACGTTTTATGGGTGAGTTCATCCCATTCATGTTCAAAGTTATGATTGTCATTTGTGGACTCCCTGGCATTTTGATTGCCTTCCCTAATTCTAACCTTTTCTTCTTCGGCTCTACCTTTTAGTCCAGTGATTTACTTTGAAACAGTCCCCCTTGTCCCCTCCCTTGATGTTTCCCTTTTTAGTCCCTCCCTTTTTGTTCCCTCCCCCTCCCCCCTCTCTTACCCTCCCTTTTTATTCTCCCTCTCCCCCTCCCCCCCTTGGTTTTCCCTTCTCCTTACCCTTGTTGGGTAAGATAGAATTCAAGATCCCAATGGATCTGGAGGTTTTTCCCTCTCAGAGCTGATTTCCCTGAGATTGAGGTTTAAGTAACCCCCCCCCCCCTCTCTTCCTCTCCTTCTTATAGGAGTTTTCTTCCCCTCCCCTTCCCATGTGAATCTTTGTGTGAGAATGATTATTCTATTTGGTCTTTCTTTACCCCCTATTTATACATTACATTTTCCCCACATGTTAGTATACATAGGTTGATACAAATGTTTCAATAGTTTTTAAAAAGAGTAGAAAAGGATCCTGGCACCATAAACTTTGAGAATTGCTGTGTCAAAGAAAGATTTAATGGGAGAAGCAGCTAGGTGGTTCAGTGGAGAGAGAGTCAGGCCTGGAGATGAGAGGTCCTGGGTTCAAAGTTGGATTCAGATACTTCCTAGCTTTTTGACCCTAGGGCAAATCACTTAACCCTAATGGCTTGACTGATACTACTCTTCTGCCTTGAAACTGAAATTTGTATCAATTCTAAGACAGAAGTTAAGGGTTAAAAAACATTTTAGGGGAATTTGGATTTGAATCCTGTTCCTGCTACATACAACTCTTCCCTATCCCAGCCATAGTAATCCATAAAATATGATACAATTCAAGACAACACCTCAATAAACATTTATTAAGCACCTATTTATTGGTTCCAAAGTTACCAAGAATGGTAAGGGCTAGGATATGAGAGTTAAGTGACTTGCCCAGGGTCACACTGCCAGGATGGTCTCTCTTTAATGAAGTTTGTTGTTGGAGTTTTATGCTCTACCCTCCAAACAAGAGAGCCAGAGGGAATTGAGTTTACTGATGAGGAGGGAGTATCAAAGCTGAAGCAATTACTATGAGTTTCCTGGTGATGAACTTATCCTGGCGAGGGGTGAGGGGAAGGGCTGGGGAATGTGATGATGGAATCTGAAAGCAAGAACAGCAGCTACTGGGAAATGAAGGAATTATCTCAGAAGTTCCTTCTAGCTCTAAATCCTGTCATCCTAGGAACCTGCCACTGCCATTCCCCTATAAAAAGAACTTGTGGATTCTATAGCAAAAGATAAAACAATTTTGAAGGATAAGTTTTAAAAATACCTGATTTGTGACTTGTAGGAATTTCCTCACTTGTAATTCTTTATCCTTATAGCATCTTGAACAACAAATAACAATTGAGTTCTAAGGCCCTTTCTGGCTCCAGAGTCTAAGATGCCATGATATATACATATAGGCTAACTGACCTCCTAACTTGAAATCTAACCATCACATTTTCTGAGCATTCTCCTTAAAATGAGACTCGTTTTTTAAACCCTTTCCTTCTGTATTAGTATCTGCTCTAGGACAGAAAAAGCAGCAAGGGCTAGACAATCAGGGTTAAGTGACTTGCCTAGTCAGTCACACAGCTAGGAATGTCTGAGGCCACATTTGAACCCAGGACCTCCTGATTGGCACTCTATCCCCTTTACTACCTAGTATCCCCCAAAGTGAGAGTTTTATATTTAAATCTGAATTTTAAAAAGAGGACTTGGGCCCATTAAAATACAAGGAAACTGTTTAGTTTTGTAAACTATAAAGTGCTATGTCATTTTTTGCCTTGTGGGCAACTGATTATTAATTTTCTAGTAGGGTAATTCAGAACTATGAGATTGAAGCTGAGCAAGATAATGGAAGGTCAATGCATTTGGATTTAGAATAAAGTTCAGCTGCTGGTGCTTTACTGATTGCTTACTGATTCACAGGGCTTACTGACAGGGTGGCTTTAAGCTAGACACTGCTTCATTCTGGGCCTCATATTCTTCATCTGTTGAAATAATGGGTTTTGATAAGAGCTTTCCTAGTATTCTGCTCAGCTCTGGCATCTGTAATCAGAGTGGTCTTAGCCATAGCTGATTCTATTGGGTGACCATTCACCAACCAGTGTTATGTCATCCAATGAAAATCTTCTTCCTGGTTGCTCTCAGTTCTGCTCGGTTTTCTGAGGCCCTGCAGGAATTTACCAAGACAGTTTGCATAGTTACATACAATGCTTTTCCTACAATTGGATTGCTGTTTTCCTGAGTTTTCTTTGTGCCAAGAGTTTTGGATTGCTTCTAGGATAAAACACCTTCTTCAACTTGGCATTTAAAGCCTTTTACAATCTGGTTTCAACCTACCTTTGCTGTCTTATTACATATGACTTCCCTCCACCCACTTAATATTCCAGGCAAACTAGCCTGGAATTGTTTCCTCATCTTCCATCTCCCTGTCTTTGCTCTGGCTGTCCCCCAAGCCTAAAATACTCCTTGTCTCTCAGCTTCTTTCAAAGCTCAACTTCCCCAAGTGAAGCCTTTACTGATCACCCTAGCTGTTAGTACTCTCTCCTCAAATTAACTTGCATTTACTCATCAGTCTCCACTGTACCCCAGTAGAATATGAGCTCCTGGAGAGTAAGAATTGGTGTGGGCTTTTGCTTTTGTTTTGCTTTGTTTTTGTCCTTTTTCTTTGTATCTCCAAAGCCTCCCATGGTTCTGAACGCACACTAAGCATTTAATAAATGGATTAGGATTCTGGGTGCAGAGAGTTCTCTTCTCATTTTCAGACAGAACAGTAGAATGTATTATGCTAAAACTCAGGGCAAGTGGCCAAGGGAAAATCTGATTAAGACCCCTGATTGCTCATCATCCTTATACTAATTATTATCATCATCTTCATCTCTGAGGTGCCTACCTTAATACTATGTTTATAAAGAGCTCTTACCCACATTTTCCCATTTTACCCTTCTGTCAACTTCATGTAATTTCTTTGTAAACCTTAAGATGCTCTATGTAAATGTTAGCTATTAGTAGTAGTAATTTTATTATACAACTTATTTTTGGGAGGCAGCTAAGTAGTTCGGTGGCTAGAGTATTGGGCCTAGCTAGAGTCAGGAAGACCTAAGTTCAAATTTGACCTTAGACATACTTTCTAGCTGTGTGACCCTGGGCAAGTCACTTAACTGAATTGTTCACAATATATCCACTGGAAAAAGAAATGCCAAGACAACCCTAGAGATAGCTATGGTCCATGGGATCATAGAGTCAGACACCATTGAACATTAACAAGTAGAATATTTGAAATAACCAGTATTCAAATAATTGCTTACTATGTATATATTTGGTACTGTGCTAAGTGCTGGGATAAAAAAAAAAAGAAAAATTAGTCTCTGCCCCTGAAAGAGCTTATGTTCCTATTAGAGTCAACATAGACACAGAGTTATATATAGTAGAAGATACATATAAAGAAAGTAAATTATATCCAAGACAAATTAATACAAATGAGATAGAAAGTATCCTTAGAGGGGAAGAGACTAGCAGCTGGGGGAATCAGAAAAGGCCTCCAGCAAAAGGTTCTATTTAAACTGAATTTTGAAGGAAACCAGAGATTCTAAGAGTCAAAGGTGAGAAGGGAGCATATTCCAGGCAGGGGAGTAGGTTAGTGCAAAGGTGTGGGGATATGGGAGATTGTGTAAGGAACAGCAAATAGGTCAATGTAACTGGACTCCAGTGAGCATGAAGAGAAATAATGTAGAAGAAACTTGGAGATGGGAAGGGGGCAGGGCTTTAAAGGCCAGACAGAAACATTTATATTTATTAAAGGCTAGACATTTATATTTGCTCCTGGAGGTTACAGGAAGGTATTGGAATTTATTGAATGGGGGGTGGGGGTGGTGACAATTGCTGTTTTCCTGAATTGTCAATGTGCCAAGAAGAAAAGCAGTAGCATTAAAGGGGATTGGGAAAGTCTTTTTGCAGAAAATGGGTCTTTTGCTAAAAGGTAGAGATGAAGGAAAGAATTTGAGATATGGGGAGATGGATTGTCATGTGCCAGCAAAAGCAGAGAGGCTAGTGTTTTTCCTGGATTGGAAAGAAGGGTTGGTGGTATAGGTAGGGGAGTGGAGTGGGGATAAATTGTAAGAAGACAGGAAAGGTAAAAGTAGATTGGATTATGAAGGGCTTTAAAATCCAAACGTAGGGTTTTGTATTTGATCCTGGAGGTAATAAGGATTCACTGAAGTTTATTAAACTGGGGAAGAGGGTTGTGACATGATTATGGTAAGGAAGATCAGCTTGACAGCCAACTGGAGGATGGACTGGAGTGGGGAGAAACTTGGGACAAGAAAACCAACTAGCCAGCTATTGCAACAGTCTGCTTGGGTGTATAATGATGAGAGCCTGCTTGCCTGCACCAGGGTGGTGGCAGTCTAAGATGAGAGAAAGGTGCATAGAGGAGAGTTATTGTGAAATTAGAAAAAACAGATTAGATATGGGTGGTATTGAGAGAAAGAGTTCAGTTCTGATGATCAGAATGGTATCTATGAGAGCTCGAGGCCTAGGGTTCTGTATTTGGTGGAGGAATATAGATAGCATGGGGAGATGGCTAGAAAATGTCTTGGAAAACTATTTCCTGGAAAAATTAAACAGAATGTCAGAGCTGGGAGGGGCCTTAGAGCCCAGAATGTTAGGGCTGGGATGGACCTTAGAATATGGAATGTCAGGGCTGGCAGGGACCTAGGATCCGGGAATGTTAGAGCCAGAAAGCACTTTAGAGGTCATCTAGTCCAACCCCTTCATTTTACAGATGAGGAAAGTAAGGCCCAGAGAGGCCAAGAGTCTAGCCTCAGTTTGCCCAGCTGGTCGCCAGCAGCAGAAGAGTACGCTGGGAGGCCGATGGGACTTCTGATTTTAAAGTCAGTCTGGACTGTAGGGGCAGTTTTTCTTGTGTGGGGCAGCTGCTCCTAGGGAGACTCTTCCCAACACCCTCCCCGGCTCGGTGCTCCACCCAAGCAGTTCCGCGCAGCGGAGAATCCAGTTAGTCAGTTTCCTCCTCCCGGAGCCTCCCCTCCCCCGCCCTCGCTCCTCCCACCCCCTCTTCTCACTTCCCCATTCCGGGCCCCGCCCGCTGGGGCCGCCCCACGTCGCGCTCCATACTTGGCGATAGCTGCGGAGCCGCGTCTTTATTGGTAGAATGGGGCGGCGCGAGGTGGGGCTAGGCCCAGACGGGGGCGGGGCGGGGCGGAGGAAAGCTCGTGAGGGGGGAAAGTCGAGGCGAGGCGAGGCTGGGGGGAGGGGGCGGAGGAGGGGGCGGGGGAGCCGGTGACCCGGATGTTCACTCCTAGGCACCCGGGGAAGTGGAAGCGCTGGGCCCTGCTGCCGCCGCTGCTGCCGCCGCCGCTGCTTGAGGAGAGTCACACACAGCGGACCGACGGGGACTGGAAGTGGGGCCGCCGCCATGGTAAAGGCTTGCCCCCTGCCCTGGTCACAGGGGTTCCCCTTCCTGCCTGCCTGCCTCTGCCCCTCTCAAGGGTGGGCCCCGTGGGGGGCGAGGGGGAACACTCCTAGGGGGGAGGGGCTGCTGCCAGGAGAGGGGGTACAGTCCTGGAGGCAGGGCCTGCTCTCTTGGGGAGGGGGAGCACTGGCTGCTGGGGGAGGGGCACCGGGACCTGTCTTGGCGGAGGAGCCAGCCTTGCTGGAGGGGGAGGGTCCTTTTGAGTGGTGGGGGAAGGGAGTGAGGAGGGGGTCTCCTGCTCCAGAAGAGGAGGTATGCGTGGAGGGACTTAGGGAGACTTGGACTTTGGGGGCCCATGGAGAAGTCGGGGCAGGGCCGGCCCAGCCTGAGGCTGAGGGGAATGACGGTGCCCCAACCCTGTCCCCACCCACTTCCTGGGCTCTGACCGGCACTGGGGGCCATTCTGGGCCCCTTACTCCATGCCTTCCTGTTTCTTCTCTCCTGTTCCCCTAATCACTAAACCAAGAGAACCTCTTTCTTCTTACGTATACCATCTACACCTTCAACCTGGAGGGTGCAGCACAAGTGACTCAGGCCGGGGTAGGTAAGGGAGGGGGCCCCAAGATTTGGAGCTGTCAGCCCCTCTGAAACTTATAGGAAATGTCCTCAGCTTTGTGGGAGCCTTGGAGGGAAGTAAGGGCATGCAGGCAGCCCTACTTCTCCTAGCACCAGCTCTTCTTCCCCTCTTTCCAGACTCAGCCTGATGAGGGTGCACTGGGTGCCCCCCTGGAGTGGTTGGCGACCTGGCTTCCTATGCCCAAAGGGCAGACTTCCTCTGAGGGCCAAGGATGAATGGCTGAGCCTCCCTCGGTCACAGTGGGAGGGGGGAGCTGTCAGCAGACTGGGATGAGCACACAATCCAGCCCCTGTCAGTCAGGAGCATTTATTGAACGCCCACTGTACAGCAAGCACACTGTACCAGGCACTATGCAGCCTGTGAACAGGCGTGGTTTTTCTTATATCCTGAACAGCCAGGTGACAAAAAGTGGAAATGCCTTTTGTAAAAAGCCTTTGGGAAAGGTGAGCTCTGTTCTTGGTTTTGCTAATGAAGCCCCAGAGCCTTCTAGGCACAATCTTTTTTGACAATCCACTGTGTATTTTCACCTGGACCAGGTTACTGGACTTTAGTACTCCTCTGTAAATGAAGTACATTTAGATGGCTTGCTTTTATTTATTTATTTTTTTAAAGAACCCTTGCCTTCTATCTTAATAGATTTTAAGGGGGGGGGGGGGCAGCTGGGTTGCTCAGTGAATTGAGAGCCATGCCTAGAGATGGGAGATCCTAGGTTCAAATCTGGCCTCATACACTTCCCAGCTGTGTGACCCTGGGCAAGTCACTTAACCCCCATTGCCTAACCCTTACTGCTCTTCTGCCTTGGAACCAATGCACAGTATTGATTCCAAGACAGAAGGTAAGGGTTTAAAAAAAAATGAATTCTAAGACAGACGAGGAGTGGTAAGGGTTAGGTAATTGGGAGGTTGTGACTTGCCCAGGTTCACACAGCTAGGAAGTGTCCGAAGTCAAATTTGAATACAGGTCCTCTTGACTCCTGGCCTGGCTCTCTATATGCTATTATCTAACTATTGTTAACTACATGCCTTTAGAAGGAAACTTCTCTTGAAGACCATCTAAGTCCATGGCCTTTAGTGTCTCACCTAGGAGAAATAGATTTTGTCTTCCAGACCAAAAGAGATCGGAGGATCACTTGTCTTTGTAAGATCTTAGTATTTTTAGTTGAATTAATATCATGGAAACCAGTGAAGCCCAAGAGCTGGTAGGTCCTACCTATCTGTAAATATGAGCTAGTCATAGGCACCATAGAAGATTTAGAACTGGAAGAAGGGATTTTGGAGATCATTATTCTGGTAACCTTTCTTTATTTTCCATATCAGGAAACTGAAACTCACTGCGTTTAAGTGTCTGGTCCAAAGTCACACAGGTTGGCAAATTGAGTTTTGAACCTAGTTCTTCTTGACTTTAGATATGGTTCTTTACAATGGTTTTGTGTGTGTGTGTGTGTGTGTGTGTGTGTGTGTGTGTGTGTGTGTGTGTGTGTTTTGGTCCCAGCACCAGGTTAGCTACTATATAGGTTTCATGAGAGTCAAAAGGTTGGTCACTGAGTGGTTGTGTTTTGTTTTGTTTTTTTGTCTATAATATAACCATTAAGGGTTGTAGTCTGTAAAGCATCATGGGTGGGGGTCAAAGAATTAGATGGAAGCGCACTTGAAGTTGTCTCATTTTATAGGAGCAAGTGAAAATTAAAGGTTATAACTTGCTTAAGGTCACATGGCATAAAGCTAGGATTCTTTTTTAATTTAATTTTCATTTTTGAAACCCTTACCTTCCGTCTTAGAATCAATACTGTGTATTGGTTTTAAGGCAGAAGAGCTGAATGGGCTAGGCAATGGGGGTTAAGTGACTTGCCCAGAGACACACAGCTAGGAAGTATCTGAGACCATATCTGAACCTAGGACCTCCCGTCTCTAGGCCTGGCTCTCAATCCACTGAGCCACACAGCTGCCCAAAAAATTAGGATTCTAACTTAGTTTCTCTGATTCCAAATCTAGCATAAATTTGGTGAATTCTTATGATGAATGAAAGTTTACCTCCTTGTAGAAATAAGTTCTCAGATGAAATTGTAGAGTTGGAAAGGCTCTTAGAGATCTAGTTCACCTATACCCAGAACTGAGTTAAGTCTTGGGACATTGCTAGGAAGTGGTCTTAAAGCATCTATCTGCTTACTGCTTTCTGTGTGTGACTGGGAGCCTCATTATCTCCAGAGGCAGTCCAACCATCTCCTTTTCAGACAGCAGTAATCGTTAACAGAATTTGCCTTTTTGCATTTTAGTTCTGCCTCCAATGGCTAAGCAGAGGAAGTTTCATAATCCATTTAGATTCATCTTCATTTTCTAGAGATCTCTTTAAGCATTAGAACATGACAATTGAACTTTAAGGAAAGTTTTTTGGGTTATTTGAAATTCCATTCAAATGCCATGCCTAGAAGTCTTTACCAAGCTACTTTTGGGAAGACAATGAGTATCTATCTATTTCTTGAGAGTTTACTGTTTGTCATCTTTTTTCAGTAGAATAGCCCTTTCCTTCTAATGATTTAATGATGGGCAGTTTTACCCTACCCCCACCCTTTGACACCTTGATGGCATTTAATATTTTTCTGTTTTGGAGATGATTTCATGATGACATGAAGAGGTCTCTCTTAGGTATGAGAGGGGAAAATGTGTTGCTTAAAAACTTGGAATGTCAGAGCCAGAAATGAGGAGCCTTAGAGCTCAGTTTAATCATTTGAAACACTCCACCCCCTACCCCCAGTTTTACATGAAGAGCCTGAGGTACATAGAAACCAGGGACATGTAACCACAGTCAGACTCAGGGGTCCAGACTTGTTCAGTGGTGACATTTCTATGTTAGTATATGGTGATAGTCACACACCCAGAATTGGTCTGTTGTTTTGTATACTTCTTGTTTGGGTGTAGATTTAGGGACTCAAATCCCTGAGTTTTACACTCACCCTTTGAGACCTCCGGGACCAGTGCCTCGCTGTCTGCTTAGACCATAATTGTCCCTGAAGTTACTTGTTTGGCTCCATGGTCTAGACAGTAAAGCCAGGCAAAAGCTTGACAAATACTACTGGATCCTGTCAAACAAGTTTTCAGAGTTGGGGAAGGGGAAGTATGGTCTATAATCTTTTTTTTTTTTTAATAAAAACCCTTACCTTCCGTCTTGGAATCAATACTTTGTATTGGCTCCAAGGCAGAAGAGCGGTAAGGGCTAGGCAATGGGGGTCAAGTGACTTGCCCAGGGTCACACAGCTAGGAAGTGTCTGAGGCCAGATTTGAACCTAGGACCTCCCTTCTCTAGGCCTGGCTCTCAATCCACTGAGCTACCCAGCTGCCCCCAGTCTATAATCTTAAGTCACTTAAAAAATGAATTTAAAATGGCTTCCTTTCTCAGCCTGGACATGAAGTAGCTTAGAACCTAGGGCTGAGATCTCCTAGCTCTGCTACTGAGCACAGGGACTTTAGGGTCCGTGCTGCTTGATCCAGATTCCCTTGGCCTCAGAATCCTCATCTATAAGATCATAAACTTGACCCCTTTTCAGTGCATGGATTCTGTGAATATGTTTAGTGAACAGTCATTTATCATTTTTTCCAGAGAGAAAAATTTCCTAGTACCTCAGCATTTCAACAAACTTTCATTTTGTTGATAAGGGCCTTCCCTCCACCACCCAGGTGTACCACACCTCTTTCACACTTCAGTTGACCTTCAGAAATTCCTTGTTGCCAACCCTCTTAGGTTGAGTTTCTCTACCTTGAGTAGATTAGATTTTGAGTGAGTGACAGACAATGCTCCCAACTTTTTTCAGTGTGCTAGGTACCCTAGGTTAGGCTTTGAGGTGCTGAAGGAAGAGTGGGGAGAGAATACCATAGGATTTGACTTCCCTGGAGATATTTCTTTCCTTATCTGTAAAGAGTAAGGCTTGGATGGGATGACTTCTAAGGTCAGTTTTCAGTTTAGGATCTTAAGACTCTAAAAAGACATTTCTAAAAAAACTCTTATTAACCTTCTGTCTTAGAACCAATTGGTTCTGAGCTATCTAGCTGTCTCCCCCCCCCCCCCCCCCCGTCCCCCCAAATGGATTTTCTAGTTTTTATTTTGTGGTAGAAAAATTTCCCCCTTGGATTATATTGTGCTAGTGAAATTGATTTCTATTCCCAAAGGTGTATACTCTCAGGAGAATGCTGGGGAGGGGGGGGGGGGGGTAAGACAAATTAGGTGCAGGAGAGAACTTTGACTGTGATAATTGGCTTATTTGGAGAACATCCACAAGTGACCTGCCTGCAAGCCAGAGGCTCACAGATTTAAAGCTGAAGAGACATTAGAGGGTGTCTGGTCCAACCCTTGCTTCAGCAGAGTTGAGGAAAGTTGATGATGAAGCAAGGGCCAAGAGGCTTGGCTGGGGTCAACACAGGTCAGGCATCTGTCCACAAAGTACCATCTAGCTAGTCATCTCGCTTACATCGAGTCAATCCAGGCCTTGCCTACTGATAATTCGAAAGTTGATTCTCAGAGGAGTATCTTGACAGGGAGAGCTGAGTTGCAATATGGTTGCAAGTGAATGAAACTTTGAAAAGTAGATACTAATGTGTTCCTCTAGACCTTTTGGTTTGTATAATGGTGCATGCTACAGCTGCCTCATTGTATGAATGCAGGTAGGCAAGCCTTATTCCCCCTTGTGGCAGGCTCTCAGTGGAATATTATTTGGGGACTAGGTTACCTTTGGCTGTCAGTGTTCTCTGGGCCAGGTGGATGCTTAATCAGTACTTGAAGAAACAGCCTTGGGTGGGGAGAGATTGTAGGAATGATTTTGACTGTCAAGGGCACACTTCTGGGCAAATTCACTTAAAACTCTGAGTCTCCATTTTCTCCTTTGTAACATGGAGTGCTTATACCTCATTTAATTTTTAGGCTGAAGTGAAAGAATGTGTGTATATATATAAAGGCTTCCTAACTGTAAAGCTCCTTTGGTTTTATTGTATTATCACACAAGGAGTCAACAGATAGCCAGATTTTGGGTTAAGTAAGGGAATTCAGATCCTATCCCTGATACTTCAGTCTTACAGAAAATATTTATTAAATGCTTTCTGTGTACCATCCAGTGTGCTAATAAAGGATATTTGCTCTTCTAAGTATTGAGGCAGATCAGATTGTGGAAAAGAGCACTAAGCTTGAGATTAGAAGCCCTGGATTTAATTGTTAATAACTCCCATTCGAATAGTACCATAATGTTTACCAAGCACTTTGTATATACATTATTTCACTTGGTTTGCACAAACACCTTATGATATATTGCTATCTTCATTTTTACCAACAAGGAAACATCAACTCCTAGATGGTGAGTGAAGATCTGCACTTGTGTGGGGTTACAGGACTGCTGAGTATGAGAAGCTGATCTGAACCTAGGTCTGCCCAAATTAAGGCTCAGAGTTATATCCAGTAATGACTCTGGGACCTTGGGGCAAGGGTCTTAGCAGTACTCTTTGCTTGGAGTTTCATTCTGTGTAAAATGAGGGGACTAGAATATACTAAGGTTATTTTATGTGTAAGGGCCCTTCTCGCTCTAAATCTCATGACCCTGTGGGCTAGGCTAATGTTCTATTCCTCTCACTGTTCTCTAGCTGATATTGTCACCCAAGGACATGTGGGAGAACTTGCTAGTTGTCCTTTGTGACTTCTTCCTCAAAGGTCATCTGGATCTCGTCCAAATGTCTCTGACTTCTCGTTTTAATATCTTCTTAAGGAATAACCTTCATCTGAAGTCTGTTCCCAAAGACCTCAAAGTAATTTCAGATAAATTCATCATCTTATTTTCTACGAGGCCTTAAGAATACCAAATTTTTGCAGGTTAAAACTTAAATGGTTAGTAATGAATAGGATTTAGAACTTAGCTATTTATTGCCCATACTATCCTGTTACATTTCTTTTGCCATAAACTTAATATTATCCTTTGCAGTTTAAGATCATCAATGAGACCATTATCTTAAAAATATTCTTGGCTAATTCTTTAATGGAGTTTTATAAGATGCCTCTTCCTTGCTGATTAAATTACATTTATCAAACAAAATATTTTTTAATGAAAAAATATTGGATGTGATAGAAATTTGAATTTCTATAGAGTATATGATCAGTCATCACTTCCAAAATGGTACTTTAAAAAATTGAGATGGGATGAGTGAGTGGCAAATGGTGTCCCATTCAAATTAATAATAATGCCAACTTACTTGGTACTTTTCAGTTATGATCATCTTTATCTCATTTAATCTTCCCTGTAATACTATATAACAGGGTAGAGAGTTCAATTATCATATTGATCTATATTTAAGGGTGTTCCCCAATATGTCACAACCCCAAAATGATAGTCCTTTGAAAGAAAGATGCAGCTGTACTGAATAATTGTACTGAGAGGCCACATTCAGGTTTTATTCAAGCCAATTTTGGGCCCAAAGAATATTATATTTTACAGATAGAAAAACTGAGGCATAGAGTGATTTTTAAGACTTGCCTAAAGTCATTGATAGAGTCAGGACTTAGGTGTGTTTCTGACTTCAAAGATCCTTTGTATAATATCTATAACATATCATATGGTATTATATATTATAATAATATTATGATACCATATTACTGGCATTTTCTTGAGTTCAGAATTTCCTTTCTTAGCATTATATGGTAGAATCATTTACAAGCTAATCATTTGGGAGAGTTGGGGCATAACCTACCTAAATTTGATGCAGGTATTCAGAGCTGGCACATTAGTTTTGAGACCCCCCTCCTCCAAGCAGTACAGTGAATGTGGGCTTTTTTGCATTAAATTTTGTACTTAAAAACAGTAGGGGGGGAGGACTGTTAGCACTGTACTCACCAAAAAAGTATTGCTTTTAGGGTGCCTTGAGTTCTGCAAAAACTAGTGTCTTTTTCTGAATATGTATAAACTCCAGTGGTAATTAGACTGTTTCTCAACAGCAGTGCCAAACTGACCTTCACTCTTTCTGGGAAAAGTATGGTTCAACCTCTCTATCTCCTCTGTACTACACACCTCAAGCAGTGAGGTTTAGCCACAGCCTTCTTGCCTTCTGATTACTTTTAGTGCAGGAATGGCAATGTAGCTTGGTTTTGAGGCCTGCAAACTTGAGAATAGGAAGGGCAGAGTTGACTGGACCAGCATTTGTTTTGTTTGGTCTGTTATGTGTTGCTGGGAAGCCAGATTTCTGGGTGCTCAGGTACAGAGATAGCAGGAATCCTGGTGGTGCCAGGTTGGAAAATATTTTGATTCTGGAAGTTGAAATGAGTCCAGAGGCAAGGTGGGTGAATTGCATTTAATATACAGGGAAGTGGTCTATATATGATACACCTGTTACACCTTACCATGTAAGCTGTTTTATGGTCTAGTGATGGTGATGGCGAACCTTTTAGAGATGGAATGCTGGCCCAGCCCTGGCCCACCCCCCAAATTGAGTGTCATGTCTGCCCCCTCTTAACCCCACACAGGGGAGGGAGAAAGGGCTCCCATTAGGCTGCTAAGCAGAGGGGTGGGGGAAGTGAGGAATGTCCTCAGTGAATGTGGGGAGGAGAGGGAAGGGAAGGGGGGCCGGCCTGAGTGCTCCTCTCCAGTTTTGCCATCTATGAGCTGCCCACCTTAACCCCTTTGTGTTCCTATTGGGCTGCTGGGCAGACAGGTGGGTGATGTGTAAAAATGTTGTTAGGCATGGTGGTGAGGGGGAGGAGAGCAGCTCTGCTTAAGTCCCTCTGCCTTTCTTGTAACAAACTGGGGGGTGTGGGAGGGTGGCCGTGTGCCCACAGAGAATGCTCTGTGTGCTATCTTTGGCACCCATGCCATAGACTTGCCATCACTGGCATTTGGTGTTTGACTAGGTCAGTGATGGTGAACCTTTTAGATACTCTGTGCAGTGTCCCACCTCCTCCCTAGATTGCTTGCTGTGCCCTACTCAAGAGACTGAGTGCTGTGCCCTCTCCTGCTCCCCCCTTTCCCTTTACCCCATATAGGGGAGGGAGAAAGAGGGGAGTGGCCTGGGCACTCTGCTCAGGGGAGCATTTCCACTGAGCTCAGGGATGGGGAGGCACAGTAGAGAGGGGGAAGGGAGCAGCTATGCCTGAGTGTCCTTCTGCCTTTCTGCTAATTAACTCTGGCAGGCGACAATTGGGGTGCCCATGGAGAGATCTTTACATTCCATCTTTGGCATCTGTGCCATAGGTTTGCCATCATGGGGACTAGGTTATCAGATTCTAGAATCTTTAGGAGCATCTTTTTTCAACTACATCCTTTTTCAAGACAATTTTAGGCTGTGCAGGGCCACTTTTCCTTCACCAGGGCATTTCACCAGCTCCTTTCTTTAGGAAGGCCTGAAATTTTGCTTCTCTCCAAAGCTTAATAGGAAGTCTTATCAAATGATCAAAGGATCAAATGAGATATTTATAAAATGCTTTACAAATCTCAAAACACTATATAAATGTTATTATTATAATCTTCATCAAGTAGCCGTGCAAATTTGGGCCAATTATTTCAAACTTTCTTCCCCAGCCTCCTTTACTTTACAACAAAAGAGAAGCATGGAGAAGAAGAGAGGGTAGTGGTGGTGGTATAATGGTAGCTGGATGACCTGTAGCTTTTCTTTCAAGGCTAAAACCCCTCTCATTTAAATATTCTGTGTTCTCAAGCCCCTATTTCTAACATTCTGTATTGCAGAATTTCAGTTGGAGGGGACATCTAAGCTAATCCTTAGAAGAAAAAGAATTTTTTCCACAGCATATCCTCCCAAGTAGTCAATCCAGGCTCTGTCCAAAGATCTCCAATGGGGATCTCCCTAGCTCTAGAGCAGGGGTGTTCTTATCCTTTTCTGTTGCTTATACCCCTTTGGTAGCCTAGTGAAGTGTGTAGTTTCTTGATTCCTCCTCAGGAGATGGTTTTTAAATAATGGAAGTAAATGTTAATTAGAGATCAATTCTTTTCCATCTGAGTTCACTTGAAATATATTGGTCTTTGGAATCTAGGTTAAAAACCCACTTGCTTTAGAAGCAACCTGTTGGCACTTTTGAAGTTTTTCCTTAAGTCAAATCAAGATTTGCATGTTTGTGACCACTCTAAAATTCTCCCCTCTGCAACCAATCAGATTAAACTTAATCCCTTTTTCCTGAAACAACCACCTTTAACCACAGCTATAGTACTTCCAGCATCTTTTCTTTAGACTAAATGCCTCTGGTCTATTCACATCCCTTATAACAGGAGCTCAAGGTCGGAGTTTTCTAGTGCCTCTGACTTACCTAGACTCTAATATTCAGAATCAAGCACAGTACTTGGAATGTGGACTGAGCAGGTCAGAAGTTAGCTGGATTACTACCACCTTATTCCTTCCAACACTGAAACTCTGTATGCTGATTCTTCTCCATCTTAAACATTTTGTCCTCCCTAACTGACATTTTATTGTCCTGCATTCTAGAACTCTGTATTTCTACAACATAGTCAGATACCTTCAGGATCATCCCTACTGGCTGAACTGAGTGACACCAAAGGATTACTTTGGTGTATAGAGGCCCTTTGCTATTTATATATAACTTAGCTAGATAATAGGACATATAGAAGCCTTTTTCAGTTATTTGAATAAGCCCTGAAAACCTTTGTAGCAGTTGGAGATCAGCTATTGACTGTGTAACATGGAATAGCCTTTTCTTTGGTTTCCATTTCCCTGAGTTATGCTGGAGGCAGGTTCTTTGGAGTTTGCAGTTTCTGGTGCTACAGGTTTGAAGCCACAACAGTAAGAGTTGCAAAGCCCTAGTTCTGTCTGTGGTTACAGGGAGACAGAGAGGAGACCTGTAGATAGCCCAGGCTTATTGTTTTATGCAAGAGGGGAGAGTGTCAGATTGGGGGGGGGGAGAGTTGGGAGAGGTCTGAAAGAAAGAAATGGATCTTCATTCTCTGTGTCACTGTGTAAATCTGTGCAAGTCAATGGAAAGAAATTATGTGGAGCCAAACAGTGGTCGAGCTTCTATTTTAAAAGAATATTTTAAAATGAGTTGAGAGAGGCAGTTGAGTAGCAGGGTAGGTGAAGTGCCAAGTCCATAGATAGAGGTCCTAAATTCAAATCTCTGGCCTCAGACACCCGAGCTGTATGACCCTGGGCAAGACACTTAACCCCCATTGCCTAGCCCTTACCACTTTTCTGCCTTGGAACTGATACTTAGTATTGATTCTTAGACAGAAGGTAAGAGATTAAAAAACAAAACAAAAATGAGTTGAGGTGGCAAAGCCACCATGCTGGTGCTGGTTTTTGTTGTTCTAATAGTGTTGTTAGAGAAGTGTCTTGGCCCGTTGGATGGAATGATGAACTTTGAAAGTTATGGGCTTGCCTTTGGCACATAATGGTGTATGATCCTAGGCAGAACATTTCACTTCAGTACCTCAAGTAGACTCGTCTTATTGATACATTCACTGCTCTGGTATTTAGCAGTTCCAATATTTGTTCCATAAATGGGTGCAGGGTAGTAGTATCTCTGGGCTTGACCATTCGTTTTTTAACTCATTTTTTAGGTTGTTGGTCATAGGATCAAACACCTAAGACCCATTGGCTTAGCCGGTTCACTGGGGAGCTGAATGGATCTGATATTAGAGAATTTGCTCTGCCCATATGTATTTTGTTTCTTCCTTCAAAGAGGATGGTAGCTCTGGAGATAAGTACACTTTCATTATCCATTTAGGATCATATAATTTTTTTTTTAATTCTTACTTTCCATCTTAGAATCCTTATAAGAATTGGTTCCAAGACAGAAGAGCAGTAAGGGCTAGGCAATGTGGGGTTAAGTGACTTACCCAGACAGCTAGGAAGTGTCTGAGGCTAGATCTGAACTCAGGACCTCCTGTCTCTAAATCTGGCTCTCCATCCACTGAGCCACCTGGCTGCCCCTGGATTATAGAATTTTAGATTGTTGCCACAAAAGGCTTAACACCATCAAATAGTTCAACACGAGTAAAGAAAGATACGGTTTTCATCAATGGAAATTATAAAGAAGATGCCTTGCTACTGTATCTTCAGGAGTACTAGACCTTTCCATCAGTCAGCTGAATCTTCTTGTGTGGGTTGTCTCCTCCTGTTAGAAATAAACACCTTGAGAACGAGCCTGTCCTGCTTTTCTTTTTGTATCTCTGGTGGCTAGCATTGTCCTTTTCACAGATATTAAGTACTCAAGATTTAAATGCTTTCATTTTTGTTTTGTTTTGTTAAATTTTACTTTCTGTCTTAGTAGCAGTTCTAAAACAGAATGGCAAAGGTTAGGCAATCCAGGTTAAGTGGCTTGCCCAGAGCCACCCGGCTAGGAATTTTCTGTGGTCAAATTTGAACCCAGAACCTCTAAGTCTCTAGGCCTGGTTCTCTATTCATGGTGCTATCTAGCTGCCCCTAAGAAATGGTTTTTCAATATTCATTTGAAAGTGACCTTGAAGACCATTTCATCCAGCCTCTTTTTCTTTATCTGTAAAATGGATAAGGTGGTTGGACAAGATGATTTCTAAGGTCTCTCCCTTTTTTGGAGACTTCTCAGAGTTAATTTTTTTCAAGTTCAATTTCTTTTTTTTAATTAGTTTTTTAATTAATTTTTAATTTAAAAATTTTATTTAATTAATTTAGACTCTTTTTCACTGGTTACATGATTCATGTTCTTTCCCTCCCTTCCTCCAACTCCCTTCCCATAGCCAAGGAGCAATTCCACTGGGTTTTGCATGTGTATTGATCAAGACCTATTTCCATATTATTAATATTTGCATTTGCATTGCTTAGAGTCTCCATCCTCAATCACATCCCCATCGACCCATGTGATCAGGCAGTTGTTTTTCTTCTGTTTCTACTCCCCAGTTCTTTCTCTGGATGTGGATAGCGTTCTTTCTTATATGTCCCTCCAAATAGTTCTGGATCATTGCATCTAGTAGAGAAGTCCATTACATTCGATTGTGCTATCAGTCTCTGTGTACAATGTTCTCCTGATTCTGCTCCTTTCATTCTCCATCAATTCCGGGAGGTTGTTCCAGTTCACATGGAATTCCTCCAGTTCATTATTCCTTTGGGCACAATAGTATTCCTTTTTAATTTAATGTAATCAAAATTATTTATTTTACATTTTGTAATATTTTCTAACTCTTGCTTGGTCTTAAAAACTTTCCCATAGATCTGACAGGTATACTATTCTATTGTCACCTAATTTACTTATAGTTTCCTTCTTTATGTTCAAGTCATTCACCCATTCTGAATTTATCTTGGTGTAGGGTGAGAGATGTTGATCTAAACCCAATCTCTCCCACACTGTTTTCCAATTTTCCCAGCAGTTTTTGTCAGTATAGTGGATTTTTGTCTCCAAAACTGGAATCTTTGGGTTTATCATACACTGTCTTGCTGAGGTTATTTACCCCAAGTCTGTTCCACCGATCCTCCGTTCTGTCTCTTAGCTAGTACCAAATTGTTTTGATAACCACTGCTTTATAGTATAGTTTTTAAACTCTAGTACTGCTAGGAACCCCCCCCCCCCTCTCCTTACATTATTTTTTTCATTATTTCCCTTGATATTCTTGGGTCCTGTGGCAGTTTAGGAGAAAGAGGTCTTGATACCCCAAATGACTTGCCCTCAGGATGGTTGTGAGTACAGTGCCCTGTTCTCTCTTCTCCCAGCAAATACTGCCTTGTATAAACATGATTTTTTTTGGTATTGTATTGTTATTTTTTAAAATATTTAATAAAATATTGCTTGTATTACTGTAACTATCCTACCTAGACATTGCTTTTGGAGAAAAGTGTTTCAGAGCACGTGTGAGCTCCCAAGGTTGGGACAAAGGGGTCACTTTGGTGCACAAAGAACAACACATTGTTATTGATATATCAGCAAACATTTTTCAGGTTTGGGATTAAAAAAAACAAGTATCTGCTTTTGCAGCCCAAAGTTAATTTTT
The DNA here is from genome assembly GCF_027887165.1 of Monodelphis domestica. NCBI lineage: Eukaryota > Metazoa > Chordata > Mammalia > Didelphimorphia > Didelphidae > Monodelphis > Monodelphis domestica. The sequence goes on from NC_077230.1 coordinate 389,304,402, forward strand.
GCAAGTTGGCTATGTCTTTGTTTTGGTTGGACAGTACTGATGAGTCTCCTTAAAACTCAGGAAAGAGCCTGTTTTTTTATTGTCATGCAAAACACATTTCCATATTGGTCATTGTTTTAAGAGCAAACTCCTACATAACCAAAACTCCAAAATAAATACACTGATAGTACAACAGTTCTTTCTCTGGAAGTAATGACATTCTCTAAGTCTTTCAGGATTATCTTGGATCATTGCATTGCTGAAAGTAACCAAGTTTTCACAGACTCATTTACTTTCACAGTCACATCAGTATTGTTGTTAGGGTGTACAGTGTTCTTCTGGTTCTGCTTATTTCAGTCTACGTCAGTTCCTGCAGATCTTTCCAGTTATTTCTGAAATCATCTTGTATATCATTTCTTATAGCTCAATAGATAGTATTCCATTGCCAACATGTACCACAATTTGTTCAGCCACTCTCCAAGTGATAAAACACCTCCTCAATTTCCAGCTCTTTGCCACTACAAGAACAGTTAGCTATACATATTTTGGTACAAATAGGTCTTTCCCCCTTTTTTATTATCTCTTTGGGATACAAACCAACTAGTGGTATTAAAAGGTGTATGCACAGTTTTATAGCCCTTTGAACATAGTTCCAAATTGCTCTTCAGAATGGTTGGATCATTTCACAACTCTACCAACACTGCATTTGTATCCCAATTTTGCCAACCTCTCCCCCCATCTACCACTTTCATTTACAATCTGATAGTTGTTAGATGGTACCTCAGTTTTGTTTCAACTTGCAATTCTCTAATCGAGTGATTTAGAACATTTTTTATATGAGTATTGATTGCTTTGATTTCTCATCTGAAAATTACTTGTTTCATATTCTTTTACAATTTGTTAATTGGGGAGTGGCTTGAATTCTTGTAAATTTAACTTAGTTCTCTATAAATTTGAGAAATTAGACCTTTATCAGAGATATTAGGAATCTATCTTCCGAGACAAACATAGGAACTATATGAACACAACTACAAAACACTCCACACAGTTAAAACTAGATCTCAACAATTGGAAAAACATTGATTGCTCATGGGTGGGACGAGCTAACATAATAAAAATGACAATTCTACCAAAATTAATTTACTTATTTAGTGCCATACCCATTGAACAACCAAAAAACTACTGAATTAGACAAAAAACATAAAGTTCATTTGGAAGAACAAAAGAAATTTTTTTCGTTTGTTGTTTCCTTATCTGGATTGCACTAATTTGTACAAAACCTTTTTAATTTAATACAATCAGGATTATTCATTTTATATCTTATACTCTAACTCTTGTTTGGTCATAAATTTTTCCTTTCTCTAAAGATCTGCCAGATAAACTATCCGGTGTTCTCCTAATTTAGTTATTGTAACACTCTTTATATCTAAATCATATATCCATTTTGATTTATGTTGGCATAGAGTGTGAGATATTGGCCTATACCTGGCTTCTGCCATACTGTTTTCCAATTTTCCCAGCAGCTGGAGTCTTTGGGTTTATTAAACACTCAGATTGCTATAGTCATTTACCCCCTGTATATATGTGTATATAATCTACCATTCTGTTTCTTAGTGATGTCAACATGGAAATCTGGAGATCCCCAGTTTATTTGGTTTACGGGTAGAAACCCCAGGTTTTGACCTTGTCACAGGAGAGTTTCCCCCTGAGGGAAGGTCCCACTTCACCAGACAATAGACATCTACTTCAGGTGGGAGGTAGACCCCATCCGAAGTCACATAACTCTTTTGTCTCCAGAAGCCTTTCCCAGTATATCACACCCTCCTTCCAAGGATCGAACTCGGAACCTTCAGCTTGAGAGAGACTGATGCGCTACCTACTGCGCCAAAGCTGAAGTGGATGTCTATTTGTCTGGCGAAGTGGGACCTTCCCTCAGGGGGAAACTCTCCTGTGACAAGGTAAAATCCTGGGGTTTCTACCTCCCAACTAAATAAACTGGGACTCTCTAGATTTCCACGTTGACAGTGAGTACCAGATTGTTTTGATGATTGCTGCTTTATAGTACAGTTTGAGATCTGATTACTGCTAAGCCACCTTTCTTCACATTTTTTTTCCCATCAGTTCCCTTGATATTCTTGACCTCTCTTGTTCTTTCAGGTAAATTTTGTTATTTTTTCTAGTTCTATATTTTTAGCTCTGACTTTATTTGTGTGAAAAGTGTTTTGTAATTGTGTTCATATAATTCCTTTGTTTTCCTTGGGCAAGTAGATTCCCAGGTATTTTATATTTTTTAGAGTGATTTTAAGTTAAATGACTCTTTCTAACTCTTGCTGCTGGACTTTGCTGGTAACCTATAATAAAGAGCCTCATTCTTTATTTAAAAAGCAGCCTTGCTTTTCTGATGATTATTTTGCTTTTTATGTCTGCTTTGAGTTCAGGGTGAAGATGGAAATGCTCTGTTGAGATTGAAGGTGTTGGCAAGTGCCTAGAGATATGTGAAACCTCTACCTTGCCCACTTTAGTGGTTTGGATCTGTTGGAAAGGTTTCCAAATGACCTCCTCAATCTTAGGGAGACAGAAATGAATTGTAAAATAGACTGTAAGCTCCTCAGACACTGTTACATATTATAGAGAAGGCAGACATAACCTCAACTTGCTCTTCCACTGCTGGAGATGGCCAGGTTATTATAACTGAAGACAGTTCAGAAAATAAGAAATAGTGGAAACATGAATCACCAGGGACACTGATGAATATGTTTGCAGTGGCAGAGCTGGCCACTGACTCCTTTTCTGCTAATGAACAAGAAGAATTTGGTATGAAGTTTATTATTAAAATCATAACTCCTCCCCTCTAGCCTTTGGTCAGAGACCTATGAAAACAATAAGATGATTTAAAAAAAAATCTATGGAGTGGAAAATCAACTGGGCAATTTTCTAATATTTCTAGAGATTTCCTTTGCTGCATAGAATGGAGACCTGTAAATTTGTAAATAAATTCAGTTTGTTTTCTTTTTGCCTAAAAAAAAATATTCGTTAGAAATAGGGCTTTATATTCCTTGGTACATAACTTTTGCATAGTAACTTATACTGAGCCCTCAAGTGATTGATTGATTGATTTGGAGACCTTCAAAATGAGGCCTGAGTGTGTTCTCCAAGCCCGTCCTGATTTAGGAAACATAGGACTGTGAACCTTAAAATTTCACAGACTTATGAATGTTAAAAATTTTACTCCACATTGAGGAATCCTCAAATTCCCTACTGAGAAACATCCCCCATTTTAATGTGAGAACTCGCCAGGATCAGAAATGGGAGGACCTCTATTCCACCCATACTTAAGAATGCTTTAGGGCAGAAAACTCCTTGCTAAACAAAGAAAGTACTTGGAGCCATGCTTATGGTGAGGCAAGGAGTTTTTTGAGCCAGGCCTGTTTTTAGAATTGATACAATGGGATGCTAGGTACCTAAAAGGGTCGGACAAGTTTTCTCTTGATGAGATTAGCTGACTCAGCTGTGTTTTCTCTGGTTCAGATTTACTGAGGAGATTGGTCGACTTAGCAGGAATTTAGATGGGCAGTCCTTTGGAAAGCATCTACAGTGATTGGTAGATGTAGGGGCTTAGGGGAGGTGACATGGGAGAAAAACCCCTATATAAGAAAAAGCAGAATCTCTTGAGGATATATCCCTTTGGAGGAATTCCTGTTGGAGGATCTCTGATGAGGATCGCTTGGGAAGAATCTCTTGAGAGAGGCTCTGGAGAAGGGAAGCTCTTGGAGGACAATCTCTAAGGAGGTCTCGCTGGAGCTCCTCTAAGGGGACTCTGTCCCTCTGGAGGCTCTGGAGAGAGGCCCTTTGGAACAGTCTCTGGCTGGAAGGCTCTCTGGTGAAGTCAGCTGAGATGGAGCTGGCCTGGTGTCACTAGAATCCTTGTTTAGGCAGACCTTGTGGTGAGTGTTAAAAGACTGACTGATTCTCTCTCTTAAGACTCAGGTCTAGGCCATATTGGCTTGAGGCCCTTCATAATTATTCCTTTCCTACTCTTTCTCTAATTCCTCATTATATTATTAATTAAAAATCTCTATAAAACCCAGTTGACTTGGGTATTTGAATAATTGGGAATATTTCCCTGGCGACCACCTTATATTTGATTTAAAACCAGGACACTGTAGTGAAACATATTTTCTGCTGTCAGATTTACTCACCCTCTCTTATATCTATCACAATTTATATCTTCCACCATTTTAACTCACTACAGTTTATGGTCTTCACTATTTTAAATCTCACAGGACTTAGAGCCAGAAGTGGCTTTAGAGATCATCTGGCCCAGGTTAAACATCTGGCTTGTTAAACGGGGCTCTGTAAACTCTTTTGGTTATATTTTGATAAACTATTCCAAAATACAATTGATTTCCTTTGTAATTCTTTGTATTTTATTTTGTGTTTTAAAATCCTGATTCTGAGGAAGGGGTCCATAGGCGTCACCACATCACTTTGCCAAAGGACACAAAAAAACAGTTAAGAACCCCTTATCTATGTATTTAGACCCTCTTTTCTTCTTTAGATGGAGGTGTTTCTGTCTAGAGTCTTAGTCTCTCGGATTGATACTAAGTATAAATTCCAAGGCAAAAAAGAGGTGAAGGGCTAGGATTAAGTAATTTGCCCAGGGTCACATGGTTAAGAAGTGCCTGGGGTTAGATTTGAACCCAGAACCTCCCATCTCCAGGCTTGGCTCTCTATTCACTGAGCCACCTAGCTGCCCCTATCCTAGTTTCTTTAAGGAATTTTTAAAAGTGTATTTTGATATGCTTTGTTTTATATTGCCTTCATTTCTACATATTCTTTCACCTCCCTCATCTAGTGAGGCATCCCTGGTAACAAAGAATAAAAAGTTAAAAAAAAATTAACACATCTGCTTTGTCTGACAATGTATGGAGTATTCCACAGCCATGGTCACACCATACTCTGTAAAGAAGGGAGGAATATGCAGTTTCTCAGTTCCCTTAAAAGAGCAAACTTAGGGGGCAGCTGGGTAGGGTAGCTCAGTGAATTGAGAGCCATGCCTAGAGATGGGGGAGGTCCTGGGTTCAAATATGGCCTCAGACACTTCCCAGCTGTGTGACCCTGGGCAAGTCTCTTGACCCCCATTGCCTAGCCCTTACCACTCTTCTGCCTTGGAACCAATACACAGTATTGACTCCAAGATGGAAGGTAAGGGTTTAAGGAAAAAAAAAAGCAAACTTGGTCATTATTATTATAGTGTTGAAGTTTTTAACAAATTCTTTATACTTATTTTGTTGTGAATTGTTTTCCTCATTTTGCTCATTATACAGTCATTGGTATCATAAGTCTTATGTGTTTCTCAGATATTTTTATATTCCTATTTCATGCCTCTACATCCATGTGCTACAACTTGTTTAGCTATTCCCTAATTGTTGGGCATTTACTTTGTTTCCAGTTTTTTGCTACCACAAAAAAATTACAGTTATAAATATTTTGGCTCATTGAAACTTTATGTTTTTTATCTTTTTGGTTTATATGTATGCCTAGCAAAAGAATCTCTGACCCAAAGGATATGGACATTTATTTAGTTAATTTTTTTTTAAACAAAATTCAGTCTAGGTTCTTGACTAATTTATTGAGTATTTGTTAACAGAGGTAGGATTGAAATATATTTCTTTCTCTTTATGAAATTTAATATTGGTATCAGTCTCAGAGATAAGAAAATAGTGACTATCCATAATAAGTGTGTCTTTGGAGGTACAAAACTAAGACCTAGGTGATGTTTAAGGGCATTCATTGGGGCATCAAGAAGAGAAAGGAGATGGGAGAGTAGAAAGGATCAGGGAAGGTGTTTTGGAGGAGGTGGTAATGGATGGCAACAGTAATGTTGAGGCAAAGACATGGAAGCAAAAAAGTCCAAAGAATGTGTTCTCTCGGTAAGGAATTTGGCTAGAGCACTGAATATGTGGGGTGTAGAATACAAGAGGAACTCTTGGATCCAGGGATGGGGGGTGGGGAAGGAAGGAAAAGTGGGTAGTAGACTGGACAGTTGTGGTAGCAACTGTTGAGGACACTGGATATTTGAGGGGAGGAGATGGTTTGGGGAGTTGAGAAAGGAGAAGGGAAAAGCTACCAGGGTGAAGGGTTACTCTATTGAGTAAGAGGCAGATGTATTCATTTACAAATTCATCAAATCTTTATTAAGTGGCTGTTGTAATAAACAACAGAGGTATTTATACAAAATATAGATAAAACTCAGTCCTGGGTCTTACAATGGCAATCTTACAAAGAAAATCTTAAAACAAAGTGCTTTTGATGTTTCTGGGAAGTAACTGACTAGAGTAGAGAAGGCTTTGGTGGGGGAAGCATTTGAATAAGGAAGCAAGTACTAGGAATAGGGAATGCCCTAATCAAAAAGACCAGGACCTATGGGAGAAAGAGAATTTTATAGTTTGGCTAGATCAGGGTATATATATGAAAAAGGGATCGCTATTAGATAAGAATTAATGAGTGAAAAAGCATTAAAAATTTTTTTTTATTTTCCCAGTTACATTTTATAACAATTTTCCACATACATTTTCTGAAGTTATAAGAGCCAAATTGTCTTCCTCCCTCTTGGCCAGAGATGGCCAGAGAAGAGGGTAGCTCTAGTTTGTGGAGAATCTTGCATGGTAGGCAGAGGAGTTTGAACTTTCCTCAGCAGATAGTAGGGACTTCTTGGAGATGAAATCTGTGAGCTCAGTGCATAAGATAGATGAATCTGGTGATGGATGTCAATGATGGATTGGAGAGGAGAGACAATAGAGGCAGGATGACCTAGCAGGCTATTGTATTAGTACAGGTAATAAAGTTCTCTACTAGCATGATGACCATAAAAATTGCCAAGAAGAGATTGAAGCAAAAGATGATGCAGACATCAAATTGATAATGATTAGCTGTAAATGATGGGGAAGAAATCATTTCAGAATGCTAGAATTTGAAATGTCCTTAGAAACAGTAAAATCAAATTCATATGCTACATACAAATAATTATAGGATATTTTCTTTGTATCCCTAGTACCTCTAGTGCACAGTGCTTGGTAAATAATAGGCATTTGGCAACTTCCTGTTGATTGATTGGCAAGAGCTAAAGAGAAGTATCAAATGGACTTTTTAATCCTTTTTTGTGTTCTAGACTCTTTGGTAGTCTTTGGTAGTCTTCTCATGAAGCCTGTGACCCTTTCTCAGAAAAAAATGTTTTTAATTGCATAAAACACAAAGATTAAAAAGGAGAGCAAAGGGCATCCATATTCATGTGCTCTATTAAAAAAAATAACCTGTCCAAAAATGCTCCCCTTCTCCCCAAGGTTAAGAGTGCTTGGTATAGAGAGATTTTTCATTGATCATTTAAAAACTTAACATGAGCTGGGAGCTGGAAAGACTTGGAAATGGAGGAAAGGAGACAGATGCTGTGGAGGTGGAAGTGACAGGACTTAGCAACTGATGTACTATGTAAGGTGTGTGGGAGGGAGGGATGAATATCTCCAGGGTGATTGTTATGGGCTTATTTATTCTAGATCCCAACTGTCTTGGTCTAGAATGATAGATACTCCAGAATGATAACATGGGTTGTGACCAATGAAAAAACATCACCTATGTGCTTAAAGTCCCTTTTCCCAGAGTTCTCATGGGTGCTCACAGTTCTTTAACAACACTAACTTTAGCATTACAGGAAGTTAAACAACTTCCTTCAAAGATTTGCACTGACTGCTTGATTTTGCTATATGTTTACAATTCCCATCTGGGACTATCTTGTTATTTTACTTTCCATAAAAGAGAATTTGTTGGGAGGGGTTTCCTTCCTCTATGTCAAGAAATTGATATTTCTTGAGACAAACGATAAAGTCCCCCGTACGTAGAGGAATTTGATGGGAATGTTTTTTTCCAGGGCTTTAACTTAAGAAGCTTTCATTTTGACTCATTAAAGCTATATTTGGTGTATATTGATCACTGAAAAAATATTTCCTGAAATTCCAAACAAGGAATGGTTGCCATGGTACTTTAAGAAGGGCCTTCCTGTCATGGGACTAATTGGCATAATGGATACCTATAAATATAGAGGTTGCCTACTGAATTTTATTGCCTTTTTTGCTGATGAGCTTAAAGTTTGTATCAGACTTGAATCTTACTCAATATCCTGTGTAGCAGTAGAGACAGCTGATTATATTCTTAAACATTTTAGAACTGGAAGGGATCTTAGCACTGAATGTGCCAGAGCTGGGAGGAACCTTAGAACAGAATGGCAGAGTTGGGAGGGAACCTTAGAATATGGAATAGCAGAGCTTAGAGGACCTTAGAACACAAGATGTCAGATGAGTTGGGAGGAGCAGTATAGGTCATCTCATCCAGTTACCTTACGTAGAACTGAAAAGAACTTTAGAGGTTCTCCTCATTTTACAAGTGAGGTAACTGTCAGTGTTTCTTTTCCAAGTCACAGCTGGTTTGTGACAGCTGAGACTGACTCCCAGAGCCATTACTAATTTCTACAGGTTGTATCTTAAAAGATTTTATTGGAGAGATTCTAAAGATTTCTGAATCCTAGATAATTAGACAAAGCTTTGGATAGGCCTATATTTGTTATAGTGGGATTTTATACCCTTATATTAAAATCACAATCCATGCTTTTTGCCCAGGAAAATGCCTTGTGTATATATATATATCCATCCAGCTCCATGCCTTAGATAACAGCTGCAGGATAGAAAGATCACCAGCAGTCAAGCCATGTAGAAAATCTCAAATCCCAGCTCAGTCCTTCTATACTATCTCTTCTGCTTAACAACTCATTTTATTTTTTAAACCCTTACCTTCCATCTTAGAATCAATTCTATGTATTGGTTCTAAGGCAGAAGAATAGTAAGGGCTAGGCAATGAGGTCTTGCCCCCAGGTTCACAGAGCTAGGAAGTGTCTGAGACCATATTTGAACCCAGGACCTCCCATCTCTAGGCCTGGCTCTCCATCCACTGAACCACCTCATTTTCCAAGATGTATTCATGAGGTTGCCAATGAAAATGACATCTTGAAAGACGACCTCTACAACTATATCCATTCACGTCTTTCTCCACTAATGAAAGAACTTGGCCTTCTTCACTCTACAGAGAACAGTATTCACTGTACTTTGGGGAAACCCCAGCAGCTGTCCTCTTGCCAGAGTCTGTGTTGTGTGTATGACTGTTGGCAGTGATGTGCTAGCAGTGGGAATCACTTTTAAAGATGGAGTGATTAGTGAAGAAGGCCAGGGAGCCCTGATCTGTGTTAAAGATGGGGTGGGGGTGGGGATGGGGGTTGGAGGCTGTTTTAAGAGCTATGCCTTTTTGGTCTGAGAAGGAGACTCCAAGGAATACATTTTTTACTTTATAACCTGCATCTGTTTCCTCATCTATATAATGGTGCCAATTAATCCTGCTTCTTTAAGAGGCTTTTGATTTTTGTTGTAAACATGAAATGCTATTTAGATTGTAGAATGTTAAAGTTGAAAGGGGCTTTAAATATAAAAGTCAGAATTTAGAAGGGCCTTAGAACATAGAATGTCAGTCCTGGAAAGAAGGCATCTTAAAATGTAAAATGTTACAACAGCAGTGGTTGCAAAAACTCTTAAATGTTGGAGTCAGAAAACATAGGTGTGAGCATCTAGCCACTTAACAAGTTATCTGACCGTGAGCAAGATATTTCCACAAGCTCTCTGTTCCCACATATGAAAACTGGTGGCGATGGCTATTTGTACTATTTAATCTCATAAGGATTATTGTGAAGAAAGCACTTTGTAAACCTTGTATAGTGTGTAAATATGAGCTCTTAAAACAGAAAGGAACTTTAGGACACAGTGTTTTAAAACATAAAACATTAGACTAGGTCAAAGAAACCTTAAAGAAAGCCTAATCCAGGGAACATCCTTAATGTAAAGCATTAACACCTCCTTATGATAGTTTCTTTAAAAAAAAAAAAACTTACCCTTCTGACTTAGAATTGACATAAGTATCAGTTCCAAGGAAGAAGAGGGCAGAAGAGCTAGGCATTTGGTTAAATGACTTGCCCAGGGTCACACAGCTGGGAAATGTCTGAGACTGGATTTCAACACACAACTTCTGGCTCCAAACCCTGATAAACCCTGATGTTCTGTCTCCTGTGCTACCTAGCTGCCCCTTATGATAGTTTCTTGGTTGGCATCTGTTGATTGAGAAAAATGGCAAAAAGGTAGTAAAGGTTCATTTATGCTTTTTAAATGATTGTGTATGTTATATATGTTATAATCATAACACCATTTATAGAGATTTGAAAAATAGTAATACATAGTGTGAGACATTCAAATCTTAAATTTTTTTTTTCTTTATTTCATTTCAGTAGCAAATCTATACATAAGTTTTCCAAGGTTACATGATTCATGTTGTCTCCCTCCCCTCTTCCCTCCTCTTTCCTATTGTTGACAAGCAGTTCCACTGGGTTTTACAGGTATTATCACTCAAATTATATTCCCATATTATCCCTTTTTGTAACAGAGTAATCTTTTAAAGCCAAAACCCCAAATCATATACCCAAATAAACAAATGATAAAGCATATATTTTCTTCTGCATTTCTACTCCCAACAGTTCTTTCTGTGGAGGTGGGTAGCATTCTTTCTCATAAGTCCCTCAGAATTGTCCTGGATAATTGTATTGCTGTTAGTAGCAAAGTCTATTATATTTGATTGTCCCACAATGTTTCAGTTAATGTTCTCCTGATTCTGCTTATTTCACTACGCATCAGATCATGTAAGTCCTTCCAGTTCTTGTAGAAATCAACTGTTTCATCATTTCTTATAGCACAATAGTATTCCATCACCATCAGATATCACAGTTTGTTCAGCCATTCCCCAATTGAGGGACATTCCACATAATTTCCAATTTTTTGTTCTCACAAAAACAGTTATCAATATTTTTGTACAAATAGGTTTATCCTCATTTTTAAAAAAAATTTCTTTGGGATACAGACCTAGTAGCGGTATTGCTAGATCAAAAGGCATGCATTCTTACCTTTGGGCATAATTCCAAATCGCCTTCCAGAATGGTTGTAGCAATTCACAATTCCACCAGCAATACATTAGTGAGACATTCAGTCTTGAAGAGATGTATTTGCTTATTTTTATGAGTTTGTTGACTCTCTCCTTTACATTCCCTTTTGCCCTCAGTTCTTGGGAAACATCTTTCAAATCCAGTTTTACAATTGGACTTTATTTATAGTTGAGGAAATTGAGACCTCTTAAGGGGAAGTGTCATTTATCTAAAGTTTGCTTATCTGTGCCCAAGTCTTGTACCCTCTCTGTTCCTTTAAGGAAGTAGCTCAGACATTTTTGAGCAATTTCTGTTCATGTCTGAAAGGTCTCCATATGGAGAAAAACAAAACTTTTTTGGGGGGGGGGTTGTGGATGGGAGTGGACAGGGAAGTTTTTTGAGACCTTTTTGATTTTTTTCTTGCTCATATGTCTTTCCAGAGGTTTTTTTGTTCTGGAAACTTTTCTGTTCCTTTCACCCACCTTAGATAAGTTTAGTTGGCAGTTAAGCATGTTCTCTTTCCTTTCTGCAGTTTTGATCCTTGGGTGTAGTTATCAGTAAGATTCTATTTGTTTAAAGAAACATCCTGTGGAAAATTAATTTTGAATTAAACTTGTTATTAACCTAATAAGGCCCCCATAGACAATGTCTTTTCTTCCAGATTTATTGTGATTCAGTGATATGGTGCAAGTTGTCCAAAAACTGAGCTCCATTTCCTCCTCTGGAAATTTTTGGATGACATATGTGGGCTCATCCTGTCCTAAATTTATAGCCCTTTAATTTGGCTTCCTTGGAGTTTTCATTTTTCCTTCTATAAAATGGGAATAATGGTAGCATACTTGGGGATTTGTGGAGAATGGTTCTAAAACACTGTTTTGGTGACTTTTCTTGGGGGGACTTTTTTTTTTTTGAAGGGGAATGTGTCTCTTTCTAGTCCCATTGTTCCCACCCAGTGACATTTCATTTCCCAATCCAACCTGCATATACCCTCAGTAGACTGATTTTCCTGAAATCCTGTTGTTACTTGTCTGTTTAGAAATCTACAAGAGCTCCGCATTGGGTTATTACGAGTTTGTAGAATTTCAAAGTTGGAAGGGATTTTAGAACATAACATGCTAAGACCTGAGATGGCATCTCCTCCATTGATGAGGAAACTGAACCTATATATGGTTAGTGACAGAACTAGTTCTCAATCCTGAATTTTCATAAATATATATATATATTTTTAATTTATAAGGAAAGAGTAAGTATACATTCAGAAAGAATATACATGTGTGAATATCTGAAAAGCATAAATAAAAAGAACTTCCAGCTCCAGATTAGATAGTACTTAACCTTAAAAAAATGTAATTTATTGATTTTTTAAAAATTACATTCCCTATACATTACATATACAGAAAGAATAAGGTATTCTTTCTGTAGTCAGAGGATTACAGTTCCAACCTACCTAGTTTAAGTTCCTTAATTTGCCAATGAAAAATTTGAGGCTTATGTAGGTTGGTTAAGTGATTTATGTGTTCAAAGTTGTACAACTAAGTGTCAAAGGTAGTATTTGATCCTACATCCTCCAGAGCTAGTCTAGTACTTTTTCCATTAGTAAGTTTTGTTATTACTTTAGAAATATCTTCATATACTCCTAGTTGGACCTTCTCAAACCTTCTCATACTTTTTTACAAGCCATATAACCAATCTACCTGTGAAGCCTAATTTTCCATTCTTCCTAAAAGAATTTTTTCCCCTCAATTAGAACACTATCTTTCTCAACACTGTCCTGTTAAATGTCATGTTCATTCTAGTCTCCATGCTGTAAAAATTAAATTATCTCTAATAATAAAAATATTTTATGAGGTTTATTAAATGATCATTAGAAATCAAGGAACAAAGAAGGTACAAAATAAAAACCATGTGCCCATGGCTGGTTAGCCATTTTCCAAATCCCTACCTTACCACCATTACCCCTGATTTTACATCATACCCAAGAGGAGGAAACAGGACTGCCCCCTGGATATTTATTCCCTGTTTAAAGGAAGTACGTAATGACAGGAAGTCAGTGGGCTCTCAGGAAATGTAGTTCCCCTTTAGGGTAACAGATTTTCAATTATACAATGCTTTAGTTCATGTTTTTCTGTGGAATATTATGATATGGTGATTGATGATGACCTTAGGCTGATAATAATGAATAGTAAGTTGAGATCCAATTTTGGTTTTGATTCAGCCAAGGATATTGAATCTTAGTGAAAGAATCTCTGTGTTTGGGAGCCAGAAGACATCTCCATGTTCACTTTCAACATTTCTTCATGCCCTTAACCTCATCACTTCACTTTTTCATATGCAAGGTGATTTTAACAATAGTTTCCCATTTTCAACTTTAAGATTTCTAAGGAGATTTTTTTCATCATGTCCTTGTGAGTTAGTACAAGCCTCAGAATCACAAGTGAAGCTAGAAGGAATCTTAGAACTGAACTTGTGACTACTCAACTACCTCCTTTCTTTCCAGAGGAGGAAAATGAAATCTCCAAAAGGTAAAGTGATTTCCCTAGGGTTACAGTTAGTTGCTGACCTTGGATTGGAACTCAGATCCTAACTAAAAGGGATGGAGAAGGGAGATTGTTTATTTCAATCCTACAAGTTAGATACTGTAGAGAATAGCTACAGAGAAAGGAGAATAGCCATGGAGAAACAAAATCCAAGAAAAAAACTTTAAAATATTTTTTAAAAATTAGTGAAACCCATGGCCTCAGGTGGCTGCTTATATACCTTGCCCATAGTCTAGACAACAAAGAGCAATAAGGGTTCCTAGTGGGAAGGAGTAAGCAAATTTGACTTTGCAGATAGCATAAAAGGGAGTGGGGATGAAGCCTCAGGCTGTCCTGTGGCTCTGGAGGGATGGCATGACTGGTTCCAAAAAAAAAAATAGGAAAAGTAAAGGGAGGGTGGGAGAAAGAGAAGATGAGACAACATTGTACATAATTCATTCTCATGGGGAGAGCCAGCCAAAGAGAGAAGCAGCTTGTCAGAGATAATTTGGGTCATAGTGAGTGGAGGGCTCACTTTGCATCAGTCCATATAGGTCTTCCCAGTTTTTTCTAAATTGATCCTGTTCATCATTTCTTATGGCACAATAGTTTTCCATTATAATCAGATACCACAGCTTGTTTATTCCATCAGTTTGCAGTTCGTTGCCACTTCAAAAAGAGCTGCCATAAATATTTTTGTACAAGTTGGTCTTTTTTCCCTAGTTCTGATATTTTCGGGATTACAGACCCAGTTGTGGTATTGCTAGGTGAAAGTTTGCTTTTTGGGCATGATTCCATATTGTTCTCTAGAGTGGTCATATTAGTTCTCATTTGTGTGGTTGTTTTTCAACTGATTTGGAAAAAAAGGAATCCAAGTGGGCTGGTGGAACAATGATACTGAAAACAGAAGTGTTCCAACTCTTGTTTTGTTCCTGTTCTCTCTACTAAGGAAAAAGACCTTTGTACTGGAAGTGAGGGAGCAAAATGACTATTGCAGCTAATAACCAAGATAAGAAATGAGATGATTAAGAGAGCATCTATACCTGCTTGTGAGAAATTTGTTCTCTAGACCATTTAAATTACATTCTTGGATCCTGAAAGAGTTGTTGAAAATGGTGCTGAGTCCCCCTCTCAGTGATCTTTGAAAGATGGAAAATATAGGACCACAAAATCAGAGAAGGTTGTCTGTTGCTTGGATTTTCAGAAAAGAAATAAAAATAGAATCTACAAACTCTAAACAAGGAAGCTTGACTTGAATTCCTTGGAATATTCAAGAATGGGTCATTCAAGAACTGGTTGATGAACATTGAGAAAGAGCTAGATTTATGACCTTGGTCATGCCAGGCCAGGGCCAGCTTTGTATTACCTTTTTGGAAAAGATAAAGTAATTGATGGAAAGGCCATGAATAGAGTTTCCCTAGACTTGCAAAGCTTGTGAGAAAGTATCTCATACACTTTTTGTGAAGAAGATGGAAAGCTATAGATTAAATAATGGTAATTGAAGTCAGATGGATTTAGATCTAGTTCAATGGTTGCTTCAAAGAGTAACTGCTGTTCGTGGTTCAGCATCTGTGGGGCAAAAGATCTCTTTCTCTAGGAGAATCCTCCAGGGATCTGTTCTTGAGTCTGCCTTTCAACATTTTTATCAATGACTTGATAAAAAGGTTTCTCTTAGATTGGCATGTGACCCATTGGCTGGTTGGAGGGATAGGCTAGTGTGTGTTGGGCCAAATGCTGTTAATATGATGAAATTTCACTGGGATAAATATAAAGTCTCACACTTAGGGACAAAAAAATCAATTTCACAAGAACAAGATTAGGGATGCATGGCCAGGTAGCAGTTCTGAAAAAGACCTTTTTTTTAAATAGACTATAGAGTCAACATGAGTTAACTTTAATGTGGTAGCAAAAAAAAAAAAAAAGCCCTAATCTTTTTCTAGGCTGAATTGAGAGGCATATCATCCAGGTTTGGGCAGGAAATCATCCCTTTATTTTACTCATCATATCTCATTTAGAGTCTTAAATTTAGTTCTGGAAACAGTGTTTAAGAAGGGCAACCAGAACTGTGTGATCCTGGAAATGTCACTTAACACCCATTGCCTACCCCTTACCCCTCTTCTGCCTTGGAACAGTTAATTAGTATTGATTGTCTAAGACAGAAAGTAAAGGTTAAAAAAAAAAAGCAGCCAGGTGGTACAATGGACGGAGAATTAGTCCATAGGAAGATCTGAATTCAAATGCTAATCAGATACTAGCTGTATGACTGTGGGCAAGTCACTTCACCTCTGTCTGCTTCAATTTCCTCACCTATAAAGTGGGAATGATATTAACACTTCTCTTTCTGGAATGTTGTGAGGAGTCAATAAAGTAATAATGTTTATAAAACTATGTGAATCTGAGAGGATTTACTTTAGAAATGCCAGTTCTTTTTTAGTATAGTGACGGGTTACTTTAGCTGAAGGAATTAAGCCTCTTGGTGCCAATGGAGGTTCCTTTTTAAAAAGTAGTTCTGGTGAACATCTTTATTACTTAAAAATCCCTTGCCTGGAAAATTTTTCCCAGAACGGGGGTGCATTGGCAGCCAGTGAGTGCAGTTTAAATCAGATTTTGCTGGGAAGCATCTTGTCATAGGCTGAAGTTTGGCATTTTGTGGCCTTTACCTGATTCTTGTGTTAGCCTTTTAGAGGTTCACAGTGTTCCTGGCAGTCATCAAAGTATTCATTCAGCCCTGTGGTACCTGCCTACAAACATACCTCTTAGGTACACATTGGGACTTTGTTGTTTATTCCTTTTGTCACCAGACTGGTTCAGAGGCTTGCTGTTACATCCTAAGCATGGTCTCTTAACTGATATTCAATCTCATTCCAGTTAGTAGGCCACTGCTAGATTAAACTTCTTCGAAATGGTACATTTTGGATTATGGCACTCCTAGCCTACCCCCAACTTTCATGACTCCCAGCTGCCTTGTGAAAAGAGATGTGCTGGTGAGGAAAGAACACTGAATTCTGGAGCCAGAAAACCTGGTGTCAAATCCTGACTTTTATTTACCTGGATGACCTTGATTGAGTCACTATGGGATTTTTAAAAAGATATATTTTATTTTCTCAATTATAAGCAACAGTCATTTTCAATATACATACCATTTCCCAAAATTCAGATTGTCTCCCTCCCTATTCTCAGAGATGATAAGCAATTTGATCTGGGTTATACATGTATTATCATATAAAACTTACTTCCATCTTGGAAGTAAGAGAATTTTTGTAAGAGAATATTCCTATAAAACCAAATCCCCCAAATAAAAACACAAATAGACTAAAGGGGAAAATTATGTGCTTTGATCTTCTAATCACCACAATTCTTTCTCTGGAGGTGAATAGCATTCTTTGTCATAAATATTTCAGAATTGTCCTGGATCATAGGACTGCTGAGCATAGCTAAGTCTTTCATAGTTGATTATCTTACAGTATTGCTGTTATTACATACAATGTTCTTCCAGTTATGCTTATTCCACTCTGTATCAGTTCCTTCATATCTTTCCAGCTTTTTCTGAAATCATCCTGCTCATTTCTTACAACACAATAGTATTCCATTGCTATCATATACCACAGTTTGTTCAGCCATTTCCCAATTCATGGGCATCCCCTCAATTTCCAATTGTTTGCCACCACAAAAAGAGCTGCTATAAATATTTTTATAATCTCTTTGGGATACAGACCAGTAGTGGTATTACTGGATGAAAGGATATGCACAGTTTTAGTGTCCTTTGGACATAGTTCCAAATTCCCCTCCAGGATGGTTGGATCATTTCACAACTATAGGGCTTTGAAACACCTCTACACTTGACATTTAAGATCTTCCACAGACTGACCCCAATCTGTTTTTTTAGTCTCATCCTATTTCTCTCACAGAAAGAGGTTGTCCCAACCAGTCTGAAATCCTCCTAACTTACATGCCTTAACTTGTTTCTTTGTTTTCATCTAATTCTTATTGAAAATATTGCTTATTTTAAAGGCCAGTCTTAAAAGTTTCCTCTTTCATGAAAGCTTTTCTGATCAATAAAAACTGAAGGGATCCTTTCTTCCCTCTGCTTGCCTTTATTGTTGTTGTTGAGTCCTGTCTGACTCTTTATGAGTTCTGGAATTTTCTTGGCAGAGATACTGGAATGATTTGCCATTTCCTTTCTCCAGCTCATTTTATAGATGAGAAACCTGAGCCAAACAGTTAAGTGACTTGCCTAATATCACTCAGCTAGTAAGTGTTTGAGGCTGGATTTGAACTCATGAATATGAGTCTTCTGGATTCCAAGCTCAGTGCTTCATCCACTGCACCACCTAGCTGCCCATCTGACTGTCTTTAGCCTTTCCATTGTACCTTCCATATGGCACTTAACATATGAATATGAGTAGTAAGTGATGTGCTCACACTCCCCAACTAGACTGTGAGTCTTTTGGGAATAAATAGGGATTATGTGCCAAGCAGATAGCAAGAGTTCAAGAGGTATTTGGTCAGAGGAATCTAGGAGAATGTTATATTCCTTTCTCTCACTCAAGGCAAGAGAGGAAACTTTAGGTTTCCATGTGAGTACTTTTGGGTCCTCCTATATTGTCCTCAATTGTGTGAAGAAAGCAGCTCTTTGGTGCCTTAATCTTCATCATTTGCAGTGGCTCCCAAAAGGTCTCCAGCTGTGGAGGATCATCTTTCTTGTGGAGTATCACTCTGCATTTAGTGAGTCCAGTTCATTGTCTGCTGGACCTCAACTGGAATACTTTTGAGCTTGATGTAGGGCTGGTCAGGGCTTGTCCTTCACAAGCCTAGAGTCCCCTTCATACCAGGATGAGTCACTGGAGGGGGGAGGACATGAATGAGTTCATGGTCTGGCTGCATGCTTTTCTTTTGAGGATCCAGGAGCTTTACTGATTGGTTTCTTGATTTCTTAGTGCAGTAAGCAATCCCCTCACTTCACCTCCCATTTGTCTCTATTCAATGAAAATCCTGATTGTTCATGGCGATCCATAAATCTTCAGAGGATCTACTCAATTTGATAGTAGCCACTTTTCTTTGGTTCTTTTGGTTACTTTGTGGATCCCAGTAGGCCATCTGGCACTCCATCTGTTATTCTTCACTCATGATCTCATCAACCCCCTTCTATTTCCATTTGTGCGTTTCCTTGTTGACAATGACTTTAATTTTTAAAATTAATATCTTTGGTTTTTTACAGCATCCAAATTCCCTCCCTTCCTTTCCCAGAGTATCATTCCACATAACAAAAAAAGTTTATAAGGAAGAGGAGATAAAAAACCAGTAAAACCAATATCCATGCATCAAAATAAGCTTAAAATATATTCAGTGTTTCTTATCTGTGGACCTCTTGCCTCAGTAAAATATTAGCAGGATAGGGAGGAGGAGGTGGGGAGGAAGGCAACACCAGCTTTATGCTACCATAAAATGTGTCCTTGGTTGTTAGGAATACTTTTGCATTATTTGATGGACTTTGGGGAAGGGATCAGAAACATGATCATTCCCAGAATGGGTCCAATAGATGCTTAAGAAATGCTTGGAATGAACAACTTTCCCAGAGTTTCTGCAGTTAGCTATGAGGTGCTTTTTCCAATATCTGAAAGGAGTTCTATCTACCCACTCTTGAATAAGGTAGAAAATGTGGAGTAGCAGGAAGGATCCTTAGGTGGTTGGGGTTTCCCTAGGAATTCCATTCTCAGGATTGTGGGGAAGTTAAGGGTAAGCATCCAGTTCTTTCAGAGTCCTGTAACCCAGCTGGGCAGATGCATTTCCCCATCTGTGAATTTGTACCAAATCTGTAAGTTATGTTTACTTCAGAAATGTTCCAATAGAAACAGATGTTGGGAAGCTTAATGAAGTGCTTTATCAACACAAGAAGAAAGTTCAGTTATTTTAATTTTATCCAACTCTTTGTGACCCCTTGGACTTCTGTCATTAGGGTTTTCTTGGCAAAGATATTGGAGTGGTTTGCCATTTCCTTTTCCAAGAGTCTTTTAAGAGAGTCACATAGCTTGGAATTTTCTGATACAAGATTTGAATTCAGGCCTTCTTGACTACAAGCCCAGCACTTTATCCACTAAACCCAGATAGTTTTTTTTTAAGTTGGGCTCTGTGACCTCAAGAGGCTTTTTGCTTGGCTTCTGAGACTTGGCTACTCAGGACCGAAAGCTCAAAAGCAAGTTTTGTTAGAAGAAAAATATTTTAAATTGCTGCATCTTAACAACTGAAGCAAAGGAAATCCATTAAAAATTAAAATCCTGTCTCAAATATCAAAAAGTAAATGGGAAGAACAGTTGACAATAGTTTAGTGGGTGTTGGTCCCCAAGAAGCAGTATCCTGCTTTCCTTCCCTGCAACCAGGTGGAGAAACATTTATTTGAGACCTTTAGACCAGAATGCTTTCAGGGTGGAACTGCTTATCTCTTCCTTTGCTAATGCAAAACTAGCTTTATTTTATGAGTCTTGGACTGTTTTTTGTAAAGCTGCTTGACACTTTGGCTATATCAGACAAGACCCTTTCTCAGAAGAAGCCGACATTCTGTGAAGTCTGGGACTGTGATTTAATTTTCTTTGTATTCTTCCACAGTACTTTAGACTTTACTAGATTGCTTTGGGCATATATTGTAATTTGATAATTAGTTTGTTTTATAGATTCTCTGTTGGGGCAATTGTTGGTAGCACTCTGCTAATAAAGTCATAGATCTTCAAAGTTGGGAGAGGCCATAGAATTACAGAACTTGAGAGCCTGGATCCACTTTGAACAGAGAAGGTGCAGTGTTAAATTGGGAGAAACTTCTGCAGAATATAAAAATTTGGAGAGACCCCATAGAAAACTGCCTCAGGCCAGAAAGAAGACTAGAAGAAAACACAGTTTAGTAGGATACAGCCTGACTTTATACATAAAAGGAAAAACTTGCTGTATGTAATGGAGGTTTCCAGTTTTATATACAATCCTTTCTGTTGTGTTTTGCAAATAGAAATGATTGATTTTTGGTTTTTTAAATTCAGAATGAAAAAAAAAAGAAAGTAGTTTTAGGGCTAGAGGAGATTATAGGATCATAGATTATAGCCAGCAGGAACCTTAGAGGTCATCTAATTCAGTGATATAGTGGATATAGTATAGAGTGAGTAGTCAGGAAGACTCATTTACTAAGTTCCTGGCCTCAGATACTTCCAAGCAGTGTGACTCGGAGTAAATCACTTAACTCTGTTTGCTTTGGTTTCTTCATCTATAAAATGAGCTGGAGAAGGAAATTGCAAACCACTCCAGTACCTTTGCCAAGAAAACCCCAGATAGGGTCATGAGGAGTCAAAGGCAACTGAAAAACAACTGAAAATTTGGTAGTGTCAAACTCAAGTAGAACGAGGGCCTACCAAACTCTACATAAAGGTCTTTGAGGGTTGAATATTGACTGAGAAAACCCACATTATCGTTATCCATGTTTTACGGTGTTTTTATTAATTTTGTTAACTATTTCCAATTAATCTGGTTTAGGCTGCACTCAGTAGTGTTATCGGCTACATTCTCTGATATCTCTGATGTAGTTCAGACTCTTATTTTACAAATAAGGAAATTGAGGCCCAGAGAGACATTAAGTGACAGATCAAGATTTGAACCCAAGACCTCTGAATTCAAATCCTGTGTTTTTTCGTTGTTCCATCGTGGGACCTTAAAGGACATAGAGTTTCAGAGTTGGAAAGACCATATGATATTCCATCCCCAACATCCATGATTTTTCCACATGTGGTGTCCCCCATATTGGGAATGTACTCCCTCTTCACCTCTCATAGTTATTTCGGACATCAGGTACAATAAATGTTTTAGCATTTCTGATGGTTAGAAATTTCAATGTGGTGCTTCTTAGTTTCGATTTTAATTATTTTCTTTTTTTCCAGCTTAATTTTATTTTCAATTCCAGATTCCCTTAATTGTAATTATTATTTTCATAGTCAAGCATGGGAAAATGTTAGTTCTTGGGTGTTAATTTCAATTTTAGGACCTCATTTGACTGTTTAGAATGGGTTTTTGTGATATGTCATACAGGGGCTTCTGTGACAGGAAAGCAGAAGTGCAGTGTTTGAGGGCTCAAGTCTGAGAAATCGTATCCTCTTTCAAAACCACAGCCTCAAACGCTGATCAGAGGGACCAGATTGAACCTTTTTTGGGCATTTTTATGTAAGTGAAGTTTGCTGAAGCTCACAGCTTTTGAACTGGGATGGCTTTTTAGTTGGTTGCCTTTGCAAGATGGTCAACTTTCAGTCAGATTTAAATATCCTGATAGTCTACTAATCACTTATTGTCTTAATGTACTTTTAGGGAAAGGGAAAGGACTTGATCATACTTTCACAGTCACATCAGTGGCAAGGAAGAAGGGAATAAGCATTTATAGAGCTCTTACTATGTGCTAGCATTTTACAATTATCATCTCATTTGAACCTTAGGACAACCCTAGGAGGCAGATGCTGTTATCATCTCTATTTTGTAGTTATAAACTGAGTCAGAAAGTGGTTAAAGTGACTTGCCTTTCTTTGGATTTGTACTCAGATCTTCCAGGCCTAGCCCTTTCCCCATTGTAGCATTCCCAAGTTAGACTTGGATTCAGGAGATTCTATTGAATCTGAGTGTTTTGAGTGTGAGCAAGTAGCTTCCACTTTGAGCCTTGTTTCCTCATCTGTAAAATGAGGAGAACATCATCTGTATGTCCTTTGTCCTTTGAAAGATTTTTGGGAAGAAAACACTTTCAGTCATCAAATGATTGATGATTCTGGATTTAGAGCTCAAGATCTTTGAGGAGGTAGGTCATCAAGCCCACTTTCCTCATTGTACACCTGAGGTATTGAGGCCTATTGCAGTGTCAGTGACTCATCCAGAGTTATACGAAGAGAAAGTGAAGATAGAGGTTTTGGATCCACTCTGATACCAAATCCAGCCTCCTTTCTACTGTACCAAAATGTGGTTTCTTTTATAGTAGAAGTAACAGGATTGGTGAGATCATTATTATTTACTCATGTTCTTGTTAACTAGAGAATGAAATTCAGTTTAATATTAGAAATGAAACATTGCTTTACTTAATGGGATATTTAAGATTACGCTTTCACTCCCATTGGGTACAATGTTTTTCTTTAGTTTTTCTAATTACTCTATAGTGGAACTTCTTTGGAAACCACAAATGACCTATTTGGGAGGGGGGTTCTTTTAAAGAAAATTATTAAACAACTGTCTCATAACACTACACAATTAAATGTTATGATTGATGGTTTTTGAGGTTTAATATCCTAAATTAAAACTTTTATATGCAGATGTCTGTGAATATCAAATGTTTGAAATAATTTTAAGTTCTAATTAAAAATTTTTAGAGTGTGAGTTTTTGTGTTTTAAATACTAATTTCTCTCTCCCCTGTCTTAGGTAGGGAAGCAGTAACATTACTCATTGAAAAACTATGTAGAAACTGCCATTTTATCCAACTGAGGTAGAGTTTACAATGATTGCTAGCCTTTTTATTAGCATTCCTGTGTAGGAGAGGGTCCTGCTTGTGCTTCTTCTGGGCCTGTGAATGATGGAAGCATCCCCTTGGAGATTCCTACTTAGTCCCTATAGTTCCTAGCTTCAGGGCCATGGGAAAGTGGCCACTGCAGCCAGGAGAGGACAGAAATGTGCTTATGTTGCTGTCATGTTTTGCTTTTCCTCTGTAGCTACTTCTTCCAGAGGAAGCATTCTCTTAATAATAACTAGTAGCTAATGTTTATATAGTACTTGTGTGTGGCATTTACTATGTGCCTGGCATTGTGCTAAGCACTTTTCAGTGATCTCATTTGGTTCTCAAAACAACTCTGGAAGGTGATAGGTGTTGTTATGTATAATTGAAAATCTGTTACCCTAAAAAAAAAAAAAGAACTACATTTCCCAGGAACCCACTGACTTCCTGTCCTTACGTACTTCCTGTAGATAGGGGATATTAGGTGGGGACATGGAAAGCCCCACCTCCTCTTTACTTCTGGTCCTGAACTTGGTGGTGGTAAGGCGGGTGTTTGAACTGGCTGATCAGCCATGGGCACATGATCTCTATTTTATATCTTCTTTATTCCTTGATTTCTAATGATCTAAATAAATCTCTTAAAACATATTTTTATTATCGAGATTTAATTGTAACTTTTACAATGATGGCAACCACTAGTTGGAGAAGAACAGCTCAATTTTTTAAGATAGCCTAGATACATTTTTTTTAAAGCCACGTTTCTCCTGCCAAGGCTTTTTGCCCACCTCACCCACCCTTGAAAACTCCAACTCTCTTTGGGTAAAAGTTAAAATTAAATCTCAATAATAAAAATATTATATTTTAAGACATTTATTAATGATCATTAGAAGTCAAGGAATAAAGAATATATGAAATAAAGATCACGTGCCCATGGCTGATCAGCCAGTTCAAACACCCGCCTTACCACCACCAAGTTCGGGACCAGAAGTAAAGAGGAGGTAGTAGGACCTTCCATGTCCCTGCCTAATATCCCCTATCTACAGGAAGTACATAAGGACAGGAAGTCAGTGGGTTCCTGGGAAATGTAGTTCTTTTTTTAGGGTAATAGATTTTCAATTATACAGTTATTATGCTAGATTTACAGGAAATTGAGAAATGCAGAGATTAAATGATTTGCTCAGGGTCTGAGTCAGGATATGAACCAGGTCTTCCAAATTCCAGGCCCTGTGCAATATGTGCTGTACTACCTACCTGGTCTGACTTTGGTAGTTAGCTCCTAGGGCAGCCTACAAAAACTTATTTTCCCCAGAATATAATTGTAAGTGGCTCTTTGCACAATTCACCCTCTCATGGAGTGGGGGGAAGCAGTATGCTGGTGACTATGGAGTACTTTTAGTTGGTAGATCCTGTGCCCTGGATTTGAGGGGTTTTATTTTGTTCAGTGACCACAATAGAGAACCATCTGGCTTGGGGAAAGAACTAATGCCAATTCTGGTGATACCTTCTCTGAAACTTAGAACCTTGGAGTGGTGTTGAGACCACTGAGGAAGAGGGGAGAGAATGGGTCCCGCCTGCTGGGACCTTCCCACCTGTGATCTAATCTACCTGCTCTGGGTCTCATTGAAGCAGACAGTGATGAAGGTCACACAGCTGGTATGTGTCAGCAGGGGCTTTGGATGAAGCTCAGTCTTCATGAATCCCAGGCAAGCACCTTCCTATCAAAGCATTTCCCACACCCTAGCATAGTAGATCTAGAGCCCAAGCCAAAGGGAGGGCCTAGCTTGGAGTTCTGCTTCTGCTACTTTCTTCCTGCCTGAGGAAGGTTTGCTATTTTTATTAAAGGTATAAGGAACTCCTAGGTGAGGAAACTCTACCTTCTGGGTCCTTGGATGGACAGGTAACTTAAAAAAATTTTTTTAACTTAATTTTTCTAAACTCTTACCTTCTCTCAGTATCAGTTCTAGGTCAGAAGAGTGGCAAGGGCTAAGCATTTGAGGTGAAATGACTTACTTAATATCACACAGCTAGGAAATACCTGAATCAGATTTGAACCCAGATCCTCTTAACTCCAGGCTTGACATTCTATCCATTGTGCTACCAGCTCCCCTGACAGATAACTTTTTATCTAGACCTCAGTTTCTCCCTCTGTCACATGAGGTGGTTGGACTAGGTTCTCCCTTCCAGTGCTAAAGACTTTGACCAGTAACCCTTTCCCTATTTTATAGAGCATCCTTGAAGATTATCAAGCCTAATCTTCTCATTTTACAAGAGGAGAAGACAGGGCACAGAAAGGTTCAGTAATTGGCCCAGAGTCACACAGCCAGCAAGTGTCTGAAGCCCTATTCATACTAGAGGCTTTCTACTTCCTGGCCCAGAGTTCTCCTCACCATCTTTTAAGTTTCTGGGAGAAAGGAGACAGTTAAGTCTGTCATGTTTCCAATGTTGCATCCATAACCTTTGGCCAGCTATGGTACCATTGTTTGCCATTGGTGTAAGGAGGAGGGGTTTGGAGCTCTTCTTAGGTAATCTCAGCACACTTTCATTATCTTCTTCCCACCCCCCACCCCCCAAATCCCTCTATTTCCTATGTTCATCTGATAGTGTGTGTGGGAGGAGTTGGGAGACACAATTCATAGTATTTGACATTATTTTATAGGACCCACCTAGCCAAGTGTCTGGGAGGTGGATTGCCTGAAGTTTAATATAAGATGATAGTTTGTTGTTTTGTTTTGTTTTGTTTTTTCAGCCATAGCAGGTCACAGAGACTATCCAGGTTGTAAAAGGACCTCCATTTACGTCTGGAGAGACAGCACCTACAGTGCCATCATCTCCAATCCCATAAGTGTTGAAATATGTCTAATATAAGGCTTATTCAACCTTATCTTGGAATAACGGATCTGACAGGAAGGAATGGTGGTTGGTTGTTTTCATTTTTGTTTTTTTTTAAGATTTAGTTTTTTAGTTACTTCGATGAAACAGCAGGTTTTACACGAGTTCTCTATCCCTTGCCGCCTTTTCTCACCAGCATTTCTCTCTTCTCTGTTTAGAGATTAAAATGAGAGTTTAGTTTGTTAGAAAGGGCTGTATCTGAGCACAAAGGAAGAGCAGGCTATGATAGTGCTTCAAAAGGGGCAGGGTCCCATACCTTGGATGATCAGGAAAAGTCCTATCCAGTGATTTGATTCTACAGTCTATGCTATGAATGGATGGAAGAGGAAGCTTGAAGTCTTGAGTCAGCTAATCCGGAAACCTGTTTGGAAAAGGCTTACTTTTTGGCAAAAGGGAGATGCCTGTGCTGGAAACATACAGTGCTTGCTGGGCTTCTGTGCGGGCAGTGGATTCTGTGGCCTTGGGGGAGGCTGGGCAGGGTCCCTCCTTCGCACAGCATGCAGTTTGGTCTGAGTGTAGCATAGACACCAACTCATCAAGCAAGGTTAATGGAGACCAGCTACCAGTTTGGAGGGCCCACATTTGTGACATCTGAGCTCACTGCCACTACACCAGTAATTCTCAGTTATTATTCCAATACCTTGTACACTGTGTTATTTTAAAATATTCCTTCTTCTTCCCCACTTTCCCCCCAAGCCCCAAGGTCACGGAAAATGTATGGCAGCACTCTAAAGGTTTACAAAATATTTGCCTCAGAAAGATGAACGTGGCACTTTGTTTAAAAAACAAAACAAAACAAAACAACCCAGTGGAATTAAGATGACTTTGGACTATTTCCTGACCTTACTGTGCCCCTCTGAGATATTAGAAATGAAAGAGCCCTTTGAGATCACATCTTTCATCTAGGGTCATCTGAAGGCCCTCTGAGAGAGGCCACAGAGGTTTGGTGGGCATGACTTCAGATCCCCTTCCCATCCCCAGAAAGCCACCTGCCTTTGGAGACTCCTTTTCCTCCTTCTGCTGCCAGTATTCTTTATTGACTGCTCCTCTGTCAACTCCTTGGTGCTGTACTCTTTGTTTGGTTGTCCTGGAGTCAGGAAGGTCTGAATTCCAGTTCTGCCTCTGATGTACACATCTAGGTGTATGCATCCTCAGGCAAAGCCTTTAACTTCTCTGGGTCCCAAAGCAGTTCTCTTAAAACTGGAATTTGTAGAGGGAGGACTGGACTGCCTCACCAGGTAACCTCCACCCTGATGAAATTCCAGGTTGCTGCCATGTGCCTGGTAGAGAAGGCTTCACTATTTGATAATCTTTTATGCCTTCCTAGACTTGTGTTTTTGTCTGGGGCAGGACTTAGATTTTGGGGATCCTCTTTATCCCCAGTGCTAGGCTTCCTCTATAAAAGAAACAACTGGCATACCTGTGACAACTCTGCTGCCTTCCATCTAGTGTTCTCATTTATATATGGAGGAGGTAAGATTGTGCTTTCTGTTAGGGAAACTAGCCAGTAGTGCCCAGCTTTATCACAGCAGCCCTGGTGGAGGCACGAGCAGAGCAAGAAGACTGAGTACACCCTTATTTATAGCTTTTATTTCCTAGATCAGAGACTGTAGAAAGATACCTGGGTAACTTTCACTTGCTACAAGTTCTGGCCCTTATGTGGTTTCAGAATGCCATTTCTCTGGGCACTTGGTCTTCCTCCTGCTAGGATACCACTTCTGTTTGCCAGATGTCAAGGTGTAGCTTAAGGAGCTCCATAGAAAGTTAGGCCTTTGGAGGCTATAGCTGCCAGTAGAGTAGTCATTTGTCAACAAGAATGGCAGTGAGGGGTGTCTGTGTGTAGGATATAGAACTCAGGAACTACCTCTTGACCTGACTCTGCTACTAAGTAGCAGTAGTGTTTCAGTCTATTGGCAAGTTAACTTTAATTTTTCCAGACTTGATTTCCTTGTCTTTGAAATTGGCTTAATCCTACCTCCCTGGATTGGTGATAAAAGAATTTTTAGGCCTTTCGAGATTCTAGAGCTGCCCATCTTGTTTTTACTGTGATCAACATAATTGTTGAGCTGTGTATTATTTTTTTTTCTAGTTCACTTTATTGTTCTTTTGACCTTTATGCATAGACACTGGAAGGCATAAGCATTATTACTGCCTGTTTCCCTTATAATTTTTTTTGGTGAATTACTAGACATTTACTATTAGTCATCTTCCTATGTCATACCAGCTATGATTTTATCTTTTGGATGGAGGCTGTGTATTGCATGTAGCTGGAAGCTGTAGGTTCAAGTTGGCTTCTTCCTTCATTCAGCACAGATTTTTAAAGTATCTGTTGAATATGTATAGTATTATGTTGTAGTTTAGTCATTTTTCAGTTGTCTGACTCTTTGTGACCCCCTCTTTTCTTGGCAAAGATCCTGGAATGGTTTGCCCTTTCCTTCTCCAGTTAATTTTATAGATGAGAAAACTGAGGCAAATAGGGTTAAGTGACTTGCCCAGGGTCACACAGCTAGTAAATGTCTGAGGCTGGATTTGAACTCAGGAAATGATTCTACATAATTCTAGATGATTCTTCCTAAAGCTACCTAGCTGCTGGCCCTTGGATGACTTTATCTGCTTTATAAACATTTATGCACTGACTAGTCAGTTGATTGTTCCAGGGCCTGGTCAAGGAGAAGAAAGAAGACTTGGGAGAGGAAAAGACACTCAAAAGAAAGCAAAAAACTTGAAGACTGGGGAGATGGATAATGATAACAGATCACATTAGACTGAGATCTGAAGGGGGGCCCCTTTTTCCTTTAAAAAATGCCTGGGAACTTACCAAAGAGTTTGTATCTATCAATATTTACTATAAGAGAAATGAAGAGAAATGAAAATGTTTCTGAATTATTATGAAAATGATTTTGATCTCCATGATCATTCCTTTCAAGGTTGGGGTGCAGAGGGTGGATTATCTCCCTGAGAAGAGGGAGCCATTAGCCCAGTGTTCAGTCACTCTTTTTAAAATTATTTCTTTAAGCTCCTGCCTTCTTTCTTAGAATCAATACTGGGTATTAGTTCTAAAGCAGAAGAGTGGTAAGGGTTAGGCAATGGGAATTAAGTGACTTGCCCAGCGTCACCCAGCTAGGAAGTGTCTGAGGTCATATTTGAACCCAGGACCCTCTGGTCTCTGGGCCTGACTCAATCCACTGAGCCACCCAGCTGCCCCAACTCTTTTCTTGAATAGAATTAGATGCTTAAATGAATGAATGGTTGAGTTCCACTTTGAAAGTGAGTTACTAAGCCTGTAGCAATGTTTCTCAACCAGTCTGAGAATAAGAGATCTCTTTAAAATATCAAAACTTTTCTCAAACTCTTCCCCCATCCCCTCCAGTTGAATAGTCAAAAAAATGAATAATAGGATTTGCTATTACTTTTCTTAGCATGTGAAAGTTTACCAGACTGATTTACATATGTTACCTGATTTAAGTTTGTCAGTACAGTTGTGGGCAGATGTGAAATATAAAATGCCATTTTACCAATGAGGAATCCAAGGTTTGGGTGGATTCACTTGCCTAAGGTCACACAGTGTTGTTTGGGATTTGGACTTTTTCTTTCTGACTCCAGATCCAGCACTCTTCACTATAGAATTCTTCCTCTGCCCTCTCTGGGCTTCCTCCTTTGTATAAAAGAAAGTTTGGATGAGATGATGCTTGAGATGCCTTTTAGCTTCATCCCATCAGATGGAGGAATTGTTAAAGCAGGGAAGAGGCCTCCATACAGGCACCCTCTGAATGAGAGCTGCAATGTGTACAAAGCCATTCACCCATGCAAACTTCTGGATTGGGCCTTGATAAAGCTGCATAATAGCCCCCTCTGAGCTGTCCTCCATGTCTTTGTGTGGGGAATTAGAGGTTTAGAGGTTCCTAATTAGTACCGAGGAAAGCCATAGGCATGCATTGTCTTCTGTCAGTGGTCCCCAGGGCATAGTGATGTCTTCTATGCCGTAAGCCCACCTTCAGTTGTTAAATGAACTGGGTTGAAATTTGATCACTTACAGTTGCTTAGGGTCTAATTAGCTTTAAACCCCAGGAAATTAAAAAATTAAGGAGTCCATTAATCCCTGGACTCCTCCCTTTGTGAATGGCTATAATTGAACTTTTTCTGACTTCCTCCCTGGGTAGAATGGAAGCCTTCTTCTTAGAACTTCCTGCCTTTTGTAGGGCTGAACAGAGCTCTTGAACACCTTTTTCCACCCTTGCACTCTGCTGTACTCTCCCCCCTCCTCTTTAAATCTCCAAGCACTAGTCAGGAATGCTTGCCATTATTTCATTTCCTGCATAAAACCTTCAAAAGCCCCTCTTTAAGATTGGTCCAATGATCCTTCTTAGCTCCTTTTACCCAGGTGCAACCAAGAGGAACGAAGACATGTGGCTGCAGCCCTGGTCTGTGGACTGAATTCAGACTTGGGAGATCTTAGTTGAGATTCCCTCCATAAAACCCCATCAAATGTTTAGTTTTTCCACTGAAGGATACTGAGATTCCTCTAATTTGGCTCAGCACTTCATGTTTGGTATTAGGGTGCCTTGCTCCTGGCATAGTAAGTATTATGCACCTACTCAACCCTCTGCCTGCATTGAGATCTCCCCCCTCTCTGAAGATGTTTTCTTATGCTTCAGCAAAATCTTTAAAAAGTGAGCCAGTCCTGTGGCTTTTAGGTATCCTGAACAGCCACTGAAACAAACAAAAAACCCAGTAGAGGATTTATTCCTGTGTGTTAGTGCCCCCTCCTCTTGCTTAATTTCTTGAACACAAAGTGCTTGATAAATTAATCAAACTGACCCTTATGCTGGAATTTTAACCTTTAAAATTAAAATTATTGTTGTTGTTATTTTAGAGAAGAATTCTCCTTTAAAACAGGTAAAACTCAGTTTGGAGTGCCCCATGGAGCTTTTTCAGATGCAAGTTGGGTAAGAACTGACTTCAGGTCCCTTGGTGAAGAGGCACATTTTTTTTTGTTTGACATTCTCATTTTATTTATTTATTTTTTAATTTTAATATTATTTTATTTGGTCGTTTTCATACATTATTCACTGGAAACAAAGATCGTTTTCTTTTCCTCCCCTCCCCCCCCCCCCCCAGCCTTTCCCTCTCCCATAGCCGACGCATGATTCCACTGGTTATCACATGTGTTCTTGACTCGAACCCATTTCCCTGTTGTTGGAGTTTGCATTATAGTGTTCATTTAGAGTCTCTCCTCAGTCTTATCTCCTCCAACCCTGTAGTCAAGCAGTTGCTTTTCAGCGGTGTTTTTACTCCCACAGTTTATGAAGAGGCACATTTAACATCCATGGTGTAGAGCCAACCCTGAGTGTCTGCTTCCTGCACATCATTGGTAACTCCAGTGGTATTGCCAAGAGGAAAGTGGGCTTGTGGATGGCATTTTTTACAGAAGTAACTTCTTGTGACAGCGAAGACTAGCTAATGTACTTATGGTTCATATTTAAGTGCTAAGAAAAGTTTGTGGTTACACCTATAGAAGAGGATACAGTCTAAAGGTCTGTTTAGAAATATGTGGACACATTTCCCATTGAGTCTCAGGTCACCTTAGATCATCATGGTGTGATTCATGTACTTTTGAATATATTAAGCTCTGTGCCCATACCAGGGTCATTTTGTCCTCAGATTAAAGAACCACAGAATCTGAGAGGAAGAGGGCACTTCAGAGACCATCTAGCAGGAAGCCCTTTCCAACTTTTCATGCATGGGCATCTAGACTCTCAAAGATCTAGAGGATTAGGACTTTTAACATGACTTTATTGGTTTGGAATGCAGTTGCTCTAGAGGGCCCATTAATTTCTCATAGACACTGAAAACACCAGGTAAAGAATGGTGTCCGAGTGTGGCTTTGTAGTCTAAATGATGTGGGCTAAA
Organism: Monodelphis domestica; assembly: GCF_027887165.1. NCBI lineage: Eukaryota > Metazoa > Chordata > Mammalia > Didelphimorphia > Didelphidae > Monodelphis > Monodelphis domestica. The sequence continues at coordinate 389,336,252 of NC_077230.1, forward strand.
ATTTCTCCAAGGGGAGATCAACGCAAACAGATATGTAGCATATGTAAGTCTCTTATTACTCTTCTGGAAAATAGCACACAGTCTCAAGAAGTTTAGCCCAGAAGGGGAGGAGAAGATCTAGAATGATAGCTAAGAGGACTGATTGAATTGAATGAGAACTTTTTTTAAAAGAATGAGGGAAACATGGGCAGGTTTGGAGGTCAATTATTTGGAAGATCAACATTGGTGATGGTGGACTGTTGTTGTATACATACACTAATCTTTCTAAAATGGTCTTGGAATGTGATTATGTTTTAGCTGGATTCATTTCTCCCAGTGTATTTTTCTCACTTTCTACCTTATTTCTATTCTTTTATCTTTCTGAAACAGAAGATCTGCTCACATGAGCTCAAGAATCTGATGAGATGGCAAAGACCATCATTGTAAAGTGTTATAGGAAAAACTAAACAAGGGTTTCAGCTCCCTGAGTTTTTATCATGACTCCAGCTTTTATTAATCATGGGACACCAGCTGGACAAGGCATTCCATGCCTCCATACTATAATCTCAGTTCATTAAATAATTACCCACCCCAACCCCAAATCTCCAAATGCTTGTTTGGACTTCTTTTTTTAATTCTATTTCGTCAATTTAGAACATTATTCCTTGGTTACAAGAATCATATTCCTTCCCCCACCCTTCCCATAGCTGACTTGCAATTCCACTGGGTATTACATGTGTCCTTGATCAGAACCTATTTCCATGCTGTTGATGTTTGCACTAGAATGATCATTTAGAATCTCCATCCCCAATCATATCCCCATCAACCCATGTGATCAAGCAGTTGTTTTTCTTCTGTGTTTCTACTCCCACAGTTTTTCCTCTGAATGTGGATAGTGTTTCTTTCTTGTAGATCCCTCAGAGTTGTTCAGGATCACTGCATTGCTGCTAATGGAGAAGTCCATTATATTCGATTGTACCACAGTGTATCGGTCTCTGTGTACAATATTCTCCTGGTTCTGCTCTTTTCACTCTGCATCAGTTCCTGGAGGTCGTTCCAGTTCCCATGGAATTCCTTCACTTTATTATTCCTTTGAGCCCAATAGTATTCCATCACCAACAGATACCACAATTTGTTCAGCCATTCCCCAATTGAAGGGCATCCCCATATTTTCCAATTTTTTGCCACCACAAAGAGTGCAACTATGAATATTCTTGTACAAGTCTTTTTCCTTATTATCTCTTTGGGGTACAAACCCAGCAGTGCTATGGCTGGATCAAAGGGCAGACAGTCTTTTAGTGCCCTTTGGACATAGTTCCAAATTGCCCTCCAGAATGGTTGGATCAATTCACAACTCCACCAGCAGTGCATGCTTGTTTGGACTTCTGAGTCTGGCACAAGACTTGTCATATATATGACCTTACTGGGAGAAGGGGGAGAGGGAAGGGAAAGGGGACAAAGCATTTATTTAAGTTCCTACTATGTGCCAGGCACTGTATTAAGTGCTTTACAGATATCTCATTTAATTCTCATATTAACCCTGGTGGGTGCCACTATTTCCCCCCATTTTTCTGATGGGAAAACCAAGGTAAGTAGAGGTTAAGTGACTTACCAGGGTCACACAACAAGTAAATGTTTAGGGCCATATTTGGGCTCACGTCTTCCCAATTTCCAGGTCCAGTTCTCTATCTACTATACTCACTTAGCTTTTTGTGGGTCTGTCTTCTTGTTTCTGAAATCAGAGGATTTTTCTTAACATTGGCCTTCTTTCTTTGTGGTTATTGTAACAGGCATTGATTTTAGTAGTATCTGTTGGATGTTGAAATACAGATAAACTTTCTCTTTATACAACAGGTGTGGTTTGAATGACAGGTATTCAGCTTAGCACTTATCAGCTTAGATGCCTCAAATGGACTAGGAAATCTTATTTGAACGGATGCTGCAGGAAGCCTTTCCCTGCAGTACATCCTTTTGTTAGATGAGTCAAATGTGAGGTGACTTCAATTATCAATTTTCTGTTTGGATTTTCATCTGCCCCTTTCATTAACTTGCTTGGTGACCCTGCGTACAAATCATTTCCATTCTCTAATCTGTCTCCTTGGCTATAAATTGAAGAGTTTAGATAAAGTGATTTCTAAGGCCCTTTCTAGCTCTAAACTACCTGTGATCCTTTAAGGCTATCCTTATTCATTTATTTCTTTAGCATGTGTTTGTTATCTGTTTTCTTCCTCCTCTACCACCTCCATCAAACAATAAAATTAGATAAAACCCTTAACAAATTTGTTAAGCAAAAAAGATTTACATAGGCTGTGCCTAAAAATACACATCTTAATTATTCTACACTTAAGTTCTTTCACCTTGCTGGTATGAGAATGGGTACCATGCTTCTTCAGTCCTCTAGCATTGTGGCTTATCATTGTATTGTGCAGAGTTCTAGAGTCTTTTGAAGTTTTCTTTGTAATGTTCTTGGTATAAGTTGTCTGGTTTTCTAGTTCTGTTCTCTTCAGAATTGTGTCAGTGCAATAGAGATCTTGCCAGTGTCTTCTGAAATTGTTTATTTTGTCATTTCTTATGGTGCATTACATTCATTTATCTCATTTTGTTTAGCTGTTCTCCAATAAGTGGGGCACCCCCTTAGTTTCCAGGATTTTCTGCTATCGTGGAAGGAAGTGCTATAAATATTTTTGTATTTATGGGTCCTTTTTCTTTGATCTCTTTGGGATATATGGCTAGTTGTGGTTTTGCTCAGTTAAAAATGATTAAACAACTTGGGGCATAGTTTCAAATTGATGGACTGGTTCACATCTCTAACAACAGTCAATGCGTTTAGTAAAGTGGAATGGGTATTCAACTCCATCAAAACAAATAATTTTGCCATTTGAATTCAGGGCTTCCTTCTAGACTGCTCCTTAAGTTAGTTTTAGAATGCAACCCTCATTTTTTCAGAGGGCCACACTGACTGGTGGTGTTAAATTCTCCAAGGTCACACTAGTCATACATATTTCTAAGCTTCTAATCCCGATTGGGAGAGAATTTGAACCATCAGCTTCTGCCTGCCCCCAACACTGGGGCAAGAGTCTGAAGTTCTTACATAGCAAAAGCATCAGGCTTTTCTTGTGTACTTCAACCTGAAGAATAGATGTTTAAGGATTATGTTTTGGGGAAGGGTGGATTGAAGCTTGCTCCCAAGGTTGTCAGCATCAATCAAAAAGTGGAATTGAGAGGAATTTGGGGCAGCCAGAGATAAATTAACCCAGATGGATCAGATTTCGAACATGAACAAAGATACACAGACTTGTATTGTAATCAAACCAACATGTGCTCTCTGTTCCTTTCTTATCCCCTAATGAGTAAAGAAGTAGTTGGAAAGTCAGGAGATTGCCAAAAAAAGAAAGCTATGCTTGTGGACTTCGGTTTCAGTTCTTAGGATCTTAGATTTAAAACCAGAAGGAAACTTAGGGCATCACATCTAAATTCTTCATTTTATAGTTAAGGATACTGAGGCTTAATTTACCCATTTAGTGGAAGATACCAGATTTGAACACCCATTTTAACTTTTAAAAAAATGACTTATGCCTTACTAATTGCAGAATATCATAGTAGACATCAAGTTTAGATAAAGCATGATCTCTGCCCTCATGGAGGTTACTGTCTAAATGAGGAACACACACAAAACTGTCATGGTTTTAGGATCAAATCAAGTGCTAAGAGGGCCCTCACAGGCCAACTAATCTGATTTCTTCCTTTTGCACATGAGTAAAATGAGGCTTGGGGAAATGAAATGACTTGCCTGATGATAGAGATCTTGCCAGTGTCTTCTGAGAGACACTTCTGAAAGACACGGGTATTTTCAAAAGTGAGAAGTGAGCTCATGTTCTCCAACTTCAGAGCTCTCTCCACTCCTGTCATGCCTCACATGAGAAAGAACATCTGGACTGACTGTAGTCAGGAGGTCTGAGCATAGTGGCAATTCCACAAATGAAGAGGAAAGAAGTGTTGTTTTGGGGTATAGAACCCACTGTGAGCAAAGAAACCGGCAGAAAAGTCATGGTGGGGGGCAGCTGGGTAGCTCAGTGGATTGAGAGCCAGGCCTAGAGACGGGAGGTCCTAGGTTCAAATCTGACCTCAGACACTTCCCAGCTGTGTGACCCTGGGCAAGTCACTTGACCCCCATTGCCTAGCCCTTACCACTCTTCTGCCTTGGAGCCAATACACAGTATTGACTCCAAGACAGAAGGTAAGGGTTTAAAAAGAAAAGAAAAGAAAAGTCATGGTGTTGGGTGGTGGAGGGCAGGGACCACCTATCTAGTGTCATTGGAGTGCAGAATATGTTGGGAGGTGATATGAGAAGATTGGTATGGTTGGGCAGCAGCTGATTTCAATGTAGGCAGTGATGTTTAAAGAGAGGTAGTGAGTGAACTTGAGCAAGGGAATGACAGCCAATTTACTCCATTTGTCTTGCCTGGGGACTAAGTTCTTAATGTATTAAGCTCCATTGGAAAAATCTCAAAGTCATCATAAAGATTCATAGGAAAATCTCATTAGGATGCACTTGGACTGGACACTTTCTCCTCCTTGACAACATATTGAAGTCATGATTGTTTGGGCTGATGTTTCCAAGGACTTCCATATGTCTGAGTGGGAAAGTTCTACAAGGAGAAACCTCTTCAAGCTGCCTCACAAAAGATTCAACAGCCAGGGAAGCTCCATGTTGGGTACTGAGGTGGCACCGTGATCTAGAATAGCCCACATTGTACCTCCAAAGACTGATGAGGCACTTTCTTCACCCTCACTCTTGTAGACAGGCAATTTATTTCCCATTGACAAGGAAACTGAGACTGACATGATTGTCAATAACTTGCCCATAGTCACATAACTATCATTAGAGCTCAGACTTGAAACCAGGAATCCCAATCCCAAGTCTAGTGTTCTTTTGATTCCATCACAGCTTTATTAACATGGGTTCTCCCTTTGTACAGCCAGAGCACAACCCATCTATGCTTTCTCATCCTATGTTACTCTTGTCCATGTCCCTCCAGAAATCTTATTACTGAAGATCCACCCAAGATGCTAGTAGAGGCCTTCCTCTAGATCACTGGTTCTGACTAAGTTTGGATGGAAGAGGAGACCCCTTTTTATTATTAAAAACAGAGCTTTGGAACTAGACAGGAACTCAGAGAATGTCTAGGTCAACCCCTCTCTCATATCACATCTTAGAACATGAAGGTCTAGGACAGTGGTGGTGAACCTATGGCATGTGTGCCAAAAAGGACACACAGAGCCATCTCTGTGGGCATGCCCACCAGAGCTCATTACCAGAAAGCCAGAGGGACTCAGGGTAGAGCTACTCCCTCCCCTTCTCCATGTGCTTAAGGACTCACTTTACCCACCCCTCTACCCAGCAGCCCAATGGGAGTGGGGGGGGGGGACAGGACCTGGCACTCTTTCTTTAAAAGGTCCACCATCATTGGTCTAGGGAATGTATCTGGTGAGATTTGATCCCAGATCCTGTGATACCAAGCCTGGGCTTTTTCTGTTGCCTCATATCACTGATCGAGAATATATATAATGATAAAAAAGGCTATACTCAATGAAATATTTTATGTCACAATAGTAGCCACATACTTTTGAAAAACTAGAAATATGTATATGTGCATGTGTGCATTAGGCCTTAGGGAAAGTACATTGCTTATTTAGGATTTGCAGATTCATTGCACTAACTTCCTGTGTGGTCTGAGCCTGGCAAGGTGGGAACCAGGGCTCATTGTCTGGAAATATTTGTACAGTACTTGGGCCACCCATCTGTTCTCAGCTCTTGCCTTTTTTTTCTCTCCTGGTTATATACATCCTTGATCTCTTTTATGCCACTCTTTGAGTTTAAGTTATTATTGGTGACATGTTGCCTACCTACCACACATCTCTCTCTTTCTCTAACATATAAGCATAATGAAAAAATCAACGTAAAACCATCATTGCTTAGCATGAGGTAAGTGTAGCTGTGCAGTTTTGGTATTTAGACAATCATGTGCTCACTATTTTCATTTCTATCCAGATAACAGGACTGTTGGCTCATTCCCACCAAGGTTTGAGCCTCCTGGCCAGCTGTTTGGGTTTCCATGCATTTAGCTTCTAAATCAGGTGAGGGTTGGGGGTGATCCTCTGTTTGTTGTCTGTCATCCTTGCTATAAAACCCACTCAATGTCTCTGCAAAATAAATTCCCACTAGTATGTCTTCCACTTAAGAACTCTCACCAAATACTGTTTATCATGGAGTCACACAAGAAGAGTCTACACAGTCCCCTGGAGACAGCAAGCTTCTGTGCTTTGTTCTTAATTTCAAGCCAGTGTAGACCACAGAGAGAACTCTGTGGAGGGGTGGATGTTTTTATTTTATTATATTTTATTTTTATCCTGAGTGTCATTGAAAACTCCATATATTCAGAAAAAGTAGAGAGTATTTCACAGTTAACTCCTTCCACAGTAGAGTCTCAGGTCCAGTTCTGCTCTGCTAGTGCCATTTTGGTGATCCCAAGTTCTGTCATTGTCTCTACTTCTCTAGGATTGAGATGCCCCTGGGAGAGAACTGCATGGAAAAGCAGGGCCCCTCCTGCCCCAGGAAATCAAAACCAAACTAGCTTTCCATTGCCCTTATCTGATGCTGGGAGTCACTACTATAGAGCCTCATTGGGACACTATTAATGTTAATAAAGGACATAGTTAGATACTGGAAGCATCTGTCTTTGGCCTTATTCATTGGTTCTTGACTCTTGTAGAATTAGCCCAGCTGGTTTTATGTCTTTGTCATTGGCTGATGTCCCTCATTTGAGACCCCATTCCACCACCATGGTCAGTCACTGGCTAGCGCCACAGATGTGTGTATGCACTTTGTGTGAATTTGCCCAGAGTACTTTGTGTGGTCAGGAGTTTCTGTTTTGTTGGAACTGTCGGGGGTTTCATCTACAAATGAAAACCACCTGGCCAGCTGCTGGGGTCAGATGGAAACCAGATGGGAAGAAGTCAGGAGGGGGCAAGCCTCGAGCAGTCCACTTGTCATGTCATCTTTCATCTTCCCATTGCCTCATCAGTCTGAAAAATGATTTTTCCTCAGCCCAGTATCTCCTTTAGCAGCTGAGCTGCCTCGAGCATGGTGGCAATAACAGCCTTTGCTTGTCTGTGGCCTTGGAACTAGGCAGTGTTACTTTTCTCCCTGTTTTACAGAAGAGGAACCTGGGGTTCTAAAAAGGGAAGGGTCTTTTTCCATGCTCACCTAATTAGGAGGAGCTGGAGCAAACCTCCTGGTAGAGGGGTTCTTCTAGAAGGATATCCAGGGTCAAGTTGAATAAGCATTGGATTCACACTCAAAGGACTTACACCTTTAAGATCCTGGACAAGTCACTTGTCTCCTGACCTCATGTCATTTGTTTAAAAACAAGGAGGGTGGTGGTTAGACTTTGCTGACATTTTATATAGTACTTTTAAGGTTTATGAACCGTTTTACATGTACTTATGCTTTCCTTTGAGTGTGGTTGAACCCATTTAACAGATGAAGAAATGAAAGCTCAGTGAGATTAAATGATTTGTCTGCATTAACACAACTAGTAAATGCAAGAATTAGTCCCTTGACTTCAAGTCCAGTGCTATTTCTATTACAGCACAGCTACTCAGGAGGTCCTTTCTAGCTCCAGAATCTTGTAACTATGGAGAGATCTAGGCCCAAACTGGACATTTGACTGGGGAGGAGGAGCAGGTGGCTAAGTGGACATCTTTGTAGAAACTTCAGCTTGCTGTTATGGGGAGATGATAAGCAAAGAGAAATAGCTGGGTTAATGGGGTCCACATGGGTGGGAAATAGCTGTTTTGGACAGGAGCAAGTCTAGCTGCTGAATTAGATAGCTACGAATGGACCTTTCCCAGAGAATGTGTTGGCTGTGAGACTACTTGTTGCCTCTCAGGGGACAAAAAATTGATCCCCATCAAAATCTGCTTTAACATGATCCAAGTAAACTGGAAAGTATTGAGTAAGTACCATTCTTAAGGGATGCAGGGCGATGTGCTTGAATCAAATTACTTGGGGTGGTTTGATTCTTAGCTAAGGAGTCAGTTTGCCTCATTAAAAAAGAGAGACTTGAAGGTGGAAAAGCAGAATGTTGTAAGGGAGAGCAGCCTGGGCCTGGCAGCTTCCGTTTTCCAGAGCACATTGCTTTGGGGGCTTCTCTCAAGAAGGACGGCCCTTTGGCGGTTGAATTAGCAGTCTTGATCTATTTTACAATACAAATATTGGGGGAATTTCCCACAGGTTTTCTACAAATTTCATTCATAATGGTGCCACAGTTTATAAAGCATTATTCAAAGTTACCTAGCATTTTCTTCCCAACACCCCATAAAATAGTATTGTGCTAACACTACTCTAGCTCCATCCACTGGGTGGGGAAATGTAGGAAGCTTCTGTTTGCTCCTCTTTTTTAAAAGGTATAATCAGATCACAGATTCAAAGTTAGAAGACATCCTAGAAATAATGTAAATTGTAGGACACCCTCCTCATTCTATAGAGAAGGAAACAGTACAAGAACTCTGTTGAAGGAAGTTGAAATAATCTTAAAATCACATATATTGCTTATAGCAGAACCAGAACCCAGTTATTGATTGCAAATCCTCCCTCATTTCCACAATAGCACACTGCCAGCCATTCCATAATATTTGCAACGCAAATGAGCATTTGACTGGTTGGCTGGCTTTTCATATTCTGCAGACTTCGAGCACCTCTTGGGTACAATGGGAAATAACTTGGAGAAGATAACCTACTCCAATTCACAATCTAGTTGGGGAGATATATGGGACAAAGAAGCACCATACTTTCTAAAATGGGGGGGGTCCACTGGAGTAAGAGGAAAGAAGGATCATTTGGGCAGTGAATGAGTAAAGGAACTGTGGAGAGGCTTTGTAGGGAATGGAAGTTGGCAATTTGGACCTTAGTCTTGAAGGATGGGGAGGGGATTTCCTAGGAATGGCTCTGTGGGATGGTTAGATTTGAGAATGGTGTGAGCTGAAGAGTGGAGAGAAGGAAAGGCTGACTGGGTGTTAGGGTGGTGGGCAATGAAAGGGAGTGGAATTGAATCCCCCCCCATCTCCAATTTTTAAATACTAAGAAAATGAAGTATATTTAAGGGCTGAAAATCAAGTCAAAAAGAGAAGTTTTCCTTAGTGTTAGCCCTCAAGTGATTATTGACTGAGCCTTCTTCCCTCCAGACACTTGTCTAATCCATCCATTGGCAGCTAGCCACTGCAAAACCCTCTTCCTCAATCCCAGGTGTGATTGTGCCATTCCTCTGGCCCATAACACCTTGGTTGTTCCCTCTTTCCTCTAGGATAGAATATATGCTCCTTAGCTGGCTGATTCTTTGTGGGATCTAACACCTCTGGGAGTTCCCTTAATCACTGCCAAGTTTAGCTTGTTGAAGGCCCAACCCGGGAGCTGCTTCTTCCAAGAAATACCTCCTCACATGGCTTAGGAGACCTTTGTAACTAATTTCTCTCCTTTGGCCTTAACACATTTTCTCTTGAATTTTTCCACCCTTCACATTTCTCCTTTTACATTAGTGAGCTTTGGGAAGGCAACAAGTATAGTATTTTTCATAATAGCTGACACTTCTGGCCCTTTTAAGGTTTACAAAAGACTTGATGCGGTTTTATAAAAAGGTTTTAATTCTATTTTCTGTTCCTTGCATCATTTTTGTTATCCCAAGGATCCTTCCCATTTCCCATATCTCCCAGAGAGCCATTCCATATAACATAGTATTTTTTAGAGAGAGAGAGAAAAAAATAGCACTGAAAACTTCTCTGTACACTGAAAAATCCTAATTAATTTTTTTAAAGCGATTTAAAAAAACTTTTGAGATACACACCTGTATTATCTCATGTCTGGCTGATTATCCCCTGAGGTAGGTACTATTCAATTAAGCTCTGTGCTAGGGGGCTACAGAGGCAGAAATGAAAAGCCTGCCCTCAAGGAACTTAACTTTCTATAGGAGAAATATCCACAGATAAGTAAATCTAAAATATATGTACAAGGTAAATTTACAAAGTAATTTGGAGAAGAAAAGGCATCTTTGAAGAAGGAAAAATTTGGAAGCATATTAGGAAAGCCCCTGGGTAGGAGGCAGGAGCAATGGAGCTGAACTTTGAACTTAGCTGGGTCTTGGAAACGCAGATGCAAAGAATAAGAGCATTTGGGTAGAATATTATCCCCATTTTACAGGTGAGGAAACCCCTAATGAGTAGTTGCTTTTAGGTATTATGCCCATTTTACAGATGAACCCCGGCTCTGGGTTGTCGTTAATTGCCTGCCTTGTTCCTGAAGTGTCTGGTGGGATTTGACTTCTGAACTCCCAGATTCAACCCTCTGCTATTCTCCCTTCTTGATTCTTTTTAATCTTTGTACTTGACTGCAGTGCCTACAAAAGCAAGAACCTAATAACTGTTTGTTCAGTTGAAAAAAGGCCATACTGAATGTCTGAGGGGGAGAGATTTTTAAAGGCTTGTGTTGAAAACAAATCCTTTGAAAACTTTGCAAAGGGATGGCGGGTAGGGGGTGGGGTTGGTGTCATTCCAGATGTATTCTGGCTGTTGGTGAACTATCAGTGACCCATAAATGAAATCCTGCCTTGTGGGCGCTAACTGTACATGAGTGATGTTAGTATTTCAATTCGTCTGACCAACTTTGGACACTCTGAGTAATGACTAATGCTGAAGCCAAGAGGGGACCTAGAGATCATCTAGTTCTAATTCAATCCTTTCATTTTACAGAGGAGGAAACAAAGGCTTATAAAGGGCAAAATGCTCTACAATAATAGAAAGTGAGTTAAGGTTAAACCAGGAGCAGAACTTGTGTCATGGGCTCCAAGGCTGGTATCTCACCTTTTGAGGATATTTACCTTCCCACTTAGTTGCAGTACTGGCTCAAGTCTTGAATTTGACCTTCTTTTTATTGGTGACTCATTGTGTGTGTGACCTTTGGCAGAGCTACACAGACCACTTTATTTCTCCTGTTCCTGAATAGTATTGGGTTATAAAACCAACCCCTTTAAATTTGCTAATTAGTTTCTAGGTGTTACCTGTTCCGGATCATGATTTCTTTGGCTGTACCCCTCCCTCCAAATATAGAAGCCCCAAACTGGGACTTTTAAGGCCCTCCACAGAATACCTCTTTCATGGCTTTGTTGTGTGTGCTCCAGTCTTGACATTTTTGCTCCTAGTCTTGCCAGGGTAATTCTCTGAAGTCACCCAAAGTCAGAGAACTGAAATTCCCAGAATGGTATATTCAACATGGTAAGTGATTCAATGCTTAATTGCCACTGTTATAGACAGAAAGCATAAAGAAACTAATAGTAGATGACTTTATCAAGTACTTTTCCATATGTAGCCCTTTACAAGCACAACCTCATTTAAGGCCCACAGTCACTCTCTTTGAAGGAGGTTGTCAACATGGAATCTAGAAACCCCAAACTTGTTGCCTAATAAGATCTGACAAACCCCAAGTTTTAGGACTAGCTGATAAGCTGGAGATTCCAAAGCTTGGACTGGTTTCCCTGTTCCCATGAGCATCCACCCTGAAGGGAATCTCAGGCTAGCAGTTTCAAACTGAATAATGGACCCTGAGGTAAATGACAATCCCAATTAGGTGGGGCTAAGCAAAGCTGAGGGCCTCTTTTTGCCTTTCGAAGCTTCTCCCATTGTACCATCATCCCCTTTGAGGATAGAACTCAGGTTCTATCCTCAAAGGACAGAACTTCAGCTTATGAGACTAACTGTGCTAAGAAGTCACTCAGTTTTGCTTAGCCCCACCTAACTGGGATTGTCATTTACCTTAGGGTCCATTATTCAATCTGAAACTGCTAGCCTGAGATTTCCTTCAGGATGGATGCTCATGGGAACAGGGAACCAGTCCTAGCTTTGGAGTCTCCAGCTTATCAGCTGGTCCTAAAACTTGGGGTTCATCAGATCTTACTAGGCTACAAGTTCGGGGTTTCTAGATTCTATGTTGACAAGGTAGATATTAAAAGTATCACATCCATTTCGCAGATGAGAGCTGAAATGATTTTCCCCTTGGATACAACTAGGAAAAGTCAGAACATAGAGAAAACTTCAGTTCTAATAATTCATTGGTCAGAATTCCAGTAGAGTATTTTTAAGTCAGGAAGGACATGAAAAGATAAGATTTAGAGCTGGGGGAGGGTCTTGAGAACAAAGAATGTTAGAACTGAGAGAGTCTTTAGAACATAAAATGATTGATCCTAGACAGTAGAATGACCATCAGACATGGAAGAAATATTAGAGTTTCCACTATCATTTAATTCACCTACTTTATTTTACAGAGGAAGAAATTAAAGACCTGAAGAGGCATGTGTTATTCGCTTTACTTACCATTCACATTGTCAACTTGGAATCTAGAAACCCCAATCTTGAACCCCAAGTTTGTAGCTGTGCGGTCTGAAGACCTCAAGTTTGACCTTGTCACATGAGAATTTCTTTATCCAGAGGGAAATCCCAGACTTAGAGTTTCAGACTAACAATAAGCCTAAAGTACCTTAGGTGGAGCTAGCAGTCTCAGTCAGATGGTTAAGTACCTTTTTTTGTTGTCCTAGTAGGTTTTCCTATTGCGTCAAAGTTCTTTCTCTGGTAACCTAGCCTTTGGCTGAATCTTTCCCTTTTGTGTCCATTGTAAAGCATCAACCTCTCCCTAATAATCCCAAACTCTTCATTTCTTTGTAACCATTTTAAAGCCAATCAACTATACACCTATCCTCAGTTCCCCAAGAGGTATATAAGTTCCCCAACTTTCATGGTTCCTTGGAGCCATCCTCTAGTGACACTCCCAGGGATCAGTAGCCAGAGTAACCAGAGCTTTGGTCTGTGTGTGGATTTTAGCATATGACTCTGTGGACGACTAAGGATTGTACCACATCCCTCTCCTAATTAAAGACTTGGTTTTTCTGACTATTTAGTAGTTCTGTGTTGGTTTTTTTTTCCAGTTTAACAACACAAAAAAAATGGCTCTTGACTCTAAGGACTTTGATTTCATTTTCAGTGAACTGGGGTGTGGGTTAAGAGGAGACATCAGAAGAGAGGAAAGACTCTAAGCTCAGAGGGTAATGTCCCACAAAGGATTTATTGAGCTCATCCGATCTTCATCCAGCACCCAAAGTCCAAAGCCCAAGTCCTCTTTTATAGGATCTTGACATAACCCAGATTGCCTCATTCTCTGCCCTTCAGAGACGTCCATTATGGTATCATCTGTGTCAGCAACAGCCAACTGAGATTCACTTCATTTCAAGAAGCTCTTGTCACATAACCTGTGCATTCCTCATAGCAGCAAACAAAACCACAAGTCCCTGATCTCAAAGAGGGGCATGAAATTATTTGTAGAGATAAGTAGACAAGAAGAAGGAGACTACTGCAAACTCAGGCACTACCTATACAAAGTCACAGAGGTGGGGAAACAATATTGGGTCTGACTGAGATTGTAGAATTGTGGCTGTGATAATGATGGTGGTGGTGAGGACAAGAGAAAACCAATCTGGGAGTAATTCATGTATGAATTGTTTACTGAGGACTCAAGTGGCCCAAAGCATGGAAATTGCCCTCTAAGAGTGCATGCTCTTATTGGGATGGCAGGATATAGACCTTAATAGAGATCACAAAATTGTGTATCCCAAGTGGTACAGATGGTATCTGGATGTAACTATAGCAACAAGCTTCAGGGCAGATGGATGCATCCAGATCTGTTCACACTTAAGACTTGGGAGCATTCACTCCAGGACTGAAAGTGACTGTTAAAAGTTGTCTAGTCTTAACAAGTCCATTTCACATAGAAGGAAACTAAGGCTTAGAGGGGCAACATTACTTGCCCACAGTATCCAGGTGACATTCTGGCAGAGTGAGAACTTCACCAGTATGTCACTTGTGCATTTTAGGGGCCAGTTTCTCTGTTTGGCTTTTTGTTCTCCTTCCTCTTCACATACTAGGCTGTTGTCACCTATTCTTGGGAAGTCTTTGTTCTGTATCCTAGGGGATATAATCCCCTTTTGTTTTCTTGGCACTCAAAGCACAACAATGATTTATTTATTGTTATTTATTGAGTGATATGTAATTATGTATGTATGCAGGAAAGTAAGGCAGACTGGGTCTACCTTTCTGGAACTCTTGCAGTTTAGGTGTAGAGATGAGTCCTATGTAAAAATGATAATAGCCAAATTGAAGTGTAGTGTAAATCTTGAACACATGGTATAAACAATGCCCTCCTGAGCCTTTTTTTCCTCCTTTGCAAAATGATGGAATTGTCCTTGATGGTGGTAAAGGTTTTTACAAATGAAGAAAGCTCTGGCCTAGCTCCTGAAGGTTTGAGGAAATCAGAAGCAGAGTGGCAGCTGTTGGGTGGTAAGGATGAATGAATAAATAGTATTCGTAAAATTGGAGGAAAGAGATGAGGCAGGTCTCTTGGCATATGGAATAACTAATAACATTAGAAAGATAAATTGGCCTTGGAGATGAAGGATCTTGAATGTGATCTAGTGCTCTGTGACTTTCTGAGAAGGCAAAGAAAAAAGTGTGTATACCCAAAAAGGCAATGGATATACTCTTGTTTCTTTTTATTTCACTTGGTATCTCAATTCATGGAAATCTTCCCAGTATCACAGAATTTTTCATATTTTTTGTATTATCTTAGTCCAAGTTTCCCTTGTGGTTCATTTCCCATCTCTTCTAGTGATACTGGGTTTTTCCATAGATTTGGTTTGACCTGGCCAGCTATAGTTTAATTTGGGTCTCTAACTTTCTCCACCAGAGGGATAGGCTCTTTTAGAACCATGATCCATGAAATTTCAGTGCTTTTTATGGAATGAGTAATATTCCATTCAAGCTACTCATCTAAATGATTATTTTTACTTAAGGCCCATTTTGACCACATTCCTTTTTTTTTTTAACCCTTTTCTAATGAGTTCTCATGGGTAAAATCTGTTAGGGAAAGATTATAATTAGGGATGCAGAGAGTCAGTACCTAATTCTCTTAGCATTCTGCATTGGACTTTTTTTTGTGAATCTCAGCTGATGCCCCCTTTTCTTTCCCTCAGCACATTTCTTTGAAGGAAGACTTAGATTTTGTTAACAGATTTTGAGCACAAATGCATCTGTAGTTCGTGTACAGAGTAGCTGTCCCACCTCTCTCCTTTCTCTAGCACCTTCTCCCAAATCATCAGAGAAGATACTTAGGCTAGAGTGTTTTTCCTGGCATTGCCCTGAATAGACCTGCTCTGACTAGATGCAAAAACAGCTAGGTGAAAAGAAGATAATAATACATTTATAAGACACCTAGCTTTGTGCCTGTAGAGAAGAATTCTATACACATGAGAAAGCCTTTCCCCAAAAGGATGGATCGTTTCCTAGAAGGAAGAGGCATGTTCACACATAGGTAAAAATACAGCATAGAGACAGATAACAATTGGAAAAAGCAAACACTAGAGATGGGGAAGGGGAAGGGGAAGAAAGAGTCAGAAATATCTTAGAACTTGTCTAGTTTCTCTGTCTCATCTCTTTTTATTGAGGAGGAAATGGAGAGCCAAGAAGGAAATGACTTACAAAAGGACTCACATAGCTACTTAATGGCAGAATTGAGATTAGAAAAGAATTCTAGGACAGCCTAGTCTTCCAAACCTCAGAATTAACATTTTTTAAAATATCTATTAAATTTAACATGGCAATACCAACACTGCCCAGCTCATTTGCTCTCTTTTGAAGACAAGTGATTTTTCAAGAGATGCTCATGTGAGACTTGCCTGGCTAAATCTGGTGGTTATTCTGAGTACAAGTCTGACTTATGTCTTATGGGTTAGGGTGGGCAAACCCCCAAAATCCCTAAACCAGATCAAGTGAAACTCCTGGGTGGAGTGAAGAGAGCATATAGGATTTTGAGTGAAGAGTGTAAATTCTAGCTGCATTATTTACTAACTGTGTGACCTTTTGGGCAAATCATATATACCTTTCCAGGCCACAGCTTCCTCAACTAAGAAGGTGCTGGATTAGGTCATGAAATAGATCTAGAGCTGGATGTAACCTGATATCTCAGCTAATTTAAAGTCTTCTTTTTTACAGATGAAGAAACTGAGGCCCACAGAGGTTAAATTATTGACCTCTAAGGTCTCTTTTAGTGCTAAAGTCTATGAGGTATAGATTAATTGTTATAACTACTGGAAAGCAACTTTCCTTCTCTTTTTGCTGAAAATAATATTTAATTTCTTGTTTGTCTTGAAATGATGTTCATGTTTAACAAAGATAGTTCATAAGAGCTAGCTTTTACTTAGGGTGTTAAAATTTGCAAAGTATTTTTAGAGTGATCCTCACAACAACCCTTTAAATTGAAGGATGGGTATAATTATCTTCATTTTACACAAGGAGAGACCGAGGCAAGAAAGATTGTGACTTGTGGGGGTTACATAAAGCCAAGAAGTGTTTGAGGCAGTATTTGAATTCAGGTCTTCTTAAATCCCAAGTCCAACACTTTCCCCACTGTGCCACCTAGCTGCTAGCTAATGGGAAGTTAGTTACTGAACCTGTTAGCTGATTTAGTTCTTGTAATATTGAAAAGCTACAGGCTTGTAACAGGTAGAAGCCTGTGAAGGTAAAAACAGCCAAAGTGTCCAGCCAGAGAAAACTTTCTTTTAAAGGAAACAAATGCTATAATTGGAGACCAGCAAACAGGGCATCCTTACAGGAAATAGAGTAAAGAGAGACACATTCCAAGTTGAAATTTCTCTTGGCGATTTGTTTTTTTGAGGTCCCTGTGTTTTCTCAGTCCTTCAAAGCAACCAGATTGCTCCAGGATTTCATGTTTCCTTCTGCTCCTCCCTTAGGAGTGCTTTCTTGGACTTTGTTGCAAGTGCAGGGAAAGTGCTGTAATGTCAAGGAAACATGAAACTCATTAAGGCCCCACAGCCTCCTAAAACTTTGGCGTAGACCAAGTGGCTCAGTTTTGTGGGAGGGAAGAGGCATTCTGTTGAATTTCATTATGGCAGATTCTCAAGTTTGGAGGAGAATATGACTATACCATCTTCCCTTTGTCTCCTCCCCTCCCCCCCATCACCCCACTCCCCTATCCTGTCACTTCTGGGCAGTTCTCATTTCTAATTAATTTTCCCTCTCTTCAGCTTAAATTGGCCTCTTTACAGCTTCCACTTCTATTTGCCCCCCAGTCATGCCCCCTAGCCCAGGGGTCAAGTTTAATCCATCTTCCCATAAAGGTCCTTGAACACAGGTATCATATATCTCCCCTGAATTTTTTCTTCTCTAAGCTAAATCTACCCTTTCCTTCATCCAATCCTTATATGACATGGACTTTAGAAATGTTACCATGCTGCTTGTCCTTTTCTGGACATGCTGTACCTTATCAGTATCCTCCTTAAATGCCCAGAACTACAAATAATATTTAAATGAGTTCTTTCTTGTTGTTGAGGGCATAGTCCAGTGGGACCTTTCTACTTCTAGAAACTATGCTTGTCTTAATGCAGCCTGACATGACATTAGCATTTTGACTTCTCTTAGATTCATAAGTTGAAGATAAGGGAGTTTTCTTCCCTGGAAATACCCTGTCAAAATGAAAACCACAGGTCAGGCCCAATACTGACCCACTACTTAATCCTTATTTAAAAAATATATCTATTTCCCAGTTATATATATATATATATATATATTTTTTTTTTTGAGAGGGTAGCTGAGTAGCTCAGTGGATTGAGAGCCAGATCTAGAGATGGGAGGTCCTGGGTTCAAATCTGGACGCAGACACTTCCCAGCTGTGTGACCCTGGGCAAGTCACTTGACCCCCATTGCCTAGCCCTTACCACTCTTCTGCCTTGGAACCAATACACAGTATTGATTCCAAGATGGAAGGTATGGGCTCAAAAAAATAATTTTTTTTACATTCATTTTTTAAAATTGTGAGTTCCAATTCTCTCCCTCTTGTCCTTTCTTCCTCCTTGAAAAGGCAAGCAATTTGAGACCAGTTATACCAATGAAATCATGCAAAACCAGTTTACATATTAGACATGTGCTTGCTTCTACTTTTTCATTTTGAAATTCAGATGTCTTGGACTAGAATATAGCTAAATATCTTATTTGTTTTATCTCCCATCTATGGAACCCTCCCCATTTATAGTTTAAATTTTTAAAGCACTTTGCTTAAGATACTATGTGAGGCAGGCAGGGCAGAGATAATATTATATACATTTTATTTCGAGAACCAAAAAGGGACCTTAGTGTTCATCTACTTTTTTAGATCTTTTGTTTTACATATGAGGAAATTGGGGTCTAAATCTTTGTTTATATATGAGGAAATTGAGGCACAAATCTTTGTTCATCTCCATTTCCATGCTCTTTGAGGCACTTGGATTTCACTGATAAACTGGAGAGAGCATCCACAGAAAGAGGGTCACTAGAGAGATGGAAGGTCTCAAACTCATGACATATGGGCAGCTGGGAGCCACAGTGGAGAGAGTATTGGGCCTGGAGTCAGAGAGATCCCATCCCAGATACATATCAACTGTGCAATCCTTGAGCAAGTCACTTCTGTTTGCCTCCATTTCCTCCTCTCTAAAATGAAGATAATGATAGCATGTACCTCCTTGGTTTTTAAGGATTAAATGAGAAAGTATTGCTTGCTGTAGGGGAGGTGGGAGGAAGAGAGAGGAAAGAGGGATACAGTTTGAATCCTTACAGAATCCATACAGAAAACTTATGTGGAAATTTATCACATGTAATTGGTTAAAATAAAATATTTTTATAATAAAAATGAGATAATCATTGTAAAACACTTAGCACAGTGTCTGGCACATAGTAAAAACACTATGAAATGTTAGCAGCTATTAATTGAAAGAACTAAGAGATTGAACCTGGAGAAGATAGGGGAGGGGGGGTGCACCTGACAACTATCTTCAGCTATGGAAAGCTGTTACTTCCAAGAGATATTGTCCTGCTCACACTGAACAGGCAGATCTAGAAGCAATAAGGGAGTTGTAGAGAAGCAAATTTGGGAGACAGTGGGTTGGTATCTCAGAGGGCATCTTCTCTTAAAAAGCATTTGGATTAGATGATTTGAGATTTTAAAATTGAGAGATGCTGTGATTTGGGCATTGATCCTTTCACTAGCAGAAATACCAGCTTCTCTCCATCTTAGTAGAGAGTTTTCTATATTGCTATGGATGAAAACTTTCACAAAGTTGTGACTCTTCTCATATTGAACTCCAAATTTAGGCTTTTTAGGCCCTAGATGTCAGGTATGGTGATTCTTAAATCTTACTTGAATGGCCCTAACCTCTTTTTTGGCCTGTAGTCTCACCTCTCACACCTTCTTGCAAACATCTCCAACTAAGTGTCCCATAGACTTCTTAAACTCAGAAAAGTGGATTCATTATCTCTTCTTGGAGCCCTTTTCTCTTCCAGACTTCTCTATTCTTGGAGAGGGCACCACCATTCTTTTCATCTCTCAGGACTGCAAAGTAGCCATCATCCTGGCTCCCTCTCCTGTGTCCATATCTCCTATAATAACTGCTGCCTCCCCGCCCCAGCCCCCAGGGCAGGCTCATCACCTCATACTTGGACAATCATAACAGCCTGCCTCAAGTCTTTCCCTGCTCCAATTGACCCCTAAAATGATTTTCCTCAAATATCATATGACCATGTCTCCCTGCCACTTCTAGCATCAAATACAAAATTTTCTGCTGTTCAGAGACCTTTGTAATTTAGCCCTTTCCCCCCTCCTCCTACCTTTCTAGTCTTCTACTCTGATCTAGTGATACTGGCCTCCTTGTTTTCCTTGAACAAGAAACTCACATCTCCACATGTTGGCTCTGGGCATTTCATCTAACTACCCCCCTCCCCCCAATGCCCTGAATGTTTTCCTTCCTCATCTCTGCCTTTCAGCTTCCTTGACTTCCTTCAAGTGATTGGTGAGAAATTGGTGGGAAGAATAATGGGTAGCATGGCTGAAGCCAATTTAGGAAGAGTGGGCAAGGTCAAGTATGTATTGGTTAGGGCAGTAGGGCCTCAGAGTGGCAATTTCCCAGTTGAAAATGTTATATCCTCCTAGACAAGAGTCTCTGGTCTGTGGCTTAAGGGGACCAGGGGCAGAGGGGTCTACTATAAGAGAAAAGGTCCTTACTTATTAGAGGTATTTTCCCCCCAAATTAGAATGGACTGTCCTGAAATGGGCACCCTCTTACCAGAGATCTTTAGCTAAAGGCTGAGTATAGTGGGGGGAGGGAGTTGTTGTGTAGGACACTTTATATTGGATGGTCCAATTCTAGGGTTCTCCAGTGCCTTATCAGTGTGCTGTGGTGGGCTCTGGCCCTTGAGGGTAGGAGAGAACACACAGACCAGAACAGGCACAAGGTTGCTGGGTGGAGTCTCTGTATTTATCCATGCCCCCTGAATGGGAATCCAAGGAGCCTGGAAGAAAAAGGCCAAATGACATGGCTTTTTATATAAATGCCTCCACCACCACTACCACCTCCCCACCCCCTACCCCCAGTTTCTTTTTAACTCAGGTCATAAAGTGGAGCTTTCTCTTTCCATTTGAAATATTTGCATTGGCAAAAGCTTGATTTTATCCTAAATCTTCCTGTGTTCTTTCAGGTTTATTAATTTGTACTGTCTGCAAAGTTATCACAAAGATCCTTCCCTTATAGTTCCATCCCTCAAGCCCCTACTGTAGATAACTTGGTCTAATCCATCTTGTTGTAAATCTCTTTAGGGGGAAGTTTCATTAAAATAAGCCATCTTACATGTGAAGAAATCCTCTCTTATCCCTGTCTCTATTGGCCAAGGGCCACCACCCTAATCCAAATCAGCTTTTTCCATGATTTGGAAAAAGAGAAAGTTAAGAATTTTTTAGCAGAGGCCCAGCTTCCATCTCCCACTTTTTGTTGTTTGGAAAGGTCTCTCCAGGCTTCTCCCCATAGCTGGGGATGGTTGATGTTATAGAATTGGTGTGCACTGCTTATGAGTGCTGTCATTTAACAAAGTGGAGGGATTAGTCACTTTTGGTACATCAGAACAAGGAGGAAAAAATGGCCCAGGACATCTGTGGAATATTAGTGGCTAGACAATGGGAATCTAACTGCCTTCTACCTCCCAACTTCTTGTGCACTTGACTTCTTATACACTAGGACAGGACTTTATCCCATTTTAATTTCTTCTAAGATTCTCTTGTACTGGGAGCAGCTGGGTAGCTCAGTGGATTGATAGCCAGGCCTAGAGATGGGAGGTCCTAGGTTCAAATCTGGCCTCAGACACATCCCAGCTGTGTGACCCTGGGCAAGTCACTTAACCCCCATTGCCTAGCCCTTACCACTCTTCTGCCTTGGAGCCAATACACAGTATTGACTCCAAGACGGAAGGTAAGGGTTTAAAAAAAAAAAAGATTCTCTTGTACTATTCTGTCAACATCTTTTTGGATCCCCTTCTGGTATCCATTATAGTAGCTATCCCAGCCTCAGATCAATGTTTCATCTATAGTGTTAATTAACTCTTCTCTTGAGTCCCTGTATGTGTGAAAGCACTTCATCACAGGATATGAATCATTCTGTGAGGTTCTCTAGTATGGAAGAATTAGGTTCAGGGTTGTCAGATAGGTGCAGAACTTTCAAGTGTGCTTATGGTGCCTAAAAAAAAGTCTTGACTTTTTTTTAATTAATTAATTAATTTTTTGATAAAACCTTACCGTTAATAAAAACTTACCTTCTGTCTTGGAATCAATACTGTGTATTGGTTCCAAGGCAGGACTAAGCAGTGGGGGTCAAGTGACTTGCCTAGCCAGGGTCACACAGCTGGGAAGTGTCTGAGGCCAGATTTGAACCTAGGACCTCCTGTCTCTAGGTCTGGCTCTCAGTCCATTGAGCTACCCAGCTACCCCCCCAGTCTTGACCTTTAAAAAAATTTTTAATTAAAAAAATAATTTATTACCAGTATCTGAGCCTTTAAGTGACTTGCCCAGGGTCACATAGCTAGGAAGTATCTGAGGCCAAATTTGAATCCAGGACTTCCTGTCTCTAGGTCTAGCTTTCAATCCACTGAGCTACCTGGCTGCCCCCACCACATTAAAAAAAAATTAACTTTTTCATGGGTTGTCCATCAACTGGGGAATGGCTAAACAAGTTGTGTTTATGATTGTGATGGATTACTATTGTTCTATAAGAAATGACCAGCAGGATGATTTCAGAAAAATCTTGAAAGAACTGATTGCAAAATGAAGTGAGCAGAACCAGAAGAACATTGTACACAGTAACATCACTATTTATTTGATGAAAAATTGTGGATGACCTAGTTATTCTCAGCAATGTAGTGATCCATGACAGTCCCAGAAACTAATGCTCAAAAGTGCCCTCTGCCCTCTGACAAAGTACTGATAGTGACTGAATACACACTGATACATACTATATTTTGCTTTCCTTTTGCTTTCCTTTTTTTTCATTTAATAGCTCTTCCACTTAATGACTGATATGGGAAAATGTTTTATATAATAGCACATGTAAAATCTTAGATTGCTTATAGTCTCAAGGTGGAAAGGGGTGTAAGAAGGGAGAGAATTTGGGACTCAGAATAAAAAAAAATGTTTAAAAATTGGTTTTAAATGTAATTGAAGAAAAATAAAATATTTTTAAAATTATGCTGTTCATCATTTCTTATGGTGTAGTTGTATTCCATCACAATTATATACCATAATTTGTCCAGCCATTCCCCAATTGATGGACATCCCCTCAGTTTTTAAGTTCTTTGTTACCACAAAGAGAACTGCTATAAATATTTTGAAACAAACATTTTTTTTTCCTTTTTCCATGATCTTGGGAAACAGACCCAGTTGCTGGGTCTAAGTTTTGTACAGTTTTGTAACTCTCTGGGCATAATTCCAAATTTCTCTCCAAAATGGTTAGATTACTTGACAGTGTATCAGTGTCCCCATTTTTCCACATCCCTTCCAACATTTGTCATTTTGCCTTCTTATTTTAGCTAATTTAAATAGATGTGAGATGATTATCTCAGAATTGTTTTAGTTTGTATTTCTCTAATCAAGTGACTTAAAGCATTTTTTGGTAAACCTCTCTATATGGCTGCCCCAATCTTATAACATTTTAAATCATGAAAATAATCACATTAACTTATCAGTAGCTCCCTCTCAAAATTAGATGTTTATATGGACCATTCAGTGCTTAAGAAGAAAGTTTAGTTATATACTTTTGAGAGCACAGAGCCAATTGATTGGAGAGCAGTGGGGTAGCTGGTATAGAGTCAGCCTAAGCCCAAGAATAGAAGGAATGAGTCAGTACAACCAGACCTGCCTGGAAGGAGACAAAAAAAAAAGGAAAAAGGGAGCATGTAACTCTTCTGTACATCATAGCATAGCTTCATAATAGATGTTCATGAAACCATCAAGAAAAAAAAGCTTGTTTAGCTTCTTCTAGTTAACACTATAAGGGCCTGGAAATTAAATATACTTCAAACTGCATCAGTTAACTGTAGTTTTAAAAAGCCCACAAAACAAGAAAACTAGAGATATTAAGATGAACATTTTTATTTCAAAACAAAATTATAATTTTGCATTAATTGATCTGCCTGGTTCTTCTGTTAAGAAGGCAAGAGAAGTGTAGAATGTAAGTATGATATTAGAAAAGGCATGTAGAACACTTTGGCAAGTAACAGAAAATTAATGAAGATATTCTGAAGATGCAAGGAAGTACAGATACCCCCTTCTCCCTTTTCCTCCAAATTACCTTGACTGTTCCCCTATCGGAGAATATAGGGTCTTTGTTAGCCTTTGTTTCTTAGGCTATATTTCACTCGGTATCTGTATCTCACTCTCAACAACCTGACTTGTAGATTTTTAAGAGACCCATAATGCACTGTGTCTTTTAGTCATAAACATTCTTTTCCTCTCCCTCCCTACCAAAGCCTAGCCTAGAGGATACTCTGATAGAGACTCAGGATGAACCAGAGGGACCTCAAAGGTTAAAGGATTCTTGCTTTTGCCACTGTCTCCCAGGGCCTCTTGATGGGGTTTTGAGTATTTCGATGGGCACGAGTCATCCAAAGGGAATGTCTGTATTTGGTCTTGCTGAGGCATCTCTCTCCATGCATGGTTGTAATCATGGCTGCTCTCCCCAGAGGGAGAGCTGGAGTACAATCAGTCAGTGGGAGAAGTGCTTAAAACAATGATTATTAATCCAGAATGTGCAGTTTTCCCCATACGACCTCTAGACAAGCAGTGTGGGTTGGTTTGGGGTTTGTCTGAGAGTTCTTCAGCTAATAGCCCTGGAGCACAGTTTGTTCCTGAACACGTGGCAGAAAATAGATTGAACTTTTTTTCTTTTTAGGAAGAATGTAAATTTATTTACTTTTTAAATTAATTTATTTAGTCAATTTAGAACATTATTCCTTGGTTACAATAATCACATTATTTTCCTCCCTCCCCTCTACCCACCCTTCACTCAGCTGATGCGCAATTTCATTGGGTATTACTTGTGTCCTTGATCAGAACCTATTTCCATGTTGTTGGTGTTTGCATTAGGATGTTCATTTAGAGTCTACCTCCCCAGCCATATCCCCTCGACCCATGTGATCAAGCAGTTGCAAAAACAAACTTTTTAATCCCCTGAGCATATTAATTGTTTGCCTGCAGATAGATGACAGATTAGTTCTATCTCTTAATACAGGCCAGTCTGGACTCCTTTTATGAGTAGTTGGAATTACTGTCGGAGTTTTAGAGAAAATCCCACCCATGTTTCTGACAAACTAAGCAGAGAAAAGGGTTTGTCCACTCCTAGGTCAGAAGAGCCTGGGAGGAGGATGTTCCCATTTGCCCATGATTCTATGAACTCATCCTTGAGGAGCCTCATCCATCTGCCCCTCCCGTTAGCCCAATTATGCAGCTCCCATCCATGTCCCTTATAGGCTTCCTGCACAGAATCTTCTTTACCCCTCACAGGCTCCTTTTTCACATCATTCTGTATCATTAGCTCATTGTTGGTTCCAACTATCTTTCTCTGAATGATGAAGAATAGCTAACCTTTCTGTGGGGTGTTTTCCATGAGAATGAGCCAGACTGCAACCTTGTGACCTAGTTTAGCTCTTAATCCTTTCATTCTGAGATTACCTTCCTATATCTATTCTGTATATGTCTGGTATGGACCTAGTTATTTACATGTTGTTTCTTCCATTACCATGTGAGCCCTTTGAGGAGAGGGACTATTTCTGCTCTCCCTTGTATCTCAGATGTTTGCATAATGTCTGGCATATCATAAGTACTTAATAAATGCTTGTTGACCTGATTTGATATGTTTGGATAGGAGGAACCTCAGAGGAAATGAGGTTACTGAGTTATGACAGCAGAGGGAGGATCAGAAAGGGACAGTGGGGAACAAAGGAGTATTTTGGCTCCCTGACAGTGAGTTCGGGGATATAATAAAGTGAAGCTAACTCTGGAAAGAATAGTAGGAGACAGATAGCGATCTAACATAAAAGGAAGCTAGTTAATTATGTAGCAGAGAGCTGCAGGTACTGTGAAGTTTCCCAAATGCAACATATTAATCATCTCTTAAATTCTGGATTTTGCTAATGTGTCTACACTGCCCATCTGAGGTGTCTGTACTGGATAGGCAGCCACTCATTGGTGTAGTTCATCTGTACATACTCTTATTCCCCATAGTGTGAGTGGACAATCTTTCTGTAGTGTTTTGCACATGGTAAGGACCAAATCTATGTTTATTGGATTATGATGTGTAAATTTCAATTGTCATAACCAGTTTACATATATAGGAATTAAGGCCCAGAAAGGTACATAGAATGCTTATATAGTAGACTCTGGCTTCAAATTCATTGTTCTCTGGAACACTCTGAAAGCTGCAGCCTCCCTTTGAGGGGTAAGGCAGCAAAGCTAAGAATCAGCTCCTGGGGGCACTCCCTCCTGCAGTACATTTTCTTGTACTGAATAAAAAGATTTTTCTTAAGCAATCTTACAAACTCCCTCTTTTATCTTGTATTCCTTAGAAAAATAAAAGTTAAACCTCTACCCAGTCTCCATTGAAATTACTATGAATTCTGAATGAGTGGTCCTAATTTAGTGAGACTCATAGAACTTGCCTTCCTTTTTTCTTTTTTCTTTTAAACCCTTACCTTCCATCTTGGAGTCAATACTGTGTATTGGCTCCAAGGCAGAAGAGTGATATGGGCTAGGCAATGGGGGTCAACACAGGGTCACACAGCTGGGAAGTGTCTGAGGCCAGATTTGAACCTAGGACCTTCCGTCTCTAGGCCTGACTCTCAATCCACTGAGCCACCCAGCTGCCCCCTACGAAAACTTGCCTTCCTGAGCCTCAGTTTCCTTATCTGTAAAATAAAATAAAGTGGATGACTTCTTCCAAGGTCTTTTCCAGCTCTGCATCTATGCACCTAGGATCCTGGAGTTGGGCCAGTATAATCTCTCCTTATTTACAGATGAATGAAGCCCAGTGGGGATTGTGACTCTAGGTTACACAGACAGATGAGAGTAAGGTAGCTTAGATGAAAACCCCCTTCCCAGGACTTTTGCTTTCAAATTCTTTCCATTATGTGTTTCTTCATCTTTATATGGCAAGATTTTCAGAACATATTCTCAGGTTGCTTTCATATAACTTGGAAACATGTTAGTGACTAGTTTAAAGACTTTGAATCCATTTGGTTGGAAGCATTTAGGCTCACTTTAATGTTCTGTGGACAAGAGAAGCATTTAGGCTCACTTTAATGTTCTGTGGACAAGAGAAGGCCTAGGATAGTTGGGGAGGACTTCACAGGGCACAGGGTTATTGGCAAGACATGGGGCAAAACAGCTCACTCTGTTTTTTATTACCTTACCTTCCATCTTAGAATCAATACTGTATTTTGATTCCAAGGCAGGAGAGTGGTCAGGGCTAGGCAATGGGGTTTAAGTGACTTGCCCAGGGTCACACAGGAAGTGTCTGAGGCCAGATTTGGGCCCAAGACCTCCCATCTCTAGGCCTGGCTCTCTCAATCCACTGAAGTTCACTTCTTTCAGAGTTAATTTCTTCATCTGTAATATGGGAACAGGAGAGGATTGTATGATAAATGCTTTCTTAGGATACTTCCAGCAAAGTCATAATCTATGATCCCATGAAATCCCAGCTATTCAAATCCAGCTTATGCTACCCCTAGGAAAGCAAGGTGGGGAATTTGGTTTTAGAATTCTATATTCAAGTGTCAAGGTTTGGAATGAATAAGGGATTGTCCTGGAAATCATTTTGGACATGGCCACTGAGATTTTAATACCAATTTTGCCTCATATGCCATGTCTATGCAAGCCTACCTTGGTAATATTTTGATCCATTTCTAGAAACCACCTGTAATTTGAGCCCTTTTTTATCTTGATGTTCCATAATTCATGGTTATATATCCCCCTATGAAGGACTTTTATAGTGATGTGCCTTTATGACCATCTTGGGTCATTGAAAGAACTGTATGGTTTCTCAGATGGGATTTCTCTGGGCATTCTGTTCTGGGCCTGGCAACTTATCTCTCTGCAGCTCCTTTCAAGGATATTCCTACAAACTCAGTGAAATACCTGTCTAAGTACACTTCACAAGACTTGACATTTTTCATCCATTTTGTTTTATATACACACACACACACATGTTAAGCAAAATAAATAGGCGTATTGGCCATTTCTGAAAAGAGATGTCTCAAAGGGGGGTGATTTTATTACTTCCATCTTAAATTTAATATTTGCTATATATTAGACTATATATTATGTGTGTATATATATATATATATTAGACTATGCTATATGTTAAACTATATAACAGAAGTTTGGGATTTCATAGATACTCTTTTTGTTCTTTATATATTGAGATGTTCATGTTTGTTGATGATTTTTTAAAGTTCATAAATAGAAAAATTAAAAATCCAAGGCTCATTTCTTGAGTAGATTCTATTTCTAATGTTTGGGGTTATTTTTATGTTAGCTATTACAATTATCATTGGGCTATTATTGTTTGTTTTCATATTGATTTTGCTTCTGTCTTTCCTTTCTCAGAGTGACCAGCAGTTGGATTGTGCCTTGGACTTAATGAGGCGTCTGCCTCCTCAACAAATCGAAAAAAACCTCAGCGACTTGATTGATTTGGTAAGCGCCTGGCTTCAGGACCTTTCAGTGTTCCTCAGTCAATGGTCTTTTACTCTAGGGAACCAGTCTGCTATTAGCAAAGGTGGGAAATTCTTCCACTCAGGGGACAGAGTTTGAGATTGGGGAAAAGGAGCTTTGTGGCAAAAAAAGTAACAGAATATGGCCTGACCAAATCAAAACAGAGCTCCAGAAGCAGGTGAGAGGAGAGATCAGAGGATGGCTTTGACAAGACGCAGACTGCTGGGCCAGTCAGCAACATGGAAGCAGATTTACCAGTGTAAGGATAATTTTAGCATTGTGACCTAAACTATTATTTAATTATTGGTCGCCATGGGATATTCCAAATAGTAAAATACCCAAGTCAGCTGGAAATTATGGTGATTTTAATTAATATAGAGGGAAGGAATTAAGGAGAAGAGAGAGAGAGGAAAAGAGTTAATTTAAACTGCTCCAGCTCAGGCTGAGCCAGGCAGGAGTTAAAGGCCTTGGCCAAGGGGGCTTCCCCTGAGCGTCAAGGGAAAAGAAGTCAGTCTTATCACTCACCAGGAGACGTCTCAAGGAAGCTATCTGAGGGAGCTCCTCCAGGCTCAAGTTCCAGGATCAAACTGGCGCCCAGGCCTGCTCACAGGAAGTCACCAGCCAGATCCACCTCTCCAGGGAAAGGGAGAGCCCGAAGAAAGGAAGTGATGCGCCTTATATAGATGGTTTTACATCACTTTCCTGCATCTTATCTGTACCAATGGTAGCTTAGCTCAACTTAGGACAGACCAAGTGTCTGTCAGCTGTTTCTGCACATGTCTATCAAAATCCATCCTCCTAGATACTTAATCCTTAAGTATGGTTGCAGACATTCCTGACATTGTTAGACTAAGTAGGGTGGAGCAATGTAAGTTCACAAGGCATTCCTGATTCTGTTAGACCAAGTATCTCCATTGTTAAGATCAGGAGATAGCTAAATTAAATCTCCTAAAGTTTGGTCTAAGTAGGGTGGAGTAATTTTAAAGTTCACATCGGTCACCTCTTCTGCTGGACTTGAAGAACTGAGAAAATGCCTCTCCTGAGACTAGACCTCCCATCTTCTAAGCAACTCTACAGTTGAAATTGACTATGATTGAGTGCCTGGCATGTCTGAAGCAATGATTCACACATCTCTTGCCCTCATAAAGCATGCAGTCTTCTAGGAAGACTGCTCACCCATATCACACAGACAAAATAATAAAGGCACATGGCCAATACAATAAAGAAGTAGATGAAAGAATTCTGATATTTATTAAGTGTCTTTTAAGTGCCAGGGACTTTGCTAAACACTGGTGAGAGAGAGAAAAGCGAAAGATGGTCCCTGTTCTTGAGGTATCCATAGTCTTAATGAAGAAGACAACATACAAACATCTCTGAACAGAGAAGCTCTCAACATAACACAAAGGCATGAACATTGAGGGAGTCTGGGACTGGTTTCTTGTAGAAGAGATTTAGATATGGCTTGTCAGAGAATCCAGAAAAGGAGAAGGAGAGCCTTCCAGGCATGGGTAGATAGCCAGTGAGTGAAATGTTTGCATGTAGAAAAGGATTGTTTTGTTTGAGCCACAGCAAGGAGAGTCCAGTGCCACTGAAGAAAGGAGTACATGTGGGGCAGAGTAAGGTGTAGAATGTCTAGAAAGGTAACAGGAAGCAAGCTTAGGCAAGACTTGCAGTGGGTTTTATATTCAATCCTGGATGAGATCAGGAGCCACTGGAGTTTAGAGGAGCAGTGGTGTGTGGGTATGATACAGCCTGGCTGATTGGAGCAGGGAGAGACTTGAGGCAGGCAGACAACCCAGCAGCTATCACAGTAGTCCAGACTTGAGGTGATGAGGTTCTATACCAGGGTGGAAACAGTGTCAGAAGAGAGATGGGGCTGTATTCAGGAAGTTATAGGCATAGAACTCCTGCATTATTAACTTTTGGAAGCAGGGCAGTGGGGCATAATGGAGAGTTATAAGATCCTGAGGCCCATATCTTACTTCCATGGCTCAGGAAACTGAAGTTCAGAAAAATTGGGATTTATCTAAGGTCATCCAGGCAGGGCAGTGAGCATCGTGCTCAGTGCTCTCCTTGCATTCCACTTTATCTCAGATGAGTAAGTCATTTTCTGTTTATGTAAGTAATGTCTATTAGTAGTTTGGATTAAGTACCTACCTTGGCCTAGCTCCCTGTGCTAAGCTCAGAAGTGTGAGGAACTCAAAGTCTGATAGAGGAGACAGTATGCAAACAACTCTGCCCAGATAAACTCTTGAAGACAGGGAAAATGGGAGGAAGGCACTAGCACTGAGAAGGGTTGGAAAAGGCAGGATTTGGGTTGGGACTTGAAGAGAGCCAGAAGACAGATGAAGAGGAAGAGCATTCTAGGCATGAGGGAAGGGCAGAGAAAATACCCAGCCTCAGCCCGGGAAGTATCTTTTGGAGAAGCAGCATAAATCAAGAAACCTGATTTTTTTTTTCCCTGTCAGCCCCAGGTCACTGTTCAGTCTGGGGCATTTGGGGCTCTCCTGGCCTCATCTGTGAATTGAAGCCATTTTGGTCTTAACTACTTAATAGGAATGCTCTAAGGGTGAATGAAATATGGGAAAACTCTTCTTTGTCCAGAATGACCTGAGAACGGGGTACCCTTTGTAATCAAATGCTGTCATTTAACTAAATGTTCTCAGAGACCTTGAACCTGGCTGGGAATTTCTGAAGAAGCAGAATGTGAGAGGGCCTGAACTTGTTTTGAGCACATTTTTAGTCTTCATGTAGAAAGAATTCCAGAACCTTGTCAGTTAAACACAAAGTGTCAATGTACACAGGAAGGAGCATGGTAAAAACAGAGAGATCATTGGCAGAGAGACAGTGAGCATGGACTTGAGCTCCAGCCTGCTCAGGTTGTCTTGATGACCTGGACATGTGACATCTCACCTCTATGGGTCTCACTTTGTTTACAAAATGAGGCAGTTGGACTAGCTGTTTTCTTTCCTCTAAAACAGTCTGTATTCTGAGGTGTGTCCCTTTTGTTCTAAGGTCTCCTTCCCAGGTCTCTCATCCTGTGTTCTAAGAGCCCTCACCTTCAGTAGATCTATTTTGTGTTCATTCTCTGTTGACAAGCAGTGCAACCAGAATAGAAAATAGTCCTTTTTTTTTTAGTCTTTGTCATTAATGTCATCATTATAACTAAACTGGTTATTGAGCTCACTATCTGTTTTATGTTTGGAGTCAATGGGTGTTTACTGTATTTGTGAGCAGGATTTTTGCAGTTAAGTTCATCTGTAGTTTATTCCTTCTTGAATATCCCCCAGTTTAAAAAGTTTATAACTTTTCCCTGAATTCTAAGAGAAGCTTGGAAACCCAAAATAGGTGCCGTTGTTTCGTGTACCCAGTGATTAATAAGATGTTGTAGAATTAGGGAAACTATTTTGTGCAAATTGTAAGCATTCCTCCCATGCACACCTGCCCCCCAAAATGAAGAGGACATTGTTTTTACAACAACAAAAAAATGCTATGGTTTTTAGACAGACAGGAATTTTAGGGACTTGCCAACATTCTCCAGAAAGGAAATGTCATTCCTTAGATGTCTTTGCCAGGAACTGTAGGGGAATTTATCTGGCTTCATTGCAGATGAGTACTGAAGAGAAGCACTCAGCCAGGCCAGGGTGGTCTACTTTCTCTAACCATACCTTTCTTTGCTTGAGCTGGCTTTAGTCTGTATAGTCTTAGGTCCTTGGGAGACTTTAAGGTTTATAGAATATTATTAGGTACATTTTCATTCATCTTCAGTGTAGCCCTATGAATTGGATCCTACAGGCATGAATATCCCCATTTTACATGAGAAAACTGAAGTTTAAAGCTTTGTATGTATGTGTGTCTGTCTCAGTCACTTGGGCACCATGGAAAGTCTTGACTAGGGGACCACTTCCTTTCTCATTGACATGTGTGGGCTTCATCTTGCTTGGGCAGCCAGGTGAGGCGGAAGGAGTGGGCAGCACGCTTGGATCCAGGCTCAGCTCTGCCTCTCTGCATTGCAGATGTCTTTGAGCAAGCATTTCCTACCCTACCCTCCTCCTGTGCCTCAGTTTCCTCTGTTGTCAGATAGGGCTTTTAAGATTTGTAGTACCTGATTCACAATGTTGAGTGGCTCCTGTACTTGTAAAATACTTTGCAACCCAAGAGGTTGGAGTAAATGCCAAGTACTCAGTGATCCATGTGTCCCTTGTGTTCTGATGCATCCATGTGCACTGTGGTGAGGGCTTTTGTGTCAAAAATAAATATGTAACTTCTTAGTCCAGGAAATTGTCAGAGAAGGTCAAAGTTGGAAAAGCCAAAAGCACCTTCAGCTCTCAAAAGTTTTTGACCTTCTTTTGCATCTCTGCTTGTTGGCAGGGAAAGTCAGGTCTTGGGGGAGGTTATATTGGAGCCCTGAGCTGAGGCAATCACCTCTTAGAATTGGCACTCCCCCAGGGCATCAGTCCTTTGCCTTTTAAAACTAAACCAAAAATAGCCTTAAATCTGCTTATCTACTTAGAAAACCTTCCTGTGTGTACAGGTTGGCAATTTCCATGGCTTCCCCAGTGGCCCTGAGGCCTGCCCTGTCCCTTAGGAATCCGAGTCTTTGCTTTGATTTTCTCCTTTGTGGGAAGAGTCCAAGGGTCCTTTGTAGAAAAAGTTCTTGGACCTGTGTGGCTGAGGTAAGAGGAAATATCCTGACATTTTCACCAGGCAGCTGATAATTTGATCTGTGATGGTCTCAGCATATTCCTCCTTTAGTAGCGGGAGGTCCCCTCCCAAAATAGAAAGGGCAGGCTTAAGCACTGCTTTGTATGGTCAACCTGAGTGCAGAATATGCTCCCAACCCTCAGTGTGGGAGAGGCTCACAGAAATCATCCCTTCATTTAGATGTTGGCAGAGAACTTAAATATGGGGGGGGGGGTGGCATTCCTCACTCTTGGGGTCTTTCCAGTTTGGTGTGATTAATCCACATTTAGATTAGAAATAGAAGTAACTAGGGATTCACTTAGGGGATCATAAGAGTCAGAATGGGAGCAGAGAATCTTAGAGAACATTAAATCTATTCACAGATGAAGAAATTTAGGCCTAGAGATGTTTGGTGATGATTTGGCCTGGGAGACTACATCTCCCAGGGCTCTTCACCCAACTTGGGAATGGAAGAGCCAGTATTTGAATTCCAGATATTCTGCATTTCCCCTATTCCAGGTTGTCCTTTGGCACTTATTATTTGAGAGGTAGTTGAGTATAGGATGAGAAGTGCCTTAATTGGGAACTCCCTAGTATTTGAGAGTCTGCCTTTGAGCCTCAGTTTCTTTTGTCATTTCCGATGATAACTTGACAACAAAAAGGCCTCTTATAAAAAGGAACTTTGGCATGATTCTAAGGTCTCTGCACACAAACCATAACTCCTAAGGAGGCCAACCTGCAGGGTTGGCTCATTCACTCCATGGGTGGTCCCCTCAGCTGCTACATTCAAATGAGGCCTGGGTGAATAGTGCTGAGATAGTACAAACCCAGTTCTCTGGCATGTGGGAATGTCCCTCACTGAGCTCATTTGAACCCATTTGTCTTCCCTCTCTTCCAGTATCCCATCAGGCTCCATTTAAAAGCTAACATTGCACAGAGATGTGGTCTCCTTTGAACTCTATGAGGTCAGTGGTGCAGGTGGGGCTGTCACCATTGTTCTCATCCTCAGATCATTAGAACTCAGAAGAAATCTTTAGGATTATAGTCCTAAACCCTTTCTGTGTCATAGAACCATTCTTTGAATCATGGTTTTAAATGCAAAGAATGAGGCACGTGAGTTTACAAAGGGAACAAATTTCCTAGAAATATGATTATCAAAATGTTTTAAGAAAAATAATCTCATGGACCCCAGGCTAAGAACCCTAGATCTGACTCCTTCACCAGTCATTTTACATGTGGGAGAATTGATATCCAGCAAGTAAAATAGGAGAACTAGGAAAGATAAACAGAAACTGAAAAAGGGCAGATTTGGGCTGAATGTCAGGGAAAATTTGCTATAACCATTAGTGCTGACCCGGGTAGAATAGTGGTCTGCTTTGACAGGTCATGAGCTTCCTCTTTTCCAGGGAGCTTCTGGTACAGGCTAGATGGCCATTTGTTGGATACAGGTCAGTGGAGGGGCTTGTCTAGGCACAGATTGGGTGGGCTAGTAGAGAGCTGCTACAGTTCCCATCCTACATTCCCCAATTCCATAGAAAAAGAAACTTGAAAGAGTTTTGGTGAAGTGGCCCATTTGGAGTAATTAAGTGGGAGAGTTAGGATTTGAACCCAGGCCTTCTGACTCTTAAGTTCTTGCTGCCTATGCTCAGTAACTGTCTCTGAAGTTCACGTCAGAGAATTGCATGAATAATTCGTTGTTCCATAGTCAGACCCACATAGCCTCTGCTGACTTCTCTGAACTGATCCCTCCAGGAGAGCCTTGAGTTACCATTTTATAAGGGAAAGATGTGCAGGAGCCAAAGGCCTCCAGCAGGATTTTAATGAACTCCATTCCTTGGGAAAATGGGGGGGGGGGGGTGTTTCATGTGAGCAACTTAGCTGTGTAAATGGACTGCATCTGAATGACAGAAGGAGCCCAGTTGAGTGAGCCCTTTGTGTGTCCCCTCCCTGGGTTGAGTCTACCAGGGAGATTGTGCTTCCAGACCTGCCATGCCAGGGAGGCAGATGTCCCTGCTTAAAGATGAAGAAGCTCTTAGCTTACAGATGATGGAGGAAGGTAATGGGGCTTCTTGGAGAGTCCCCTTTTCCTACTAACTTGTCTCCCCTCATTGTTTGTGGAAGATACTTGAATTTTTTGGTGAGGACAAATATTGAATATTATTAATCAGGGCATTAAATAGCATGAGGTTTGTAGCCTTTATTTCATCCCATTCAAGGAGGAAAGGACCTGTTTTCTCTGGACCCAGTTGGACTAATACTGCTTCAGATCAAATGAATGGAGGAAGGAAGGTGGAAGAAGTGGTTTCTTTTCAGATCTCACTCCACCACAACCTCTTTGAAGGAGAGACCTAGGCTGCTTTCATCCTTCTACCTTCCCCCCAGGGCCCAGGGCCCAGCCCAGGCCTCTGCTTTCTTGGAATGCAATGACCATATCATTCTTTCCCTGTGTGTCTTGTAATATCCAACATAGGGCCCTCATCAAGTGTTTGAGATTTTTCTTGAATTAATGCTCAGCAAATGGTTGTGTGCTCTAGAGAAGGCTCTCAGCAGCCCATTTCATGAACCTATTGCTAAGTGTGCATGGAATGTGCTGCTGCCCAGTGCTGGGACCATTACTGTGTTCACATTAGCCTTGGTTTGTTGCCTTCTATCTAGGAGCAGCCTGTGATATTGAAATCACTTTAAAAGACTGATATATATTAATTTAAGGTCAATTGGCACCAATGTACATTGGCTCCCATCTAGACTAAGCAGCCCTGACACTTGTGGGTACTCCACTTAGGACCCATCTCAGTGTTCACAAGGAAAGAAACTGTATACCACGTGACAGTTCTAGCTGAGGGCTTGAATTTCCCCCAAGTGAGATGATTTGAGATCATATCCCTTTCTCCCCATGCTCTAGGTTGGCTTACCATTGAGATATAGTCTTGGATAGGAATATGTTCTTTCCACTACTCAGACCTTCCTTAAGAGTTGGGAATGGGGAGGCAGCTGGGTAGCTCAGTGAATTGAAAGCCAGGCCTAGAGACGGGAGGTCCTAGGTTCAAATCTTGCCTCAGACACTTCCCAGCTGTGTGACCCTGGGTAAGTCACTTGACCCCCATTGCCTAGCCCTTACCACTCTTCTGCCTTGGAGCCAATACACAGTATTGACTCCAAGACAGAAGGTAAGGGTTTAAAAAAAAAAAAGTTGGGAATGGATTTTCTCCCCATCTTTCATCTGACTAAAAATTGACTCTTGTGTCCCCTTTAGAAAGGATAGGGTAAAGAATCTCCCCCTCCCCCTGGAATTTCTTAGCCCTTTTCCCTACTCTCCCTTGGTTTGTTTTACCTTAGCCTTGATCAAACCTCCTGTAAGCCCTCACACTTCCCAGAGCTTTAGATTTTTTTCCCCATTAAAAGAAGGATCCAGTTTTACACTATGTTCAGAACTGTTAGGAGGACAGCACTGTTGGCCTGAAAATGTTCTATACAGAGGAGATCTCATCATGTTTCATATAAGTATCCTTTCTTCCACACCCATTGGTTATAGTTTATATGACTATATGTAGTTATAAATTCCTTAAGAACAAATTGGGTTATTTTTCATCTTTATCTCTAACACCTAGTCATTACACACATAATAAGGGCTTACTAAAGGTCTTGTTTGTATTGAATGTAAGTCTATCAGATGTTAGGATTGTATGGACATACCTTTAAAAAAATGATCTGGCAGCTCACATTTCTCTCGTGTCTTAGTAAACCCAAATCATTTTTCTAAATTAATGAGGGGAAAGGCATTAATCATGAGTATTTCTATGAAACTTATAAGCCCTTTGAGGAAGGGGGCACTTTTCTCTTCTGCCCCTTTGTGACTTTTAAAGCCAGCCTTGGGCTCTGCACCCTGTTGGGTTGAGTGTACTGGTACCAGTTGGCCCATGCTGACCCACAGGAGCAACCACGCAAGTGTGACCTCTCCACCCCATCCCTGCCCAACTTTTCCAGCTCAGTTCTCCAACTGGGCCTTAGTGGCCATTTCTTTGCTTTCTTGACTGAAAACTACATTTTTGCAAGTTCTGTATCTGCTCACTTGGAATGTAAAGCTGGAGGTGTTTGCAGTAGCCTTTGTCCCCTTCCTCTCCACAGATGCCATCAGTAGGGATTACTGCAGGAAGGTCTGTAGCTGTTAAGAATTCAGTCTGCCATTTGGAGGAATTCCATTGCTCTGCCAACTGGAACTCCTATCCTTCCTTCCATGTTAGTGACAATTCACAGTACTTCTTTTCCATTTAACTCTATTGGATGACTTATGTGTCTAAAGTTACTATGGAAATTTTAACTTGGGCTTTACAACTCCTGGAATGTTTGGGGCAGGCAATAACAATGTGGATGTGAAGCCCTGGACTATGAATCAGGAGGTCTTGGTTAGAATCAGAGTTCTGCCACCTATTTTTCTGCTTCTAACACCTAGCTTCTCTGGTTCTCAGTTTCATTATCTGTAAGATTAGTAGCTTTAATTAGGTAATCTTTATGATCTTGTAATTCTCAAATCTGTCTTCTTCTTCACCTGATCTTCATTTAAACTTAGCCTTCATTTGTAAACTTTATTGTAGCCTTCATTTGTAAAACTAGGCAATTGGCTTACTATGGTCCTTCTAAACCTAATTGCTATTATCCTCTGAATATTAGCTATATTTCAGTTTAATTCAGTTAACATTTATTAAGCTCCAACTCTTTGTAAGACACTTTTCTGGGTGCTAGAAATATAAACCCAAGCAGTCCCTACTTCAAAGGAACATGTTATGAAATAAGGCAGCAAAGGGCTCCAAACAGTAGGCAAGAGGAGTTTTTGTTTTGTCAGAGAGGTCTTGGTTGGGGGCTACTGGAGCTTTATCTGTATCTTCACTCTCCTGTCATTCCTCCTTGCCCCCGCTTGCAACACCACCCTCCAAACCATATTGCCAGAGACCATGCCAGGAAGAGTTCATTTTTAGCCCAGAATGCCCTGGGGCTATGGATCCTTTGCTTCACCTGGGCCATTGCCTTACCTGGCCACCACTTCCCTCTTGATGTCAGCTCTCCTACCGGAATGAAAGCATCTTGAGGACAGGAACTGTCTTGCTCTTCTTTATTTATACCTGTCAACGTGGAAATCTAGAGAGCCCCAGTTTATGTAGTTGGGAGGTAGAAACCCATCCCAGGTTTTGACCTTGTCACAGGAGAGTTTCCCCCTGAGGGAAGATCCCACTTCGTCAGACAATGGACATCCACTTCAGGTGGGAGGTTGACCCCATCTGAAGTCAAGTGCCTCTTTTGTCTCCAGAAGCCTTTCTCAGTATATCATACCCTCCTCGGGACCTTCAGCTTGCAAGACTGATGCGCTACCTACTGCGCCAAAGCTGAAGTGGATGTCCATTGTCTGATAAAGTGGGACCTTCCTGCATGGGGAAACTCTCCTGTGACAAGGTCAAAACCTGGGGTTTCTACCTCCCAACTAAATACACTGGGGACTTCTAGATTTCCACGTTGACATACCCCACCATAGAGTAGCATTTTAATAACTATGTATTCATGTTAACGAAGCTTCCTTTTGACCTCAAAATGTTCACATGAGTCTCATTAAAGGTTTGTGACTCCAGAGTGCTGTGGTTTGACCTTTTTCCTCCTGGTGCTCAGAATCAGTATATTCATTGAGATCTCTCCAGATAAAGGCTTGTCCTCAGGATTTGGCTTCATTTAATAGAATGATATTTGTTGAGGACCCAAATAGAGGACTTTAATCACTACACATTCCCATCGATGATAGCTGCTCACATTTATGTATCAATTTCTTTGTGTCATCCCTGTAAGATAAGTGGTACAAATATTATCACCATTTTACACGTGAGAAAGCTGAGGATACACAGCTAGAAAGTGCAGGGACTTGAACTTGCAGCTTTCTTCTCAGTCCACCCCTATCTTTTCTCTACCACAACACATTTCTTTGCTGTATCATCTTACTTCCATTTCTGCATTCTATAATGCTATTAATGGGGTGGGGTGGAGGGTAATTTCTCTTCTTAAGCCTCCTGACTGACTTGAATTCCCCTACCATGTGGGGATTCTTACAAAGCTAGGTTTTTTTGAAGCAAGAAAAAAATCATGTTGCCATGTTTATGGATATTAGAGTTGGATGGAAGATCCAGGCTTAGCACCTTTGCCTCAAAGACTTGGCAAGGAACAGTTCAAGAAACCTGTCCCGACTTTCTTCCGGAGTCACCAACTCCAGGGCCTGGGAACCAGATCCTGGCAGAGGTCAGGGCAGTCAAAGCTAGATTATGAACTAAGAAATATCATGGATGCATATATGTTGCTGAGGTCCATGCTTCTTGGATGGTAGTATGAAAGATAAAAAGCAGTCTGTGCTAATAGCTGCTTTTCACCAGGCTGGGACCATATATTGGGACACCTGGCTTCTGGTGTTTGGGAAACTGTGCCCTGCCTGCCCCCAAGCATCCTTCCTCAGTATGTTTTTACAGGTGCTGCTGGTCACAGCTCTTGACTTTCCACAGTGGTGCATTATAAGCCAGTTAGGGCTTGCAAAGCTTAGCATATTTAGCCTGGAAGGGAGGAAATCCAGGAGGCTCTTGATAGAGATATTTGAGATAGTAATGAAAACTGAGTAGAGCCTCCCCCCCCAACCCCCCCAATCCTTAACTCCTTAACTGTAGGGGAAGATATCT
Organism: Monodelphis domestica; assembly: GCF_027887165.1. Taxonomy (NCBI): domain Eukaryota; kingdom Metazoa; phylum Chordata; class Mammalia; order Didelphimorphia; family Didelphidae; genus Monodelphis; species Monodelphis domestica. The sequence goes on from NC_077230.1 coordinate 389,375,840, forward strand.
CCTCCATGAAAAGGTAGTAGATACCAGTCTGCTTAGCACCAAGACAGCCAAGGGGTCAGAGTCAAGGCTGGGTCTGGCTGCTTTTGTGACCACTAATAACATTTGAAGTTTGACTAGGATAAAGGTAATCTGATCTCATACTTCACAACCTGAATGGGCCTTTTTCATCTCTCTTTATGGCTGTTTGTGGCCCTCACAAGCTAGGAGGAAGAAGAGAACTAGCCAGAGACCTAGGACCCAGCTCTGCTACTGTTTGCTGAAAAACCTTGGAGGACAAAGTCATTTTATAAAACCATTGATTTCCAAATTGGAGAAAGGGACTCGCTGCGCCCCCCCCCCCCCCCAGCAGTCACATAGACTGACTTGTACCCAAAAAACCCAGCACTTTTTTAACCTACCAAATAGTCTTGAAGATCTCTCACAACACCCATTTCCTCTCATGGCAGCCCAAGTGCTTGTGGATTTGAATTCCACTTTTGGACAACTCTAATTATTAGGGAGTTTTTCCCTTTAGCAAAGAACAGAGCAGAGCTAATCGTCCTTCCACTCATCAGCCCTTCAGATACTTGAAGACAGCTATTGTGTCATTACCAAGTTTTCCCTTCTCCAGGCTAAACAGCTTTCATAATCAACCCTACATAGTTCTTCACTGAGATATTTGCCCTTCTCTAGTAGGAATCCAGGCAAATGTTGAAAAGCAGGACATGATGGAGAGGAATTAGAGCAGTCACAAATGATTTAGAGATTGACCAGGGCAGTGTTTGAGAATCTACAGGTAGATCTTAGTTTGGGGCTAAACTGATGCATGTGTTAGTGCTTCTCAGGAAATCCTGTAGGAATGATTCTAGTAAACTCTAGAGGATGGATGTCTGGGTGGATGTCTCCTTTAGTCATCCTAATCAGTTTATCATTATTATGTGATGATCACCACTAAGTTTTCTCTTCAATCTTCATTCTAGAAGAACGGGAAAACCTTAAAAATTTGGAATCATTGAGAGACAATTCAGTCCAAAATAGTGAAAATCATAACATACAAGTTTGAAGAAATGCCGTTTTTTATGTATGTAAAGGATATATATTTATGTCTGACATTTTACATATATGTAGATATTAATGTACACATTTATAGAAGTAGAGAGGGAGGAAAGAGGAGGTATCCGATGAAGAATGAGAAACGGGCAACATGGCATAGTAGATAGACAGCTGACCTACTGTGTACAGTGTCCAATGCTAGACTTTGGGGGAAATACAAAGTTGAAATAAAACTTGATCTCTGCCCTTTTCACACCAAGGGGATATAATACTTTTCCTCACAATAACCCAGAGAGAGGAGTAGCTTTTAAGCCTTACTATCCCTCCTTACACAGAAAAGAAAACTCAAAACTTAGGCTCTGAGGATTTAACTTACTCACATCAGTTGCCTCTCTGGTGGGCTTTGGCTCCAGGCTTCCTAACTCCAAAGCTGCCCCCTTTTAATTATCCTTTTTTTTTTTTTTGAGCATTTCCAAACATTATTCACTGGAGACAAAGATCATTTTCTTTTCCTCCCCCCACCCCCCCACCGCTCCCATAGCTGACGCACAATTCCACTGGGTATCACATGTGTTCTTGATTCGAATCCATTTCCATGTTGTTGGTATTTGCATTAGAGTGTTCGTTTAGAGTCTCTCCTCAGACATGTCCCCTCAACCCCTGTAGTCAAGCAGTTGCTTTTCCTCGGGTGTTTTTATTCTCACAGTTTGTCCTCTGCTTGTGGATAGTGTTTTTCTCCTAGATCCCTGCAGATTGTTCAGGATCACTGCATTGCCACTAATGGAGAAGTCCATTACGTTCGATTGTACCACAGTGTATTAGTCTCTGTATATAAAGTTCTCCTGGTTCTGTTCCTCTCGCTCTGCATCACTTCCTGGAGGTTGTTCCAGTCTCCATGGAATTCCTCCACTTTATTATTCCTTTTAGCACTATAGTATTCCATCACCAACATGTACCACAATTTGTTCAGCCATTCCCCAATACACCTTTTTTTAGAGGAGTACAAAGGGGATCTTGACTGAAGACTGAGAGGAAGAACTAGAAGTATCCAGGAAAGCTTTTTGGAGGAGAAAATGCTTGATTTGGGCTTGAAAGGAAGAGGGAAATGACTTTCTCAGCCTAGGCAACAATGTAATCAGGAGCAGGGAAGTGAGTGAGTATGTATGGTCTCAGTTTGCTCATCCTACCCAAGAGAAAAGCCTGTTTTGTGATTAGATTAATAAGAAAAGGCCATTTCACATGTGCTCTACATAAAAAGGAGGTAGCTCTGCCCATTTGCTTATCAAGACTTTTCCCCCCAAAAAAGTAGAAAGAAGCACAGCCTCGTTCAGATTTTAGTGGATTCTGTATTACCAAGATCCTGGCATGATTTTACAGCTCAGACCGCATAGTGCTGTTCATTTGGTTCATTCTAAAAGTGCAATTTCTCTTACAGTGTTCCAGTTTGAGGTTTCCATCATGTGTTTTCCAAGGGTCTGGCCTCATTCACTTCATGCTTTCTGCTAACTCCTTTCTTCTATAGCTACCACCTTCCCCCTTTATCCTTAAATTCCCTTGGGCCCTTTGTTTGGTACTTACAGCTAGTTCTCATTTCTCTGGAATTCTGGCACCCATATCCCCTCTCAACAAATTTCCCCAATACAGTCAGCCATCTGTGCTTCCCTGGAAACTCCACAGGCTGCCTTCATCCTCCTGTTGGACCTCCCTTTCTTAGCTTCTACCCATGGTTCCTGGTTCTGCCCTCTCAAGCCATGCTCAAGTCTCTTCCTTTTTCTGTGGGGGAACCCTTAAAGTATTCCACCAACACATTTTCGTTGGTATCTTTGTTTTTATATCACCTATATTTCCCAGTGTCTCTTTCCATTTTGATTATTTTGTTGTTTCTTCTTATTGCCCTTGTTCTGCTTACTTCACTCTGCATCAGTTCATTAAAGTATTGCTATGCTTCTTTGTATTCATTATATTCATTCTCTTTATAAGAGTCATATTCCATCACATTCTAGTCACAGAATTTATTTGAAGGTACTGGTGAGACATACATTCTTTTCTTTTTAAGTTACATTTTATTTTGATTCAGCAACAACATCCCAATATTTCTTGGTAAAATAGAATTCTAGCTTTTTCCCTTTGTCTTTATGCTGTTAATATTGCATTTCAGAGCTTCCCTAGCTCTCTACGTTAACTGTGTACATTGTGGCTCTGTATCACTTCATCCAAGTCTTTACTTGGTTCTCTCAATTCATTTGTCATTCAATTGGCACATAATTTGTGCCAATGTATCAGAATGATTTGGTTTAGTAAGGCTTAGACTTATTTGGGGAGCAGAGGGGTGTGCTTTGTTAGCCCCTCAGTCTCCCTAGTACTCACTAGGGTTCCTTTTCTTCATGCAAGCCATCCTCCCATGTCTGGAATGCATTTGTTCACCAATAACATCAAATCTGCCCAGGGGCAGACCTCTTGTCCAAGGCCTTTCATTGCTCTGTGAGGCCCAGTACTCTTTCTCTCCTGAAATGAAATGTCCATGTAGTTTTGTGTGCCAGGCCCATGGTTTTGCTGACATTTGTTGACTGGGAAAAAACACAGAACTATTGAATAGTCAAAATCATTCTTTAATCAAGGGCAAAAGGGGTTCAGTGCTAGTAGGCCTCGACATAGAGCTGCACACCACACACGACTGCACAGAGTCGGAGGATTGAACTCTGGCCACTCTGGTCACTGACCCCTGGGAATGCCAAACGTAAGAGAATGACAATTCCAAAGAGCCATTAAAGTTGGGGAGCTTAAATACCTTTCTAGGTAAAACTTGGGGACTGAGGATGAGAGGGACAGTTGATTGACTTTACAATGGTAAGAAAGAAAAAGGGGCTCCAGACAGGCTTAACTGTGAGGGACTGATGCTTTACAATGAACACAAAAGGGAAAGACCCAGCCCAGGGCTGGGACCACCTTGGTAAAGGACTTTAGCCTAGGGGGAGAAACCATTGGGGCAAAAGAGATCTTTAACCTCTGATGGAATTAGCTATTTCCACATAAACTACCCAGATATCTATTGTTAGCCTGAGACCAGTGAAATAGGACATCATTCCCTCAGGGAGAAAACTCTCCTGTGACAAGGTCTAAACGTGGGGTTTCTATCTCCAAACTAAATAAACTGGGGACTTCTAGTTGGTAAGATACAACATATATATGTGTACAGTACATAGATCATAACAAGTGAAAATTCTCTCTGGTTGGAAGGAATTGTTGGAAAGTGCCCCTGGTATTAAAAGAGCAAAGATAAAACCTTTTTAAAATAGCTGTGCTGTCCAGGGAGCATCTTGGGATGTGGAGGCAGCTTTTAACAGTTAATAGGCCTCTCACCTTGCAGAAAGGAGGCTAGCTAAGAGTGAGTTGCTCCTTTGTGCTTGGTTGGACTTGTCTGGGGCTCCAGTGCAGTGGGGAGCTGTAGGGCAATAGGCAAGACATTTCTGTATCCTTTGTGCCCTCTGGAGTGGGTAATAAATGTGTAGAGTGCTGCCCCCTTTTGTTTCTTCTGCCCTCACCCTTTTTGTTCCCCTCCAAGCCTGGCAATGGTGGCACCTAAGCGAACCACTTACTGCAAGGGGCAAGCACTAGAGGCCAGAGTAGAAATAGAATGCCCTTTTGATTCAGACCCCTATTGGTGAGCCATCAGTGGAAGCTCCCATCCCTTCTCTGGCATTAATCTACTAGGAGAGAATGGTGGTGACAGGGAGCACAAAGTGGTTTTTCCCTGCTCCCTCCTGATTCCTGGGTCATTTGCATCCTGTCCTTGCTGGAGAGCTGACCATTACTGCCCCCAAATGCTTTCCAGTGAGTGTTTGAAGGAACTGGGGTGGAGTGAGACTAGACAGAAAAGGGGAGGTGGGTTGTTGGCCCTCTTCAGGCAGGACACTTTTCGTTCATTAACTGGACAGTTTGTGGTTTGCTCTTTCACCACCTCTGTTGTAGCTCCCTCCTTTGTAGCTCCTGTGAAGTCCACAATTAGAGCTTATTAGAGAGACCATCAATCATTAGTCTCCCAAGGTCCTTCCCAGGAGAAGCAGCACAAGGAACCATATTCATTTGCCCTAGAGTGGGCTGCCTTGCCCTAGGCTTACCCTGCAATTAGTCTGCTTGCAAATAATGATAAATTAAATTCCAAGTCCCTCACTTTCCCAAGGGAGAAAGAGGTTTGGACAAGCTCTCCAAAGAATTCAGAATTTAGGGTCCTGGGGAATTAGTTGCCTTGTGGGTAACAAGAGACCTGCCAGTTGGGAGCAGGCTTGGGTTTTGCAGGTGGTAGAAGTAGTTTGGCCAGAAGAAGCCTTGGGAAGCCTAACAGCAGGCAACCAGGAGGGGAGATGAGGAGCCAAATACTAGGGTTTGAATTAGCATTCATTTTCTCTCTTCTGGAATGCACATCAGCCCAGGAGTGCTGTCAACTGGGAGCTAAAATAATATAATTTTTGTTCTGAAGAAAACCCTGTTGAATTGGGGGCTAGAGGTTTGCCCCCAGGCTGGAAATTATCTTGAATGCAAAGAGATTTTTTTTCTTTTCTTTGCCTTTATTCCCAAACGTGAATTAGGAATGGAACAATGAGGAACAGATCTTCTGAAGTTTAGCTACTTTAAACTCAATGCCTGCCCATCTCCTTTTGGGCTTTCTACTTCCATAATCTTTTTTTAATTTTTTTAAATTTAAAAAATGTTTAACATTATTTCATTTGTACATTTCCAAACATTATTCAGGGAGTGTGACTGGTCTATGTGTGTGTAGGGACAAAGAGAGATCATTCTCCTAAGGTATCTTGCTTTCAACGACCTGCTTAAAACCAGATCACAATAAATGTAGACTCATTTTAAATGAGCCTGTTCTCATCCTAATGTCTTTTAAGTCACTTAGTAATCCTGAGTAATAAGCCCAGCCTCTATTTTAAACAGGTTCTCTAAGGCAGTCTCTGCTAATGTTGCTTCATTAGGGCATAGAACTCTCTTAAGCACTGGCTAGCCTTTGGTAGGGCCTGCCTGGGTCAGTTGTTTTGAATACAATGAACTGTGGTTATTGATTATCTTTTGAGTCATTTTAGAGACTCATCCTTCATGCCATTGGAAGCTGCTCCTCTCAGTTTCCTCATATGTAAAAATGAAGAGCTTGGTTCTCTAGGCTGACATCCATGACCTTGTTAGTTCTGAGTCACTTCCATACCTCTGGGGGCCCTCCAAGGAAGGTTTTAGTGGAAAGGGATCACAGCTCATGTGTGCAGAGGCTAAATACACTAAAACAAGGAAACTAGCCCTTGTAACTCTAATTACATTTCCAGCCTAAGAGTCAGAAAAGCTTCCTCCATAGTATTTGGGCAACAGAGGAAAGGGAGAATATGGCCCACCTTCCTTGATTGATCATCCTTGTTATATTTTCTGCATTTGAAGCAAAGCAGTTCCTAGGTCCCTGAGACTTTGGAGGAGACCAGAAGCCCAAGATAGGATCAAGTTCTTCATTCTTGAACTAAGTTTCCACCAAAAGGAGAAATTGTCAATTATAACCACCTGTTTACTTTCCATTCCAGAGACTAAGGAGACATTTGCCATTTGAATCTAGCTCTGTGGCAAATTTGTGTGTCTTTTCCTAATTAAAGAGCCTCTTAACTATACTGTATATAGTTTCTCTGGTTCTTTAAAATTGTGCTTCAGTTCCATCTTTTTGAAAAGTTTATCATTTGGCAAGTTTTGAAAACTAGACAGCAGAAGCCCCTTTCCTTTGCTGATTTAGAAGCAGTACACCCCAGTATCCACAGGGAATACTTATTCCAAGATCTACCATGGATGGCTGAAACTGCAATATAAGTGAATACCTGCTGATCCTCTTACATATGTACTCTCTCTCCTATCTCTCAGCTTGGCATTGCATATATATCTCTTACCCACCCCCCACCCTCAAAAAGCTTTTAAAAGTGAAAGTGAAAGCAGAAGACAGCCCTCCTCTTTTGCCTTTAGTCAGACCTCTAGCTGGTTGGCCATTAAATCCCAGAAAGCAAAACTGCAGATAAGGGGCACTATTGTTTTCTGTAATTTTGGAGAGCAGTTGATTGTGGGGAATTCTGAGATTAGGTTTTAGAGGGTCAGTTGCAGACTAGAAGGTTCACTGGACTTCAAGTCAAAGGCTGGGCCCTGATCCCATTCCTGCTCCTTCCAACCTGCATAGTTGGTAGAGTTGTGATTTGCCTGTTAACGTGAATGGACAAGGGGACCTTTCAGTCACAGTGTCCATTCTTGGCGTCTCTCCTCCTTTCACCAAATGCTTTCCCTGAGAAGGCTAAGATGTGAATCTCCTCTATGAGATTTAGTCACTTTTCTGGAAACCAGACTGACTTGAACATTGACCTGACTTGGTACAGTGGAAAGATAGCCTGTATTTAGAGACTGTGTCTAGGTTCTCTTTCTACTTCTGCTTTCTTAAACTCTGTGACTATAGGCCAGTTACTTAGACGGTGTGCAGCTTTAAAAAAATTTTTTTTTCTAACCCTCACCTTCTGTCTTAGAATCACTACTGTGTATTGGTTTCAAGGCAGAAGAGTGGTAAGGGCTAGGCAATGGGGGTTAGGTGACTTGCCCAGGGTCACACAGCTGGGATGTGTCTGAGGCCAGATTTGAACCTAGGACCTCCCGTCTCTAGGCCTGGCTCTCAATCCACTGAGCTACCCAGCTGCCCCCCAGTGTGCAGCTTCTTAAGGCAGGCAGGGTCTATTCCCTGTACTTAACCCAGTGCCTGGCACATGGTAGACACTAGCCTAGACTGACTTTCTTTCTGGGCCTCAGATTTAGGGATTCTGTAGGTCTGGTTCCACTGTAAAAAGGGTGGGGGGGAGACACACTATATGATGGTCTCAGAGGTCCTTGTAGACACCACTAGATCCTGTGACCCTTCTGATGTGATGCTAGTGGTAAAAAGGGCAGGTAGGTTACTAGCCAGCACACATAGTATGGGTGAACTACTCCAAGAAAACTAGTTTGTGCAGAATCTGGAGGGGTGAGCAGATAAAAAAAGATTTATTTAATTTGGAATACCAAGAAAAACAGATGGAGAAGCCTAGGAGAGACTTAAGATGAAACCTGGGAGAGGGAAGCCCAAGGGGGTCTATTGAAGTGCAGCTCATATTGCTCAGTCACCAAGGAAATGATTTGTTTCACATAGGGGCATGTTGGTTTCCTAATTTTGAGGAAGCCCTTGGGTCTTAAAGCTGTAAGAAAAGTTGCACACTGGGAAATGAGAGTCTTCATAGTATTTTTAAAAACTTTTTAAAAAATTACACATAGAAACAATTTTTGACAATTGTTTTCTGACATTTTGCAATTCAGATTTTATCCCTCCTAGGCAGTAAATAGCCTGATTGTGTTTAAGAAAGGATCTTAATGACCATCTAGCCCAGCTTTCATATTTTACAGAAGTGGAAACTCTGGCTTAAAGAATAAAAGTGACTTGCCCCGGACCCCATAGGCAGTGATGGGCTGAGTTGGGATGTAAACCTGGGTTTTTAGACCTTGAAACCAGAGCTCTCTCTCCTGTAGCTTTCCATCTCCACACGTATTGAGAAAAAGAAGGTGTCTTCAGCTGGGTCTCATCTTTGTATTGAGTAAAATCATCATAAATTGGGAAGATCTGGTTTCCTAATTATTAAGTAAGGGAAAACCTTGACCTCTCACCAGTTCCTTTTGGCAGGCATGTGCATGGCCTGATTCTCATAGGAGGGCTTGCATTGCCCTCTTGAGACCATCAGCTCTGGAAACATTGTACATGCTTTGGAAATAGGAGAGCGGGCTCAGTCTTGCCTGATGAGAATGTCAGGAATGTGTGCAGGTGCTGCTGGGGCTTTGGGAGCTTGGAGCTTTTGTTGATTTGGGTCAATTCAGAGAATGTCTATAAACCACCTCCAGCAGGCTGGGTGCTGGGAGTACAAAACCAATAAAGACCTTAGGGACTCAGACTCAGGTGGAGAGAAGAGGAGAGAGATATATGTCTACATTTATGGGAACACAAGATAGAATGGGATCAGAGCAAAAGAGGGTGGCTGGGAAAAGGAAGGAGGGAAAAGATCCTCTTGCACGTGGGAGGGTGGGGACCCACAGAAGGCTTTCTGGAGACCATGGTGCTTGAGTTGGGCCTCAGAAGAGGAAACTGAATCTCACAGAGTTCATGACTTGCCTAAAGTCACATAGATTGATAAAAAGGCAGATGAAATAAGCCCTTTTGAGCCTAAGCACTAGAGATATAAATACAGGAGAACCAGAAGATAGAGGAGAGGGAGGGCCCTAAGGACTGCTCTCAGGGAGGTGGAGAAGCTTGGATGATGAGTTCAACTGGAAATGAGGAGAGCATAACTGAGGCCCATCCTGAAATGATGTTTCAGGCCAGGGTGGAGGTCTTTTCGGTGAGAAGGCTTTTGGTGGAGGTCGTGTAAAAATGAGAGAAGAGTCTCAGCTAGTTAGTAACCAAGGTACCTTGCCTGCCCACCTGCCTCTGCTTAGGTTAGGCCTCTTTCCATGCAAATATGCTATCTCAGCTTCTCTGACTTAATCATCATTGTTCCTCTTTATGGCTCTGTAGGGCTTCATTTCATAATGGAGATGCTGTTAGAATGGGGTTGGGAATAACCTATTTGTCTCTACTCTTAAAATATTTCACTGGCTTAGGTCTTATTACTATAAAGCCTTAGAGACTCAGTGGTAGACCTGGTTGCTAAAAGTAGTCTGCCTTAAAGAGATGGTACACTTTAACTCAGATGTGGGCAGGGGTCTCCATAAGGGATAAAATGCCACCTTAGACCTTATTAAATTCTTAGATCACATTAGGGCCCAGCATTTTAGCATTTTAGAGAGAGATTTTAATCCCCAAATCTCAGTTGAGAAAGGACTTCCAAGGCCTTTTTATCCAACCTTTTCCTGAATAGGAATCTTTTCTTCAATATATCTTACAAAATGGTAGCTGTCCAGCTCCTGTTTGAAGACCTCCCAGGAGGGGACTCCACTGCTTCCCCAATCAGACCCCTGCATTTTAGAATAACTCTAATGGGTAGAAAGTTCTCCTTTTTTGGAGCCTGAATTCTGCTGCCGCTGTTCTGAGTTGTGTGGCTTCTTTGACCCTTTCTAGTACTTAAAGGCAGTCACAATGGCCATCTAGATTTTCTCTTTTCAAAGCTTAACATCCTGGGTTCTGTAAAAATTAAATTAGTTTTTCTGCCAAAAGTATTATATTTTTAGAGATTTATTAAAGATTATTAGAAATCAAGGATAAAGAAATACAAAATAAGAAAAACCTAGGTCTGGTAAGCCCATTCAATTTCACTTACTACATCTTGAGAGACACGTGTGCTTAGAAGTGGAAGCAGAGAGAGCAAGTACAGTCAGTTTAAATACCCATTTTGTTCTCGGCCCAGGTGGGAATTCAGGTGAGATTCTAGGGAATTCTGGGAACTGCCAAGGACTTCTGGGGATTGAAGTCTGGGGTTCAAATCTCCATTTTTACAGTTCTTCAGCCTATCAGTCATTCAATATATGTTTAATAAACACTAATTATAATAATAGCTAACATTGCAGTAGCATTTTAAGATTTTCAAAGCTCTTTTCATATATCATCTCATTTGAAGCAGTCCTAATTCTGTAGCACTTCACTGTCCTGAGTGCCTTCACCATGGTGCTTTCCAGCTTATTAGTACTGTTCCTGAAATGCCTGGAACTCTATGCCATTCTGTATTCATGGGTACACAAAGGCAGAATACTGGAAGGCCATCTCTCACCTCTCCAGGCCTGGACACTTTGTTTTTCTTCATTGAAACCTGAGATTGTATTACCTTTCTAGGGTGCCATATTATACTATTGATTTATACTAAGAAGATAGGCCACAGCCTTCCCATCTCATACCCAAAAGGAAGGTATTCAATTTGGTCCAGGCTTGTAGCTCAAGATCTTCAGAATCTCCTTTTGGTGAGCCTTTAGGTTATCTCTTGTAGCTTTATGACATCTGCTAATCTGATCATGTGAAAATGAGAGAATCTATGCCTTTACTGGAGTTGTTAATAAAAAAAAAAGTTAAAATAATACTGGGATGAATAGATCCCCCCCTCCCCCCCAACAAAAAAAGAAGAGTACTTTTTCTTTATTGGGCAATATTTCAAGGATTTCACATTAGCGGCATATGAATCTCCTCTGTCCTGTCTAATCATGGCTGATGCCTTTTTTTTTTCCATGAACTCTGTTTCAGATAAACTAGACTAATATTAATAACAATAGCTAGCATTTATATAGCTCCTACCATGTGCCAGACATTGTCCTAGATGCTTTACAATTATCTCATTTGAGCCTCACAACAACCTTGGTATGTAGGTGATGTTATTATTCCCATTTTTAAAGTTGAAGAGACTGAGGCAAACAGGGCTTTAAAGGATTTGACCACAGACCTAGTGTCTGAGGTCAGATTTGAATTTCTATCTTCCTGATTCCAGGTTGGGTACTCTAGTCATAGTATCACCTAGTTTCCTGTGACAGCCATTCCCTTAATTAGACATTTCATCTCCTGGCTCTTTAACTTTGCACAGGCTATGCCCCCTCATTGCCACTTAGAACATATTCCCTTTGCCTCACCCTTTTAGGATTTCTATCTTCCTTTGAGCCCTGTGGTAGGTGCTGCTTCCTGTTTACCCCAGTTGTTAGTGCTTTTCTCCTCAAATTATCTCCCCAGTAGAAGTCATTTGAAGATTCTTCTCTTTGTCTTTGTATCCCTAGTGATTGCATCAAGAAATAAAGGACTGAATGTGGATTTGAAATTTAAGGCTTTCATTGTTACAAGGTTTTTTATTTTGGAGTGAGGGGAGAGGAATAAGTGATGGTTACTTGGATTTTTTTTTTTTTTAAAGAAAGTCAGTAACCTCTGGGCCACACAATGATAAATTTGAAGAGGTTTCCAGAAACAGAATTAAATGAGATGGTGGCTCATCCCATAGTGGAGCAAGCTCAGTTCCCAGCTCTGCTACTTATGAGTCATTTTCTTTCCTCTATACCTCAGTTTTCTTCTCTGTGAAATAAAGAAGATTGGATCTCAAAATTCTCCATGACTTGGACTCTTAGTAAAGAGATCCAGTCTTTAATAATCCAAATGCCAACATGTTCTCCATCCTTGAGGACCAACAAAAAGTGGGGGTGGGTGGGGAGCAAGGGCTGTGGAGTGGGATGGTATTTTTTTTCCTCATTAGAAGCACCATCATACAAAATAGATTAAACTTTTTCTTCCTGTTAAGTGGGGCCATTTTCTCCTGGTGATTCAATAGAATGACAATGACTCCTGATGGAACACTGGGCCCAAATGGAAAGAATCCAGGTTTTAGCGTTAATGGCACATGAACTAAGGGTGATTTTATGTTGGAAGGGGGCAGAGTATTGTTCACATCCCACAACTGGTGTGCCAACACTGGCCTTTTTCATTCAGTTCAAAATATTTTTATTTTGTAACCGAAACATGAAGAATTCCATTCAAAAGGAACAAGGAAATATTATTGGAATTCAGTGAAAACATTGAGATCCTTTGAAAGTTTGTATTTGGAACTCCCAGTTGGCCAACTTTGCAGAAACCTGGAGTGCCTACTATAAAAGACAGAAAACATTGACCTTGAAAGTCTTTTCTTTCCTCACTTTGGCTTCTTAGGCTCTTTCCTACACTGAGAAACACAATTAAGGTAGCCATCATAGCTATTTCTTATTGTTCTGTGACTAGCAGAGATATCTTTGCCTTTTACTGTCCACATGTGCATAAATGAATTAAGTGCTCTCCATTTATTTTCACGGTTCTTGATCTCTCACTGAAGGGCCATAGTTACTGTCAAGTATTCAAGTAGAATGTTTTCCTATCATTGCATTCCTTTATAATTACCTATCCCAACTGCCTATCTTGGTTGTCTCTTTACTGTCATGCCACACTTGTCATTGTCCCCATCTCCAGGGATATCCTGACTTTCTTAAGACCTTGTCTTAGGTGATTTTAATCAATTCATAATCCACTGAATTTTGGAACCATTGGCCTAGAGCTGAGCTGTCTTGATTGGTGAGTCAGTTGGCACAAATATACATGACCCACTCCATTTAGTTGGCCCTAGACCCCAAAATATGTTCCATATTGTACCTTTTTGGCCATCTCCCTGCCCACCCTTCCTTTCACTTTCATTCCCTCTTCCCTCCAGTAGTAATCAAATCAGCACTATTTTTGTTTTTGAAAAGAATACGTTAGTTAGCTGCTCTCTGCATGGCTTTGCTCTGGGGATAGGAGGTGGGGAGAAGTCTAGAAAAGAGACTTTCTCAACCACAAACATCCTTGTCTCAAGGCAAGTAGGTGGCACAGCAGACAACAGCGCCAGGCCTACAATCAGGAGGACTTGAGTTCAAATTTGACTTCAGACGCTAGCTGTGTGACCCTGGGCAAGTCTCTTCACCCTGTTTGCCCCAATTTTGTCATCTGTTAGAAAAGGAAATGGCAAAGCACACCAGCCAAGAAAACCCCAAATGAGGTCACAGAGTCAAACATAACTGAAACAACTGAACAACTACAACAATAACCTTCTTGAGGAAGGGTTTGTCTTGGTTTTTTGTTGTTCCTATCCTCAGCATAATATTTGGTGTAAAGTAAAAATTTATTAAGTGCTTTTCATTCATTGCTTTTAAATCTTTGTTAACAAAAACTATCCTTTTCCAGAAGTAATATTTTCCAAATAGGAAATGTAATCAAATGTAGAATATAATCAAAGATCAGCGTTGCCTCCTTACTGCACAGATTAGAAAACTGAGGTGCACAGAGGGAAAGTGATTTGCCCCTGGGGTTAGTTTTTAGAGATCATTTGGTTCAGCCTCCTCTTGGAGGTCTGGAGAAAGGAGAGGATTCATTCTAGGTCCACCAAGTAGCAAGTGAAAGAGCTGAGATGGGAGCCCCAGGGCTCACTCTGATTCTATTCTGGCCCCATTTCTGCCATGCTGTTCTTCCTCTTTTTTAGTGGATTTTGAAAATATGTTTTCATCATCCTTGCTGAGGGAATATCAAGCAGGCTAGTAGCTTGAGTACTTCTCTGCAAATTGAAAATCTTGGGCATCCTCTGTGTGATCCTGAAAGGATTTTGTTTTCTTTTCCACTAATAATGGTACCAGGAACAAAACCTAAACATCCCCATATAGGGAAACTATAGCACCTTTCTGCTTTTCCCTTCAAAGATGGCCCCCAACATGTTTTTAAGAGGTCTCAGGATCAGCTCTTCATGCCCCTAATTTTTACAAGAGTCCAGAGAAGTTGCCTAAAGGTCACATATAGGTAACCAGGGGCAGAGTGAGAATTGGATTCTAGGGCTTGGCTCCAAAGTTAGGTCTCTTTCCAGTCCCCACTTTGTGGGCTGGAAACCCAGGCCAGCCCAAGTGTGCACAAGGGAGTGGGTGGTTCATAAATATTTGTTGAGTGAGCAAACTAGTACAAAAGGTAGCTTTTTATCATTGCATTTTACATCTCTTTGGTCCTGTTAAATTGTTGTTTTCAATATATTTCAAGTATGAGCAGGGCAATTTAGTGAAAGGAACCCTGAGTCTCTCATAAAAAGTCAAAATTTTAATGTCACATCCCAGCCCAGCCCCCTTTCTGCTACATTGTTCCTCTTTTTCCTTATAGTTTGCATTATCCTTTTTTAATGACATAAAGATGTATTTTAAAATACAACGAAGGGGTAAAATAGATTGTGTCTATAAATTTTAACCTTTTTTCTCTAAGGTATTTTGTAAACCCATCATTTCTGTATAATTATTTTTTCCTTATTATATTATAAATTTCTTAATTTATTCCAATAAAAAATTACACGTAAGTTTTCCAAAGTTACATGATTCCTGTTGCCTCCCTTCCTTTTTCTTGGCAGATAGATTCCCAAATATTTCATGTTGTCAAGAGTGATTTTAAATGGAGTTTCTCCTTCTTACTCTTGCTGCTTTTTGTTGGAAATATATGGAAATGCTGATGATATATGTGGGTTAATTTTGTATCCTGCAACTTTGCTAATGTTTGCATTATCCTTTCTAAGAGAACATCAAGCAGGTTAGCAACTTGGGTGCTTCTCTACAAAGTGAAAATCTTGTTAACTCTGTCAGCCTTATTGGAAAGGATACTTCTGGGGAATGTGCATCATAGAGCCTCTGGGCATCCCCTGTGGGACCCTGAAAGGATTTTGTTTCTTCCCACTAATAGTGGTATCAAGAGCAAAGCCTAAGCATCCTATGTTGGGGAAACCATAGTGGCCTTCTGCTTTTCCCTCCAAAGATGGCCTTTGACATGTTTTTAAGAGGTCATAGGATCAGCCCTTGGCCAAATCATTTAATGACCAAAATACTCTAGGGGTCTATACTTGCATGGGGTGGAGGTTGGGGGAGGAGCATATGTTGGAAGATCAGTGACTAATAATGCTGCATGCTCTAGAAGTCCTCTCCCATCTCTCTCTGCATTGGCCAGTTACACACAGAATAGCTCCTATGTTCCTACTGAACTCTAGGGTTAGCCCTAAGGAGTTGGGGCTTTTTTTCCTATGCTGTAGTGATTAACCAGATTGAAGCATTCAGCTGGAGCCCTGCTTTGATTGAGGGTACAAAGAAAGGCAAAAAAGCAGTTCTTGCTTATATCCTAGTAAAGGAAGACCCATAAAACGGAGCTGAAAAGGGATGGGAGCAATCCTTAGCACCAAGGGTCAGAAGCAGATCTCGACCAAGAATGAAGAAGCCAGCCTAGTCCTGCTGGGGTGCTTGTCCCCTAGGAGTATCAGTGGGAAGAAGGCAGTCAGTCATTCCTCACTTGATGTTTCCACCTGGCACTGTTGCAAAGGATATTCTTATTTGGGGGCCCACACTCAGTTTTTACTCATCCTAATGAATCTTTGAGATTAGGATGCCCATGCAGAGATAGGTGTTCCTAGCTTGATTATGCCTATTCTTTGCTTTGCTACACAAAAAACTTCAAGAGTTCTGGTTGACATGAATTTTTAAAAAATATTTTATTTTTATTTGTTCAATTTCTGACATGAATGTTTTTGCTCAGAACCCAGGCAGCTATTTGGGTGGATAGATGGCATCATTGTATTCATTTTATAGATGAGGAAGTTGATAAGGAGCATAGCACGAGTCAGTTATCAAGTGTTATACTGGATCATAAGCTCCCCAAGAATAGTTTGGGTGGCACATAGATCCTCAATGATTAGAGCCTGAGCCAGACTCTTCCCAGGGTTTTGGAGCAATTGTTTCAAGAAGCTTCACCCATCCCCTTTGGTTTCTTCCCCAGCATCCCTCATCTCAGAAACTTCACAGACTAGCTTATATCTGCTTTAATATTAAGACATTAATCAAGCATCAATAGTTTATGTATGAGCCCAGATTGAGAGGTAATGGATGAAGTAGGGGCAGGACATGATAGAATCCAAGGCAAGGCTCCTGACTTTAGGGCTGGCCCTGCTGGGATTACATAAGCCTCGAGGTCAGATCTGAATCAGTGGAGTAGCTGGTGGATGGTGGCACAAACAAGGGTTGATGAAAGTCCAGTTGCTAGAAGTGATGTGATATAGTGGAAATAGAAGCAGAATTGTAGTCAGCAATCTTTGTTTTCAGACCCTGCTCTGAAATGTACTGTTGTGTTACAGTGGGCAAGTCACTTCCCTCTTTGAGCCTCAGTTTCCTCCTCTGTAAAATCCTTTTACTGCCTCTTATAGAGTTGCTATGAAGAAGATACTTTTAAACATAAAAGCCTTAGAGTTTTTTGAGTTTTTATTGTTTATATTCAACAGATCTAAGCTGGCTTTCTCAGAGATTTTCCCCTCTATTTTATTTTTTAAAAATGCTTTGGTATTGTGCCACCTGCCCTGAGGGCCCAAGCCCTCATTAGAAGGGATCAGCAGTTTGGGAAGGTATATAATTTCTCTCTGGACACAGCTGATCAGTTGTGCACCTGGCCTGGAAGTAGTTAGGTTAATTAAACTCAGAGCATACCTATGTTACAAACGAGGGAAGTTTATGGTTACATGCATCAGAATTATAGTTTTTTTAAAGCCCATTGCCTTGTAGTGTGGCCAAATTTCATTTTCTTTCCTTTGTCCTGCTGATTCCTTTTTTTTTTAATCGAAAACATTCATTTATTTATTTTATTTAGAATGTTTTTCCATGGTTACATGATTCATGTTCTTCCTACTACCCTCATAGCTGACACACAGTTCCACTGGGTTTTACTTGTTTCGTTGATCAAGATTTATTTCCATACCATTGATATTTACACTAGGGTGATCATTTAGAGTCTATATCCCCAATCATATCCCCATTGACCCATGTGACCAAGCAGTTGTTTTTCTTCTGTGTTTCTGCTCCCACAGTTCTTCCTCTGGATGTGGACAGCATTCTTTCTCATAAGTCCCTCAGAATCGTCCTGGATCATTGCATTTCTGCTAGGAGAGAAGTCCATTACATTCTATTGTACCACAGTGTATCTCTGGACGGATCTTGAACTTGACAAAAACTGGCCTTCCTCTCTTGGCAGGCCTCTTGCTTCCCAATGGCAAGGGTCATTCAAACTGAGAACAGCTAAAGTCAAGCTTCTGTTTGGGGGAATAGTGTCTCAGGGCATCTAGGCAAGAAGAAGAGTTACTATTTCCTTGCTCATAACTTCTGGGAAACATATCAGTAAGGAATTTGTCAATGGAACAGGAAAGTGGTTGGTCTTAAATGCCTTCCTAAGGGTTCCTGATACTATACCACATAGACAGATGCTTTAATTCTTGAACTTTTATGATAATGGCCCTCATACTCCATAGTAAGAAGTGGAATAAAATGTACTCCCTTTTTGAAATGCTCATTTAAGGACAATTACTCCCTTTCACTAGGATAAATGATCACCAGGAATGAAGAATAGTCATCCATCTTGCATAGTTGCAAAGCAGACGTACCACTAAATAAGTCCGGTGACATCTTTGAGCATACAAATCCCCATACTTCAGCAGCTGCAGGTCCTTCACAGGTAGCCTCTATTCTTTAGCTTGGCTCTTGCCTTTCCCTGATTGGTGATCCCCACAGCAGCCCTTGGGGGTCCCCAGAAGCAAATGAAGGTGCTAGGTCCCTTATAAATGCCCCCATCTTAGGGTCAACCTATGCCAATTACTTTTGGCTACAACAATTATAAATAAGCTAAATGAGGATAACCCCCAGGGGTTAGCAAAATTCTTTTGTTTCTCAGTCATACTCATGTACACCCTTGGATAGTTCCTTTTGATTCCTTCTAAATATCCCCCTTCCTGAGTCCTACTCTAAGAGAGGCAAAAACAAATTGAAGGCAGCCCAGTATAATAGAAAGAAGACTAATAGCTATGGGTGGGAGGAATAGATGGATAAGATGTCATGAGAGAGCATTTATTAAATAAGCACTTAATATTTACTAGCCACTGTACCAAGCACTGGAAGTAGAAATAGAAGTTAAAAAAAAAAAAAGATCTACCTTTGCAGCTTTTTTTTTAACCCATACCTTCTGTCTTAGAATCAATATTATGTATTGGTCCAAAGGCAGAAGAGTGATAAGGATTAGGCAATGGGGGTTAAGTGACTTGCCCAGGGTCACCCAGTTAGGAAGTGTCTAAAATCAGATTTGAACCTAGGACCTCCTGACTCCAGGAGTGGCTCTACCCACTTAGCTACCCAGCTGCCCCATGAAGTTTCTGATTCTAATGAAGGGAAGGTGCCTGAAAGAAAGGGGAATTTTAGATGTAGTGGGGAGACCCATGTGGAGGCAAGGATGCAGGTAAAGAAATATGGTCTGAAGATTGAGAAGTAGAGCCAGAAGTGAAGTCTGAACATGGACTGGAGGCTTCTTGAAATAATCACTCAAGACTTGGAGGAGAGTTGGACAGTAACAACTGGGGTACTGTCAGGATGGTTAACATGTTGAAAAGTTTTATGCAAACCTTAAAGAATGAGAAGTCAAGAAATGCTTATCCCTTTTCTAAAAGAGAGGGATATATAGTGCCATAGAATCTTGAGCCTTTGGTTTCCAATAAACCTCTCCCCTTCCGTGGATCTTGGGTTCCATATCTGTCAGATGAGGGTTGGATTGGCTAAAATCTATAACTCCCTTCATACTAACATCTTTCTAATTCAACACAAGATGGAAGTGCTTTGAGAAGCAGATTGCCTCCTCTTCCTCCCCCCCACCCACCCAAATAGAAGCTGTGTATCCTTAGATTTCCTGAATCTTTCCTTTTCACTTATTTCACTCTTCTTCTTTTCAGACATCTGTAACCTTGCCTTTCTCCTTTTATTAGATTGTAAACTCCTTGAAATTACCAGAGTTACCAGTCAGAAGAGAGAACTGCAAGATGGAGGCATCTCCCTAGTGAGAAAGTCACAGTGAAGCCCCAGAGTGGGGCTAGGAGTCAAAAACCTGGATTTTAATCCCAAACTTTGTCACGGACTAGACCTTAAGCAAATAACTTGACCTTTCTGAGCCTCAGGTTTCTCTTCTATAATTAGAGAGGGTTAAACTAGGATCTTTTTAGTTCTGACATTCTCTGATTGTTTCAAAATACTGTCAAGAGTTCAGAAGGTAAGGGAAACAAAGTAAAAACCAGGGTTCTGATCCTGGCTTTGCTATTTGTGTGACCTTGGACAAGTCATTTCCTTTCCCTGAATCCCAGTGTTCTTCTAGCATAAAAAGATTGGATTGGAGTAGGTGATCTCTGAGGTTCCTTCCACAGCTTCAAAGTCTGTGCCACAAAATATACAGGGAAGGCCAGAGATCAGTCTCCGAGAGTGAGGGATTGGAATGGAAAGGCATGATGGAACAGAAGAGTGGAGGACCACTATTTGTTAACCAAGCTTCTGGCCTCCTGCCCTTAGCACAGTGCCTGGCACCAAATAAGCACTCCATAAATGTTGGTGGATCATCAATTGATTGAAAGTAGGGTCTGTATGTTCTTTAAGAGAGAGTATTTTTGTGCTGCTCAACAAAGCCAAAGTAACTTCACTTTTCTTTCACTGGAAAAATTGTAAAGAGAGACCCCTGCTGGCTACCAGTGGAATTTCTAAAATGCTTGGGGAGGAAAGGGAAGCTGAACTGTTTTCCATACGGTTTTCATGAGTATTACTCATCAAAATATGTGCAGCAGGGTGAACAGACTGTTTTAGATCCTGATTTCTCTCGCGATGGGCACATGGCCAGTTTTCAGATCAAAAGAGAACATGTGGTCATTTGGTCTTTAAAAGAAAAATCTCAAAGTACAAAGGATGCAATTCTTAAAAACTAGGGCTCCGTGGATTAGATTATTCACATACATGCATAGAGAGAGAGAGAGAGAGAGATTAAAAGTTTAGCTCAAGTAGCTCCAGTTTCCTTTTCCTGGTTGAATAATTTTTTTTCAACATTTAATAACTAATGGAGATGAGGAAGAGGCAAAGTAGAACCATATGGATACATAAACACCAACTTTACTTGTGGCCGGATACTTCTGATTTGTATCTGTTCATGGGATCAGCTATTGCTCTAGATAGGAGAAAAGCATTTGGTTTATGCAACAACAGGATGAAAGGTTGTCTCATGGTACAGTGAAAAGTTATCCTGATCCAAAATTTACTTACTTGGGTGACTTTAGTATAGTCATATATATATATAGCCTTTGTTTCATCATCTGTAAAAATGAAGAGATTGAACTAAATGTTCTATCTCTAAAGTCCTTTTCTGTCCTACTTCTGTGGCACTATGATCCTATCTTGGGTTTCAAATGCATTCTTCTGGGAGAGGAGAGGAGAAAAGAAAATCATATCTTTCAAGCTGGAAGAAGGGACTTTAAGTGTTCATTGAGTCTTACTTTCTCATTTTTATGAGCTAGGAAATTGAGACTAAGTGTGTTGTAGCTAGGAAGTGGCTGAGGGTATAGGGTTTGAACTCAGGTCTTCCTTTCTATCATTCTGTCACTATACCATGCTGCTGCCCCACAGAGTAGGTGCTTAATAATGCTGGTTGAAGGGAAGCTAGGTGGAAAAGTGGATAAAGAGCTAGACCTGGAGATGAGAGGTCTTAGGTTCAAATGTGACTTCAGACACTTCTAGCTGGGTGACCCTGGGCAAGTCAATGTAACCCCAATTGCCTGGCCCTTACTGCTTCTCCATCTTAGAACCAATACAGAACATATTTAAATTTTTATTATCATGCTAGTTATTATAATAACTAATACATAGTATTGGTTCTAAGATAAAAGGTAAGTGCTTAAATAAATGAATGCTGGTTGAATTGAATTTTTGAATTAGAATCCAGAGCTGTTCCCCACTATCTGCATTTTTTTAAAACCCTTATCTTCTGTCTTAAAATCAATACAGGAGGGGCAGCTGGGTAGCTCAGTGGATTGAGAGCCAGGCCTAGAGATGGGGGAGGTCCTAGGTTCAAATCTGGCCTCAGACACTTCCCAGCTGTGTGACCCTGGGCAAGTCACTTGACCCCCATTGCCTAGCCCTTACCACTCTTCTGCCTTGGAGCCAATACACAGTATTGACTCCAATATGGAAGGTGAGGGTTTAAAAAAAGAAATCAATACAGGTTCAAGTATTGTACAAGTGTTGATTGGAATCAATAGTTAAATACTGGGGTGCTATGATGGTTGTGCTGGAGCTAAAGAGAGGTAAGAGGCATGGGCCCTGCCTTTAGAGACCCCAGAAAGGGAGAATATATATGCAAAAACACACACACACACACACACACACACACACTCTCTCTCTCTCTCTCTCTCTCTCTCTCTCTCTCTCTCTAATGACTGATATACATGGGTGAATTTGATCTTCATGGGAGCATTAGGAAGTGACAAGAGAACTTACTACTAGCAAGATATGCCAGAGAAATATACATTAAAGAGCTGGAATCTCAGTTAGATAGGGCTTCTGGACCTGAGGGTGGCAAGAAAATGGATTGAGAAAAATTGTGAATACTCATAGGCTCTAAAGGCAGTTTGGTTTAGCTCCCTCCTTTGACAGATGAGGCACAGAGTGTGCATGGGGTTTTTCTGACATCTCATATAGTTAGTAGTAAGTATTAGGATTTAAATCCAAGATCCTTTGGCTCCAAACTCAGTTAGTTCTCTTTATTCTCTCTCTCTCTCTCTCTCTCTCTCTCTCTCTCTCTCTCTCTCTCTCTCTCTCTCTCTCTCTCTCTCTCTCTCTCTCTCTCTCTCTCTGTCTCTCTCTCATGTTGGGTCTCTGCTGATACTTTACCTCTTTTTGTGTAGTTTCACAGAATCAAAAGGAAATAATATGCAATGAGGGAGAAGGAGGAGGATTTGGTAGGGAAGGTCTCCATTTAGAAACAGAAGAGATTAGAGGTAAGCCAGACAGAGCTAAAGTGACTTGTCCAAGATCACTTAAGTGGTAAGTGACAAAACTAGACTCTAGACTCTTGGCCTTCAAACTAAATGCTCTTTTGACTATCTCCTCCAGATTGTAGAGATCTGTCAGCCATTAAAGGGCTCTGAGCAGAGGAATGATTTGGTTACAATCATACATTAAGAAGGAAAATATAGCAGCTGGGCAGAGAAGAATTGAGAGCAACTAGAATATGGGAGAGTTAGAAAGACAAAATCTATTAAAAAAAAAATAAAAGTAGGGCAGCTGGGTGGCTCCGTGGATTGAGAGCCAGGCCTAGAGACAGTAGGTTCTGGGTTCAGATGTGATCTCAGATGCTTCCTAGCTGAGTGATCCTGGACAAGTCACTTAACTCCCGTTCCCTAGTCCTTACCACTCTTCTGGCTTAGAACTAATACACAGTGGTGATTCTAAGACAGAAGGTATGGGTTTAAAAAAAAATCCCAATAAAAAGTTTAAAAGTTCACAAAGGCGAGAATAAATGTCAAGGCATCATTTAAGTAATTTGAAAGAAATTGTATGGCTAGTAATTGTATGGGCAAGCAGAGAAGAAATTACTTTAGATTGATTTGGTCAGTTAAGGTTTCATAGAGAATGTGAGATTTGAGCTGAGTCCTGGAGAATAATAGTAACTTCTATTCCTATAGCTCTTTCCAATGAAAAAATTTTTTTCCTTAAGCAAGCCCTTTTCTACAGGACAGCCATTATCTTCATTTTAGAGATGAGAAAACTGAGGCCCAGAGAGGTAAAAATGACTTTCCCAAACAAGTGTGAAATTGGGACTAGAAGTCACATCTTTTTTCTCTAGTTGGAGCACTTTTTGTAACAGACCACATTGCCTCATGCCCTGAAGCCTGAGTAGGATTTGGGTGGACCAATTGCAATGGGGACAGCATTCTGGGGAAATGAAGTGCCTTCCAGAAAGCCTATGTCTATGGTCCAGCCTGTCTGGAGGAAAAGAGCAGATTGGGCTGTGACCGACCACTAACAACCACAGGGCAACTGGCACAGCCCAGGTCTGTAGGCGTAACTCTTCGGGCCAAACTTGTCATCCCCATGACTTGGAGAATGTTATTATTCCAAAGCAGCTTCATCTTTGATCCAAGTAAGCAGAACTGATGCAGTGGAATCCAATTCACAAACATAGTCACAAAGGGCAGCTGCTCAGGTAACAGTAAGTGATCAGCCATGTCAAATCATGAATGTTTCAGAGCAAAGCGAATCACCATAACATGCAGGGTTACATATGTGTTTCAACACCTTTCAGGCCATTGCCAAAAAGTCTGGATTGCAAATTAAATTACCATTCTTCTCATGCTGGTTAGCGTATTGCTATGGAATTCTGAAATATTGATGAATTCCATCTCTAGACTGGGCAGCAAGCCCAGTCATTGTTGAGTATCACATGCCACCTCCTGCATTGTGTCCTTGCTTTGATAGGATTGAATCCACTCTGCTTGTGAGAGATGAGCCTAGGTACCAGTAGGCAACCTCCCTCTTCTCCTTCCCTCCCTGCCCAGGACATCATTGCTTGACAGACACTAACCTACAAATTCCATGTGCTACCCTTGGGAGGCAGACAATATGGATTTTAATTCCACAGGCCTTTAATTAAGCTCTTACTATATGGATGGTAATATATTGGACCTTGAAGATCTAGAGGTACATAGAACCCTAACCCTGCTTTCAAGAAATCATAAGATGAGGACATGGAAGTGAAAAGAAAGATTAAGTGCAAAAAAAATCCATTTTAAGAGAAGAGAGCTTCCATAGAGGTTAGGGGGATGGGAGAAGGGTTGTCTACTTTCCAAAGCACTTTGACCTTCTGCAAAACTAGATGTTAGACCTAAGGAAGCTGTAGAGCAGTGATGGCAAACTTTTTAGAAACAGCATTCCCAAACTGCACCCTTAGACTGCCTGTGAGCCCCCCACATTACCCCAAATGGGAGGAAGTGTTCACATTGCACTACTGGGCAGAGGGGAGGGATGATGTGAAAATTTTACTCAGGGGCTGTGATGAGGGAAAATGAAGGAGCCCCCTCCATCATTTGGAGGCATGCATGCCACAGGTTCACCAGCATAGCTATAGAGGGTCACTGTTCCAACCCCTTCATTTGATAGATGTCAAAATTAAGGCCCAGGGAGTGGGATGGGAGCTTTCAGGATTAGAATTAGGGTTCGGCTCTTTCTATAGTACCACACACACACGTTTTGGAGAGGAGGGCATTCTCCATTTTACATAAAGCTGCTTGCTTATCTGCTGACCTGGCCAGGTTGACAGTAACACCTCTCCCCATCTCCAGTTGAGTGGCAGCTGCAGAGGAGCACTCTGGGCTTAGGCGTTGTAGGAGAAGGCATTAATGCCAAACCCACAGCTGGCATTCTTCCAAAGGTCCCACTTTCCCTAAAGCAGCAAATAGTAAGAGATGTATTCTTCACTCACCAAGGTGAGGTGACTTGCATTGAATCACATAGCTGAAATGCATTAGAGCTGGGATGAAAACCCTGGTCTCTTGGATCCAAGCCAAGCTCTTTCCTTCTGGCCATGCTTGCCTTTCTGCCTCTGCCACAAGCAGAAATGGGGTTCCTATATAGCCATCCCACCAGTGAGTCACCCTTGGAGTAAGGGAAGAAGAGAGCAGCTAGAATTAAGGAACCATTAAACACTACCTGTGTCGCAGATATGTGTGATCTTTTTAGCCAGTGAGCTGCCTACAAAGTATGGCTCCACCCAGGCCATGAGCCTGTGGGAGTTCTCAAGCAGGGATGATCAGTTTATTCTTTTAGCCACCCTTTTTGATTACTTTATATTTGAAGTGTTCTCATACTTCAGCGTACCACCTGCAGAGATATACAGTACGTGCTTCATTTTTACTAGGCTGCACTAGTAACTTCTAAAAATTGAGCTTATTTTTGAGGAAAGGCTATGACTCCTCTAAATTTCTTTATAGAAAGAACATGGCTAATGTCAAAGATACATTTGTGGGGAAAAAAGACCAGTCCTGTAGTTTGGGCAAAATATCAAGAAACCAGATTTTCATTCACTTGACACAATGTGGCCACTTGCCATCCTCAAAGTGATAATGTGTCATTTTTAACCCTTTCTCTTCCCTTTCTACCTCGCAGGTCCCCAGCCTGTGTGAAGATCTTCTATCCTCTGTCGATCAGCCCTTGAAAATTGCCAGAGATAAGGTGGTGGGAAAGGATTACCTTTTATGTGACTACAACAGAGATGGAGATTCATATAGGTGAGCTCCTGCCCAAAAATTCAGTCAACCTGGGCAATGTCAAACTTTGAGCAGTTGACCCCACAACAAGTCTGTGGGAAATTGGGGCTCATCAAGGTTAACTCTTAAATGGTATTTAACCTTCCTGATCCTCAGTTTTCTCATCTGTTTATGGGATTGCAAGAGAACACCAAGGGATCATCTAGTGTAACACTCTCTCTTTGGAAGAAGAAACAAGCCAAGAGAGGAAGGCAGCAATCTGGGGTCATGGAAGGAGAGCTGCCCAATAAGATCCCAGGACCTTTGTTTCTCAACCCACTAAGTTTCCTTATTTCCAATTCATAATGATTATGAGAAATCTTTCTTTTCTTTTTTTTCTAAACCCTTACCTTCTGTCTTAGAACCAATACACAGTATTGATTCTTAAAAGAGCAGTAAGGCCTAAGCATTGGGGGTGAAGTGACTTGCCCAGGACCGCTCAGCTGGGAAGTGTCTGATTTGAAACTAGGACCCTCCCCTCTCTAAGCCTGGCTCTGAATGTGTGTGACCTTGGGCAAGTCACTTCACCCCCATTGCCTAGCCCTTACCAGTCTTCTGTCTTGGAACCAATACACTGTATTGATATGGGTTTAAATAAAAAAAAAAATAACAAATTTATACATAAGTTTTCCAAAGTTACATGATTCATGTTGTCTCCCTCTCTTCTCTCCCTCCTCCCAGAGTTGATAAGCAATTCCACTGAGTTATACATGTATTATCACTCAAAATATATTTACATATTTTTCATTTTTGTAAGAGAGTAATCTTATAAAACCAAAACACCAAATCATATACCCAAATAAATAAGTGAGAAATTGTATGTTTTCATCTGCATTTCAACTCCAATAGTTCTTTCTATGGAGGTGGTTAGCATTCTTTTTTCAAAAGTCCCTCAAAATTATCCTGGATCATTGTGTTGCTGTTAGTAGCAAAGTCTATCACATTTGATCATCCCACAATATTTCAGTTACTGTGTATAATATTCTCCAGTTTCTGCTTATTTCATTCTGCATCAGTTCACATAGGTCTTTTAGAACAATAGTATTCTGTCACCATCATATACCACAATTTGTCCATCCATTCCCCAATGGAAGGACATCCCTTTAGTTTCCAATTCTTTGCCACCTCAAAAAATGCAACTATAAATATTTTTGTACAAACAGTCCTTTCCTTTTTTTTTTTTAAATCTCTTTGGGATACAGACCTAGTAGTGGTATTGCTGGATCAAAGGTATACATTCTTTTAAGGACCTTTGGGCATAATTCTAAGTGGCCTTCCAAAATGGTTGGGTCATCACAACTCCACCAACAATGCATTTGTGTCCCAGTTTTTCCACATCCCCTCCAACATTTATTATTTTCCTTTACTGTTGTATTGACCAATCTGTTAGATATAAGGTGGTTCCTCAGAGTTGTCTTAATTTGCATCTCTCAAGATGGGTTTTAGAACATTTTTCCATATGATTATTGATAGCTTTGATTTCTTCATCTGAAAACTGCCTATTCATATCCTTTGGCCATTTATCAATTGGGGAATGACTTGGTTTCTCATAAATTTGACTTAGTTCTTTATATATTTGAGAAATTAGACCTTTATCAGAGAAATTTTTTCTCAAAAAATTTTCCCAGTTTGTTGCTTCCCTTCTAATCTTGGTTGTATTGGTTTTGTTTGTACAAAAAAATTGTAATTTAGTATAATCAAAATTGTTTGTTTTATATCTTATAATATTCTCTATCTCTTGTTTGGTCTTAAATCCTTCCCTTCTCCATAATTCTGATAGGTAAACTATTTTATGTTTGCCCAATTTACTTATAATATCACTCTTTATGTTTAAATCACATGCCCATTTGGACTTTATCTTGGTATAGGGTGTGAGATACTGATCTAAACCTAATTTTTGCCATAACATTTTCCAATTTTCTGAGCAGTTTTTGTCAGATAGTGAGAGTTCTTATCCCAAAAGCTGGGAACTTTGAGTTTATGAAACACTGGATTTTTTTTTTGGTACTTAAATGCCCCCCCCTTTTTTTTTTGGAAAATTTTATTTAGTTAATTTAAAAT
The DNA here is from genome assembly GCF_027887165.1 of Monodelphis domestica. NCBI lineage: Eukaryota > Metazoa > Chordata > Mammalia > Didelphimorphia > Didelphidae > Monodelphis > Monodelphis domestica. The sequence continues at coordinate 389,403,628 of NC_077230.1, forward strand.
ATTTTTCCATGGTTACAAGATTCATATTCTTTCTCTCCCCTCTCCCTATCTGTACCTGACATGCAGTTCCACTGGTCTACATCCCCAGTCATATCCCCATCATCCCATGTGGTCAAGCAGTTGTTTTTCTTCAGTGTTTCTACTCCCACAGTTCTTTCTTTGGATGTGGATAGTGTTCTTTCTCATCTCATATAAGTCCCCCAGAATTGTCCTTTGCATTGCATTGCTGCTATTAGAGAAATCCATTCCATTCAATTTGTGCCACAGTGTATCAGTCTCTGTGTATAATGTTCTCCTGGTTCTGCTCCTTTCACTCTGCATCAATTCCTGGAGGTAGTTCCAGTTCACATATGAAACACTGAGGTAATTTGCTGAGGTAATTTACCTCATGTCTATTTCATTGATCCACCCTTCGATGACCACTGCTTTATAGTACAGTTTAAGATCTGGTACTGTTAGGCCACCATCCTTCACATTTTTTAATTTAGTTTTTTTCTAGTTCTATAAAATAGTTTTTGGTAGTTTGATAGATTTGATACTGAATAAGTAAATTAATTTAGGGTAGGATTGTCATTTTTATTATATTAGCTCGGCCTTCCCATGATCAATTAATATTTTTCCAATTGTTTAGATCTACTTTTATTTGTGTGAAAAGTGTTTTGTAATTTGCTCATAAAATTCCTGTGTTTGTCTATTTTATATTGTCTAGAGTGATTTTAAATGGAGTTTTTCTAACTCTTGCTGCTGATTTTTGTTGGAGATATATAGAAATGCCAATGACTTATGTGGTTTTATTTTCTATCTACAACTTTGCTAAAGTTATTATTTCAACTAGCTTTTTTAGTTTATTTCCTAGAATTCTCTTAAGTATATCATCATATCATCCACAAAGAGTGATAATTTCTTTTCCTCATTGCCTACTTTCTACTGACCTCTGAGAATTTCCTCAGGTTGCAGCATCTGTGCCTGGAGTGTTCTCTAAAATTCTCCCTTCGTCAGAAACCCTACCCCAAACCTTCTTGATTTGGGCCTTTTCTCTGTTGATTCTCCTATTTATTGCATCTATAGCTTGTTTGTACACATTAGTTTGCCTATCATCTCCCCCATTCAGTTATGAGTTCCTTGAAGTCAGGGACAGTCTTTTGCCTGCCTTTTTATCCCAGGCTCTTAAACAAATGCTTATCAACTATAGGAGTTGTGAAACAGCTATGGGGCTGTTTATTTTCATTAGTTTCGATTTGGGACTTTTTTGAGCAGAATAAAATGGACATTTATATGAATACCATTGCTTTTTAAAACCCTGATACATTTTTTTGTGTGTATGCACATGAATAGGTCTTTTCTCTCTGTTTCTCTAATTTGCAGAAATACCCATTTCTTACTTGCAAGTAGTACATGTTTTCCCCCATCTGCACACATACATGTTCTCAAAAGCTCACATTAAAGTCTCACTAACTTCATTGAACAGTAGTGGATATTATAAAAGATTTTTTTTTTTAATTTCAAAGCCAAATTTCCCAATTCTTTACCCTAGCCAGAATTTACATATAGATGTGAATCAAAGTAATTGCTTCAGGTCTCCCAAACAAAATGTGCCCATGTCAAGACAACCCTTCTCTCAATACTTCCATGATCATAACTGAGCTCTTAGCACAATTAATTCCTAGTTACTAGACCATTGCAAGAAATGACTACTTTTCAGCAGTTTGCTTTCTCCTGAGCCTGATGCCCTGGTTCAGCTCTAATGAGAATGGCATAGACCCAGGGTTTCATTAAGAGATGGGAAGCTGATATTCCCAGAAAGCCACCTGAGCATGTGTGACATCACTCTGGATTTGCTGTGTACTATTTAATGCCATTGAACTGTGCTATAATGTCCCGCCCACAGGTCAGAGAGAGCTACATCTGTGCATCTCTGCCATCTGTCTATCATTGCTGAGGTGTTTGAGGATTGTTACCATCTCACCAACCTCCAGCTGAGCTCCCTAGGATCTCCTGCCCTCTCACCCAGAGATTAAGTATTTCATGTTTCTAGTGGTCTGCTTTCTTCATCCTGACACCATCAGGATATCAGAGGTCTCTCCACTCCTGTGGGAAACAATGTTATCATGAAAAGAGTTGGCTTTAATTCCATGTTTGCTGTGTGCTCTGAACTTGTTTCCTCATCTATAAAATTGTAGTAGTTACCTTAGAAGTGATACTGTGAGGAAACTGATCTGCAAAACAAAGCCCTTCAGAATGGGGACTCTAAAGCCCAGGCAGTCCTTTGTGTCCTAGTGGTGTCCACACCCTCATTTTAGAAGGGCCCCAGGGAGTTTGTGGCAGGTTCAAAGTCTTCCAGCAGGTTAGAGCCAAGAAATTAATTCCAACTCATACCTAGTTATTGTTGTTCTTATGTTTGGTTTCCTTCCTTTAGGAAAGTAGGCAGTGGGTTGGCCTAGACTGGTAGGTATTGAAAAGAGTCAAGACATGTACACTCCGTTTGTAAGGGGAGTATCAGAATGGTAGGATGCCCACTAGAGAGCTCCAGGTGACCTTAGGTGTCACACTTTGTGTGACTGGGCCTAAGTTTCCTACTATCAGTAATTAGATCTTACCCTCACTTACTATTGTGTGAGCATTTGAACTTTTTCAGCCCTCAGGGTCAGTAATCAGGGCTCACTGGGTGTAATGCCATCATGACTGTGCCCTAAGGCATAGAAGAGAGAAAGTGGAGGGGCAGACAGGGATAGCCAGACCCTTAGAACCACTGACTATTTAGAATAAAAAAGGACTTTAGGGATTATCTAATGGTCTGGAGAACCTAGTCAAGTCATAATTTGTCTACAATATGATTGTAAAGACATCTCTTTTTGTTGGCTTTGTTTCATCTGTCAAAAGATAGGGTTGAACTAAACGCTATAAAACCCTCTTAGCTTGGCCATCCTGTACTGTTAGGGTCCTCCCAGCTCTGATACTCTGTGTTCCAAAGCCCCTCCCAGCTCTGACATTCTCTTTTCTAAGGTACCTAAGGTCTAAGGCTGCTCTAGCTCTGACAGTCTTTCCAGAAAAGCAGAGGAAGACCTGTTCACATTCTGTAGCAGACATTAGGTACATGACCCTATACAGATCACATAGAAGCCACCAAGTCTTGGTGAATTCTGCCATTCTTGGATTTCCTGTGAGGTGGAATCTGATTTCCCCAGCTTTTCTTCTCCTGGTTCTTTTTGTGCTCTTGGCCCCAGGCTGGGGTTTCCAGCATTCTGGGAGCTTTCTGAATATCCCTCTGAAAGGTCAGTACCATGATCCCTTTAAGTGATGCCATCCATGCCCTCGGACCTCAAAGGAGAGACAGAGGGCATCCAGGCTCTAGGGAATTGAGCCCAATGAGTGCAGGTTGGAGAGGAATTAAAAGACAATGCTCTCTGCCTTGCCATTGTTGACCCCACAAAACTGAGAGCTCCCAGATGTCCCTGCCATGATATAAGAATATAAGCGGAGGGAGGAAAAGTCCTCAAACTGGGAAGCAAGAGGCCTAGGTTTAGACTCCATCTCTGACAATTGTCAGACATATGACTTTGAATAATAATTCATTTTCCTTTTCAGGAATCAAGTTTAAATTAAATAAAGGGATGGTGCTAGAGAGGCCAGCTGATCCTTTGGAGATAGTTGAGAGGAAGGAGAAGTCATGGGAGAGAAGGATATCAGCTGCCTTGACATTTTTACTCCTGTGGTTTAGTGATGGGCTGGTGAGGTGACCCTTGCTAGCTCTGAGGTTCGATGAAAAGACTCCAAGGCCTTTTGACTTTCTCCACACATTTCCATCCTAACTGTGTTTGATAGTTTGCTTAAATGGAATCCTTATGGGATGGCTGTTGCCAACAACACTGTTTGAGACCTGTTAGCTGAAACAAAAAGCTTTCTCAAGAAGGAAATGAAAAGCTTGACTTTTGAAATCTAAGTGCTCTTTTCCATCTGTCTTATTTCAAGCAGCCTCCATTTAAGCTCTTAAATGTGTGCAGAGTGGCCCTTCCACTAAAAATATTTGGGCTAGTATTTTTTTTCCAGCTACAATTACACCTGGCTCCAGGAATATAGGCTTGAAATGTCCCAGTCTCTAAGCCAGGAGAAATGTAAGTCATAGGCTTCTTTAAAATTCTAGGCCAGCTGTCTATAAAAGAGATCAGATCATCTCTGTCTGATCAAACCTCTTTTAAACAAAACCTTGTTAGGAAACTCACTCAGTTTACTTGTCTGCTTCAGGAATCAGAAGGGAGAATTACAATAGAATGGATAGAACACTGTGCTACAAATCTGGAGAACCAACTCAAGGTCTGGCCCTGCCTCTTTCTAGTTGTTTGACCATGAGCCATTTCCCTCCTCGGGGCTTTGTTTCCTTACCTGTAAAATAGAGCTAAATGATAGTTGGTGCAGTGGATAGATCACTGGGCCCAGAGAACTCAGGAAGACCTGAGTTTAAATGTAGTCTCAGATGCTTCCTAGTATGTGTGATGCTGGGGCAAGTCATGTAGCCTCTGTTTGTTTCACCTCTATGCAGAAATGCAGACAATAATAGCACCTACCTCTGAGCACTGTTGTGAAGAGCAAATGAGATAATATTTATAAACTTTGCAAACCTTAATGTGCTGTGTAAATTCTGGCTTCTAATTATTGTTATTAACTATTAATGGCCAAAAGCTCTTTGACTTTAGGATTAAATCCCTTTCTAATTCTGACATTTTATTTTTCAACATTTACAATAAAAAGGACCTAGCAGGATCTCCTACTCAAGAGGACACAGTTGTAGTCAGTTGCTTTTTGGGGGTACCACCCATTCATTTCAATTTTATAGACATTTTAAGTGATTCCTAGATCCTTGTAGGAATACAAGGAAAATGGCAGATTTGTGTTTATACTAAGGAGTTCACAAAGGATGTATCTGGCAGATTAGCAAGTAGAGCTCAGCCCTACCTATGGTGAGAAGAGATGTTTTTGGTCGGAGGAGGTCCCAAGAATCTTCTAGGGCACACTCCCTTCCCAGATCTGGTGGCTAGAGTTCTGGGTCTGGAGCCTGGCTCACATTCTGTATCAGACATTAGATCTGTGACTTTGGACAAACTCACTTAACCTTTCTCTTATTCAGTTTCTTCTTCTGTAATATAGAATCTATATCTAGGCCTGTTGTGTGGATCAAATGAATTAATATCTGTAAAGCACTCTACAAATTTTAGCAGTTTATAGAGTAGAGGCCAGAGAAGTTCATCAGCTTCAGTCCCACCGCTAATTATCTTCAGAAATGAGCTATGCTCTCTACATACGCTTCACTGCACCACCATTACTTGCTTGATTGCAGGTCATTGTTGGGACAACCTATCCTGTTGCTGTTTCTCTTCTGAAATTAAGGGGAAAGAGATGATCTTTCTTTGGTTTGGTTTTTAAATATCACTCACAACAGAGGAAACATTTGCCCCCTCTCTCTCCAGGTCCATTGCAGGGGTCACTAACATAGAATTCCAGGATGTCTCCTGAGGGCTTCCAGTGGGACATAAGGATTGTCTCTTCCATTTCCTTCTCTCAGCTGCAGCCCCCACTGGGAACATCTGCCTTTGATGCTTTTTCAAATTAATTGCACTCATGTGTAGATTTGTTCTGTTTTCTGTTCTCCACCCATTTCTGCCTCCTTAATGTTTGGGTTGGTAGAGTTGAGAATGATTTCTACAAGAAATTCGTAACTGTATTCTAAAGAATACAAAGTCTTAAAAGACAAAAATCTTTTAAAGCACTCCCCCCATAACCATTGGTAGAGGGTGGGATATGTAAAAGATTATAATTTCTCTTTTATAGATGAGAAATAAGACTCCAAAAGAAGTGAGGATTCTCCACATAGGTTATGTCCAAGCTGGAACTCCTGCTCAGGTCTTCTGATCCCAGTTAAGGTCCTTGTAATTACACTTAAACCAGATTGCCTTACCTCTTTCTCAATAGGCCCCCTTTCACCCTTTTATCAATTTCCAATGTACTTTTTAGAATTCCCAAACTTTATCTTAGTCCTCTTACACATACTGGGATCAGAAATGGATTTTTAATTATTTAAAGGCAGGAACTCTTTGTATTTTTATGTCCTTCAGCATCTAGCCCAGTGCTTGGGACATAGTAGGCACTTAATTAAGTGACAGTTGAGTTGAATTGATCTGAAGTATGATAACTTCAGTTGAACAAGTAGGAGGGCTAGAGATTGACCTAAGTACTTTGCTTGTACTTTGGGAGGTAGGGTGTTTCTTGTGCTTTCTTCTGTAGCTCTCTCCTCTGATTTCTTTGGTGTATACCCTACCCACCAACTGGAGTGTAAAACCTACAGCTGGTTAGCCAGGGGGGAGGTGGGGAGCCTTCCTTCACATTCTTCTGTTTTGCTTTGATTTTTGCAAACTCTGAACCAGCATTGCGGTAAGTGGAGAAAATGATCGCCTTGTAAGTAATAAGTTCCAAAGGGCCCAGCTGCTTTTGGTCAAGCTGTGGGGGCTGCCGCCCAAAGAGCCCTGCTCTCACCTGCCTAAATGCCAAATATGGTTAACTCTTCCATCACTACTCCTATCCTCCATTGCTGGTAAATTCAGGGAAAGTTTGAAATCCAGCTTATTTACCTTTAAGCTTAAATTTGGATGTGAAAATGTATTCAGTGGATAGCCATTGGCTAATGAGGCAAAGGTTTTTTATTTGTGAAGCACAATGGAAATTGATAGACTCAGAGGACTAGAAGATGGTGGTGGTGGTGGTGTTTTTAAAAAAGCTTAAAACAGAAATCCAGGACATTTAGAAATCCAGTGTTGTTTGAAATTTTGTTATACACAGAGGAAATGAGAGTAGTGTGTCATACCATGGGAATGCTAAGATTTTGAAACCTGAGGGAGGGTAAATGGCTCTTTTCTTATATGGTCTCTGCACTATCCCTCCCCACATCTCTTCTTTGCCCCCCCCCCCACTTCATTTTTTTAAATACTATTCCTTTCTCTAAAAACCCAACCCGCTGAATCCCACCTGCAAATATTAATGAGTAGGTTTTCAGCTTGCAGCCCTCTTTCAAGCCTCTCTCTGTGATTAAATGTTTTCCTGATGTGGCAAAATGCATTTAAAGGGGAAAAAGTATCCCAGCTAGTATTTGTGTTAAGCTGGTTTTCATTACTTCAGATTTTATATGCCTGGCATTCAGAGGGCCAGGGACCATTGGAATGGCCAACAGAAGCAGCCTCTATCATCCATGATTATGTCAGTATATCTTCATCCTTCTGTCTTTATATGGGCCAGAGATTCCTCTGTGCTTCAATAAAGAGCTCATACATTGCTCTGGCCAAAGAAAAGTCATCTTATGGTAGCCAACCATCTAGGGATGAGGCTTGTAGGGATCTAAGCTTGTCTTTGGACAGTCCTTTTCTAGAGCATACCCAGAGTCTTTCCAACTTAGCAGAACTTTGTCACAACTTGTGGTGATGACATAGACTTTAGAAAACTAAAGTCATCTCCATACCATGAAGAGGCAGTAGAATAGGCCTTGATTAATTAGAGGATGATAATAATGATTATAATAACCTATTAAAGTTCCACTCTGATGTCTCATTATGGCTTAGAAGTGACCTTGGGTTCTTATTCCCATGCCAGTGGAGTGCAAGCTTCAACAGATCCTACTATGTAAGAAAGGCTTGGAGGGCAACATGGCCCAGTATTGGACCATATATCTCCTCCCAGGACCACTTTACTTGAGTTTGAACACATTCATCACCAGCTTGGCTACAGAGCAATGTTTTGTCTTAGCAATTTTCTACAACTGTGCATTAAAGCATTTGACAGAATGCTGAATCTGGGGCCCTGATGACCTAAAACCAAATCATGTCTTTGACATGTAATGTAGTTGTGTAATCGTGCAAAGTCTACCTCATGAAATAATTGTTAAGCTCAAATGAAATGTTGTCTAAAGAGCACATTGCAGACTCTCATGACTGATGCACATTGTTGTTCATACTATGTACAAGTTTTAGTCTTCAGTGGAGCCGGATGGTCTGCAATGTCCCCACACTGAATAAGTTACAGATTGCTAACCTAGTAATAGAGTTGTTTAGACACTGCCTAATCCTTTGCTTTGAGAAAGGCCAAACTGCCTCTTCACCTAACACCCACCCCCACCCCACTCCACCCCGAGTCTATCCATCTACTGCCAACTTAGGTCATCTAACCAATTAGAATGCTTCAGAGCACATTTAGATTATGCATGAGGGAATCTGTATTATATTAACTCCCACATGGATAGCAAAAAAAATAAAGGTTACCATTTATTACCAAATCTCATTGTTGAAAAGATCCTTGTAGAACATCAGTTCCAATTTATATCTGACTTTAAAATCCCTTTCACAACATCCCTGGCCAGTGATATGATTATCTACACTTTGCTGGAACATTTGCCAGTCAAGAACTTGTTGTGTTTGTCCAAGGAAGGCAGTCCATTGGTTTTGAATGACTCTCATCTTTGGGAATTTGTCCTTATATGAAGCTGAATTCTGCATCTTTGTTTCTTGTACCCTTTGTTCTCGCTGAGACCAAAGAGAATGAGCCTAATCCCTCTGCCACATGACAGCCCTTCAAAAATACATGGATCCTCTCTCCGGTCACCCCCCTGTCTGCCCCCAATGTTCTCTCCTGGTTAAAGTAACCTCAATCCTCAGTTCTTATAACCAATCTTTGTGTGGCCTGGTCTCTTAAAGTTGTCACCAAATCAAGAGAAACTTAGTGGAAGAAAATTCCATAAACATGTGTTTCAAGTGTCTGGGTTGTGTAAATTATCAGAGAATTTCCCACAAGGGTTATTTGTTGCCACAATCCCCACAGTTATTTAGCTATTAGTAATAGCATACTTCCTGAAATATCATCAGCTCAAGTCTTGGGTCTACTGTTCTAAGGTTTTGCTTCCAGCAAAGACTCATTGATGTGAGGTTGTCTTTTTGTTCCTCTCCCTGCAGGTCACCTTGGAGCAACAGGTATGACCCACCATTGGAAGATGGGGCCATGCCATCCGCTCGCCTACGTAAGCTGGAGGTAGAAGCCAACAATGCCTTTGACCAGTACCGAGACCTGTAAGTTGGTTAGATCCTCCCAGAGCCAGGGCTTGGGATGTGGGCAAATCAGACTTGGGAATGAGAAGCTAGGCTATCTCTTGCCAGTTTTCCTTAATCAATTTGACCTCAATGAGACTTAATTATAGGCATAAGATGTATGGCAATGTAACCAACTTAAAATAGCTCCTTGGGAGCAAGGCACTATATGCTCCTTGGGAGAAACTACCATATAAATTGAAGTTTATTTCATTATTCATCTCATTAAGCTTTGTTATAATGTCCTGAGGCAGGGGGGAGGAAATGGTCGCTTCTCTCAGACCACATAACTGATACAGTATTTGAGCAAGCCTTGTACAATGTGACCTCTCCCAGCCCTCTTAATTGAGAGATTTGACAGGTGTGCAGTACTGTATTCATTAGGGCTCCAACAGCCTTGAGCCCATAAAGGAGACTTTGTACAATATTGTTCTTTTTTATCTTCCTCTTTTCTTCTTTCCTCCATTCCTTTCTTCCTTCCGCTCTCCTACCCCCTTCCTAATACTTACTGTGCTATAAAAGAATGGGTAAGAGCACAAAGAAATAAGGTAAAATTAGTAACATCTTCTTTTCCTGAAGTTTGGACTTCATAGAAAACAAAACCATCTAAAACTCTTCCTTAGAAAGCAGCTGAAAAAGGCCTCCGAGTGGTGAAAATAGTTATATGCTTGGGGGGTGTGTGTGTGTGTGTGTGTGTGTGTGTGTGTGTGTGTGTGTGTGTGTGTGTACGTGTACCCAATGGAACAACCCATGTACCTTTAATTCATCAGTCAAACCTTCCCCTGGCCTGTTGACTCTTATTAGTTAGTGGTACTGTCAAAGATCAGCACCTGAGAGCTGGTGGCTTGTGACTTTTAAAGAACCAGAATAATCATATTAAAAGCATTTTATATACCAGATACTGAAAAATGTGCCCCCTGGTGATCCTTAAGGGAATCAATAAAGGATGCACAGGGTTTTCAAAAATAATTTCAGTGCCTAATAATTGAGGGTTAGAATAACGATTTAGAAGCATCATGACCCAGGCATATGCTGTTTGCAAAGGTAGATAAATGGAATATATTTTAGGCAGAGTTCCATCAAAAATCATTAACTCAGAATAAAATTTTGACCTGCAAAGGGTTCTCCTCCCCAGAATGACTTCTTGGGTCCCAGGGACTTGTGACCATCCTCTTAAGGCCTAGAGCAATTGTGATCCACACCCAAGGAGGCAGTATCCCCAGCAGTGGAGTCACAGTATTGAAAAGAGTCTTAAGAAAGAGCTAGCTTCGTTAATGAGAGGCAGATGGTGTGAGTAGAGGCCTTGCCTCTGCCAAGTCATAAAGACCTGAATTCAGATTCTGTCTCTGATAGGCTTTGACCATGGTGTATTTCCTTATATGCGTAATCATTGGTAATTTGTCAAATTTTTCTCTATTCAAGGCAGCTCTTCATAAATTTAAATTTTCGATGAATTCCTAGTCTTCGTCAGTGGAAGAAGTTCTCAGACCAGAAGGCTCCTATATCCATGACTTTCAAGCCTTGCTTTTAAAAAGCAGTTTCAGTTATCTGAAAAGTGGCCATATACTGGAAGCTCACTATACAACCATTTCAAATAAAGAGCAGAGAGGATTGAGAAAATCAATCTAAACCACAAAGCTTGGCTGAATTAGTATTGATAGAGGTAGGCAGAGGTTAGTGAGGGACAGTAATAGAAACAGGACCCTCACCGTGAAATCTTATAGTTCTCACCAGTTAGCACTAGTTAAACATCAAAGGCAAAAGCTATGGTTTCAGCATTAGTCAAGCATTAATTACAGATAAGATAAGGTTTGGATCCAGGTACCTCTGACTCCAGAACAAAGGCTTTCCATGTAACGAACTCAAAGTCAAATGTGCTTAGAGGGGGAGGACTCTGTAAAGAGTTTGGGAGTCACCACAGTCCAAAGAGCAGCTCCATCACATTGACATAATTTCAGGTTAGGATGAACAAAGATGTGCTTTCTATCATTATTGGGCTTGGTGAGATAGGCCATGCCTTCTATTGCAGGCTGGTAGTTGTCCTCTCATTCTCTCTATAGAACCAGCCCATCTCCTTTTCTTGGCATCATAATGTCCTTGATAACATTTTTTAAATGAAATTTTATCCTAATACCTTCTGTTGTTTTTTTTACCCCTGAGTTGTATTTCCTGTTATATCGTGCTCTCCAGACCCTTGAATCCTCTTTTGTAGGAAATTTGGATCTTTTATATCACTTCTCTTATTTAAGAAAGAGATGAGTCTAGCCCATGGAAAAGCAAAGTGGAACACTTCCCAGCTTTGTGACTTTGGGCAAGTCACTTAACCCCCAATATTGATTTTAAGATGGAAGGTAAGGGTTTAAAAAAAAAAAGCAAAGTGGAGGAAAAGTGGTTACTCCCCATATCCTGTCATGAAGTGAGGATAACCTTCTAACTTGGGCCATCCTTGCTTGACCCACAGGAGGTACTTTATAAATGGGATTATGGAGGGCACAAGTATTGAAATTAGTTTTGTCTTTTGGTCTGGGGAGTAGAAGATCATACTCTTGATTTGGGATTCTTCACCTTTTTTTTGTCACAGACCCTTTGGGATCCCTGGTGATGTCCTTTTTCAAAAGAGTGTTTTATAAACTAGTCAAAGGGAATTTTACTTAGAGATTAGTAATGTTAAATACATAATATTTTTCCTCATCCAAGTCCCAGCGAGGCTCCCTGAAATCTGTCAATAGATTGTCAATAGATTCATGTACCCCAGGTTAAGAAACCCTGCTGTGGATGAATACATTAGTGGCAGTGAGTGGGCAGAGAATTCTTTGGCAGCACTAGCTGTCTCCCTAGGAAGAATGAACCCAATCAGGATGCATGGTGATGCTCTAGAATAGAATGGGGATCAGCAAACTATCACTTGAACCTAGCTTAGCCATTTAAAAAAAAAACAAAACCAGGCAGCCACTGAAGTTCAGAAAATTTTTCATATTAAAGTAAAATAAAAATGATGAACTTGATTTTTGTCCCTATCAATGTTTCTGTCATTAATTTTTTTAAATATAAAAATTTTCCCAATTACATGCAACAATTTTCATCAGACATTTACCTAAATTATCAGATCCAAATTATCTCCTTCCCTCCTGGAGATGGCAAGCAGTTTGATCTGGGTTATATGTGTATTATCATTCAAAACTTAATTCCATATTGGTCATTGTTGTAAGAGAATATTCATAAAACCAAAACCCCCAAATAAAAACACAAGTAAACTAAAGTGAAAAAACCATATGTTTTGATCTGCATTCTTTCATCATTGTATTGCTGAGATTAGGTAAGTCTATCACAGTTGATCATTCCACAATATTGCCATTTACTGTGTGTTGTGTTCTACTGCTTCTGCTTATTTCACTCTATCAATTCATGTAGCTCTTTCTAGCTTGTTCTGAAATGATCCTGCTTATCATTTCTTATAGCACAATAGTATTCCACCACCATCATAAATCACAATTTGTTAAGCCATTTCCTGATTGATAGACAATCCCCTCAATTTCCCATTCTTTGACACCACAAAAAAGAGCTGCTATCAATATTTTTGTACAAGTAGGGGTCCTCCCCACACACATACATTAAAAAAAATTTTTTAACTATCTCTTTGTGTTATAGACCTAGTCGGGGTATTTCAGGGTAACAACGGGTATTCACAGTTTTATAGTTCTTTGACCTAGTTCTAAATTGCTCTCCAAAATGGTTGGATTATTTCACAACGCCACCAACAATGCATTAGTGTCACAATTTTGCCACATCCTTTCAACATTTATTATTATTCTGACATATACAATATGATAGGTATAAAGTAGTATCTCAGAGTTGTTCTAATTTACATTTCTCTAATCCAGAGTGATTTAGAACATTTTCCCACATGATTATTAATAGCTTTGATTTCTTCATTTGAAAATTGTTCATTCATATCTTTTGACCATTTGTCAGTTGGGGAATGCCTTGTATTCTTATAAATTTGACTTAGTTCTCTATATATTTGAGAAATGAGGTCTTTATCAGAGAAAATTGATTAAAATTTTTTTTTCCAAATTGTTTCCCTTCTAATCGTGGTTACATTGATTTTGTTTGTACAAAACATTTTAAATTTAATATAATCAAAATTATTCATTTTATATCTTGTGATATTTTCTACCTCTTATTTTGTCATAAATTCTTCCCTTTTCCATCTATCTGACAAGTAGACTGCTTCTTAATTGGCTTATGGTATCACCCTTTGTGTCGTAAATTATATGCCCATTTTGACCATATCTTGGTATAGGGTGTGAGATATTGGTCTATTCCTAGTTTCTGCCACATTGTTTTCCAGTTTTCCCAGCAGTTTTTGTTAAACAAGTTTTTGTTATCCTGAAAGCTAGGATGTTGAATTTATCAACACTAGATTCCTAAGTTCATTTACTCCTGTATATTGTGCATCTAATCTATCCTATTGATCTACCATTCTGTTTCTTAGCCAGTACCAGATTGTTTTGATAATTACTACTTATAGTACAATTTGAGATCTGGTACTGAGAGGCCACCTTGGCATTTTTTTTCATTAATTCCCTTGATATTCTTGATCTTTTTTTCTTCCAGATAGATTTTGTTACTATTTTTATAAAATATTTTTTCATAGTTAGATTTATACGACATGGAATAAGCAAATTAATTTGGGTAGAATTGTTATTTTTATTATATTAGCTCAGTCTACCCCCCCACAATTTGTATATTTCTAGTTGTTTAGATCTGACTTTATTTACGTGGAAACTGTTTTGAAATTGTGTTCATATATTTCCTGTGTTTGTCTTGGCAAGTAGATCCCAGGTATTTTATGTTGTACAGAGTTATTTTAAAGGAAATTTTCTCTTTATCTCTTGCTGCTGCACTTTGTTGGAAATATATGAAAATGTTGGTGATTTGTGTGTGTTTATTTTGCATCCTGCAGCTTTGCTGAAGTTAGTAATTAATTGAACTATCTTTTTAATCAATTCTCTAGGATTCTCTACAGAATGATAGCTTCCTCATTGTTTATTTTAATTCCTTCTATTATTGCTAAAGCTACCATTTCTAGTACAATATTCAATAATAGGAGTAATAATGGGCATCCTTGTTTCACCCTTTATTTTATTGGGAAAGTTTCTGGTTTATGACCATTACAGATGATGCTTGCTGATGGTTTTAGATAGATACTACTTACCATTTTAAAGGAAAGGATTATTTATTCTTATGCTTTCTAGTGTTTTTAATAGGAATGGGTGTTGTATTTTGTTAAAGGCTTTTTCTGCATGTGCTGAGATAATCAGATGGTTTCTGTTAGTTTGACTATTGATATAGTCAATTATGCTGTTAGCCCTGCATTCCTGGTATAAATCTCACCCGATCGTAGTGAATGATCCTTGTGATATATTGCTGTGGTCTCCTTGCTAGCATTTTATTTAAATCTATGTTCATTAAGGAAATTGGCCTGTGATTTTCTTTCTCTGTTTTTGTTCTTCCTGACTTGGGTATCAGCACCATATTTGTGCCATAGAAGACTTTATTGTTTGTGGTGGTATCCTGTCCCTTGCTACTTCTTTCTCATGTCTACAACTTTTAGTTAAGGTAGCCTGTGACATGCTGACTTTTATGGAGCTTTTGGACAAGCTAGGGGTTGGGGGGACAGTACTGAATAGGGCTTAGGATTGAGAGAGACTCAAAGAGACAGCCATGAGAAGAGGAATCATTACAATATTTATCCTATTTCTACTTCTCTGTGCTCCAAAATTATTATAATTTCTGCCCTTGGTTTTCCTCACTTTATAGTGGCTGTACTTTAAAAGGGTTTAGAGTTGGAAGGAACCCAAGAAGTCATCTAATATTATACTTCATCCTTGATCCATACCGCGGCACACTTTCCCCCTGCAAAACTCCCTTTAGTTTCCTTTCTCTCATTCCCTTTTGTTCTTCTGTTCTTCCATTCTCTTCTCTCCTTTTTCTTTTATGCCTCCATTTCCTTTTTTTCTATAACTGATGTCCTGCCTAAATTAGATCATAGACTTTAAAACTAGAAGAGACCTGGGAGACAATCAAGCCAATCCCTCTCATTTTACAAATGAGGTAACTGAGGCACATAGATAATTGTGACTTGCCTTGGGTCATGTATAACTTTATATTTAAGTTAGGATTTGAACATATTTCATCCTGGCTTCAAATCTGGTGCCCTCTTCATTATAGCATGGAGTTGCCTCATCAAATTCAATCCCTACATTTTGAACAAGGAAAAATCAAGCCCATAGAGGTGGAAAATACCATAATCATGTTGGTATAGTAAAGAACAAAGCTAGGATTTAAACCTAGTTCTTGTGGTGCCAATATTCCCAGACGGTTTTAATCAAAGTGGATTCTCCCTCCATTAGTGCACTTGGAAACTCATCTATACCTTAGTAAATAGCCTTCTGGAGTTGCTTTAGCTAGAAAAAAATCATCATCTGGTGACCAGGCCCTATAGTGATGAATGAACCTCTCCTCATCATGCGAAGCTGGTTTTTGGACAGTCAGACAGTGTTGTTCAGGTCAAGTATTTCTGAGTCTTTTCAGCTCTGCTCTTCATGAAAATACACAGCCCATCCATGCCTGACATCACAATCAGGTATCCTAGGAAGTCCTTAGTGGAGGAGTAACTGTACAGCACTCATCTGATTCCTTTGGCAGCATGGATACTAAGGAAGGGTTCGGGAAGTTGTTGGTGAGCCTCTTCCTTTAGGCTGAGGCAAGTTAGCCAACATCATTGTTTTATTTTCAAAAGGCCAGCCAAGCCAGGCTTCACTAAGAATAGGGATTTTGTTTTTTTACTTCATCTTCCAAGGTCCTGAAGAAGGGAGGAGATTTGAATAAATATAAAATAAGCATCCTAGGGTCCCCTTTTCCTAGTGAGCTTTGGCCTAAAAACTGAATGTTGCATGTGGGACATTATGAGACAACTTTTCATCATCAGATAGCTTTAGTTTTTATAGCCTAATATATTTAGGCATCAGTATCCATTAGCCCTCAATTTTTGCTGCAGTCAGAGTCTCCTTATTATTCATTATTTTGAAGTCATTGTTAAATGAATAGAGAGGGTCTTAGAACTGAAATGTAACCCACCCCATAGACATGCAAACCACTTGCTTCCAGAGAGCTGAAGCTGGTAGTTTTCTTGGCAGGCACCTTTTTTTTTTTAACCTGCAGGAAAATAGTATCACCTTCATTCTCAAGCCAACATTTCTACTGGGGGAACTGGAATTCCCTCTTCTGACTTCTATTTTTGATCCCTGATTTTCTTTAAAGAATTCTCAACTCTTCAAGGATCAGAACAAATGATCAATATGTGGAATCAATGGGCAGTCATGAGGACAGACTGAAAAGCAGACCTCCAGGCCTGTTTCTAGACTTCTAGTCTCATTGAGAGTCCAGCATGTAGCCCATGGACCCCTGCAGCTTGAGCTGCCTACCCAGTGTCTTTGTCTAAGTGACTATGTCCCCCAAGAAACCAGCAGCGCCTTTCCAGCAGCCTGCTGAGGCCTATATGTAACATACTGGTGCTGGGAGTTAGGTCAGCAGCCTTAGATCATTGAGAGTTGGGGGGGAAATGTCATTGGTCCACTGTACATGTGGATTTCTATTCTAATGGCCCTTTTTTTTTTTTTTAAACTTGGACACATCCTAAACTAGACCTCTCATTTTCTATTTGGGGAAGATGAAGTCTAGAAAGGCAAAGTGGTTTGATTGAGAAAATATGCCTCATGAGTGAGTCCTTGTCACCAAAGGTTTTCAGGAAGAGTTTCACTTACCTCTCCTCGGGGCTTTTATAGAAATTGCTGATCTCTAGGAGCAGTTCCTTCCAGCTCTTTCAGATTCTGGGTCTCCAGTGGCCAAGATAGAACTATAGCCTTGCCTTCCTAATCCCTAATTCAGCATTCATTCCACGTTGAATGTGCCCATCTTGCCTTTTGCATGGTACCAGGAGGGATGGAGTCAGAAAACAAATGCCATCCCTCCTCTTGACCTTTTTTATAAAACATTCTTCAGTTATGGTTGAAGAATCTTGGTATAGTCCTATAATTGCTCCTCCTTCCCCAAACCAGAGACAAGATCGGGTAATAGGCAAAATGTTGAGTTGGATAACAAGTACTGCTCCCTTTGAATTCCCTCAGGCTGTGTTCAAATTATATTCACCATTTCCCCCATTCTAGCTCCCCTTTTAACAAAATAGTTCACTTTTTCTTGACTGTCTGTTCTGTCATCAGTAAAAAAAAAAAAGGACCTATAGCATGGTAATGGTAATCATTTTTCCCCTCGAGAATAAATATTGGGGAGCTGTTGATAGCTTAGCCCCTACCAACTCTTTAATATTGAACTAGTCAGTTTGCTGAAATTTCTTAGGAGCTGACAGCCAGGGTATTGGTGCTGGGAGTACTTAAGATCACCTCTGGTCTTCTTAAATTTCATCACTCTCTTCCCCTTCTGTCTGTTTGTTACTTCATTCCCCCACCCCAAGTTTCCTTCCTAAGACTTTTTCTTCCTAATTCACATGAGCACTTAGGTGAATGCCATTTGAGTTTAGTCCCTGGGAGAGAAAGAAGATGGCCCAGGAAAGAAAGAACTCATCCATGCTTGGCCAGTAAGTTAGATTACTTTCTTCCTCTGGCAGTGTGGTTCCATCTGGATTTTGAGGATGGATTGCTTTTTGTTTTTTAAGACAGTAAACCTAACAGAGCCCATTTGTCAGAAAACAACCTCCATTGGCTGTAGGGATGTCCATTGTGCAGGAAAGAGATTTCAACCCTCATCAGCTGATTTTCTGTGAGCATTCCCATTATGAATTCCCATTTGAACCCTAGGATCTGCTAATCTGTTCTAGGTTCCCAGAGAAAACAGGAAACCTCCATTGTGAGCTTCAGTTTGGGATCTCACAACTGCTTCTCTTAACCCTGGTTCTGCCTGAGGCCAGATGTTCTAACTGAATGGGTTGGCATAGCTTTCTTCTAAAGATGATTACTCCCATCTGCACCCTGTATGCTGCGATCCTTGGCTCTTAACTCCAAGCAGATAATACTTTCAAACATGCGGTTGTAATTTATTGGCCTTATAAGTTAATTTTAGTGGGTGTGCGATTGATTGAAATCAAAGCTTAATGAAGGCCAGAGTTGGGGGTTAGGGGATCAGGGTAGGGAACAATATTTTGCTTTCTTCATTGCTTCAGGTCTGAGATAATCTTCAAAGGCTTTAATTAGCTTTTCTAATCAACCTTTCTTCTCTGGAAAAAGAGGTTTGCTGAATAAAGACTAGACTCTTTCTGTCAGTCCTGAATCCTGCTTCATCAAGAAATAGCTAAAATGTTAGGACCTTCAGTTAATCCTTCTGTGTTGTTGATGTTTGCCTCCTGCCCCCAGTTTGGGGCCATTTTAGCATGTTGGTGGCTTCCCTCTCTCCCCTTTCTCTTATGACTCCCCCCCTGCTCTTTTACTTGCATCTTGGAATCAAATTGAAGCTATCTGAAGGTATTCATCATTTTTATAATAATAGAATATGGAGGCTCCAGAAGAGACAACTCTGCCTTTCTTTGGAGAGAGAAAAATTTAGGGAAAAGATGTAATGTTATGCTCCCCACCCCCTTTCAAAATAAGGGTATTCTTCAAGTCAAAATCAAATAACATTTCTCTCTGATTTGAAGTTTTAATTAAATATAAGTGACATGCTTATCAAATGGGAATAACAACTAATATACTAAATAATAGTTGCAACCGGAAAAGACCTTGATGGGCAGAATCTAGTACAAATAGGAAGAAGAATAGCATTTATATCACATTTTAAAGGAGGTAGGTGCTTATTATTACCCCCATTCTTTACAAATTGGGAAACTGAGAAAGACAAATGTCCTTTACCCAGCATCCGAGGCAGAATTTGAACTCAGGTCTTCCTGACTCCCAGTCTAATGCTGTTTCGACTGTGGCACCTAGCTGCTTCTGTAAATTATAAATATATATTCTATACATTATTTCCAAAAAATATTTCACAGAAATCAGTAGGAAGGAATCATGGCCAGACATCTGAGGTGGGTTGAAGACTCAAAGTTAGCCAGAGGTGTGAGATGACAGAGGCCTCAGTGCCCTTCAGATCATGTGCAAATGAGTTGAGAGGCCCAGGGACAATTAACCGAGAGAAGAGAAAACTTGAAGCTGAAGTATGTGAATGGAAGAAGATAGAATTGACTTCGAGTCATCATTTGTGGTGCTAGCTGGGTAGCTCAGTGACTTGAGAGTCAGGCCCAGAGATGGGAGGTCCTGGGTTCATTCATATCTGACCTCACACACTTCCTAGCTGGATGACTCTGGGCAAGTCACTTAACCCCCATGTACCTAGCCCTTACCATTCTTCTGCCTTGGAACCAATCCCATACATAGTATTGATTCTAAGGTAGGAGGTAAGAGTTTTTAAAATAAATGAATGAATGAATGAATAATTTTTTTAAAAGAGTCATTGTGGAGCTAGGTGGCCCAGTGAATCAAGTGCCAGGCTTGGAGGCCAGGTTCAGATTTGGCCTCAGATACTTCTTAATTGTGTGACTCTGGGCAAATCACTTGAGAGTCACCATTTAAAAGAAAGATTAAACTTGCTATTCCTGACCTCAGAACAAAATGAGAAATAACACTAATGCTTATGGAGGTGGGTATAAACTTGAGACCTTTGTAACCATTACAAGCAAAAAGGACTGCCTCAAGAGGCGTATGTGGCTTGTGCCTCCAAAGAGAGGGTGGGCATGTTGTAGAGAGGATGCTGCCTTCTGAGAGGCCTTGACCTGGGCAGCCTCTGAGGTTCATCCCTTTGCAGAGATTCTCTACAGGTTAACACCTGCACTAGCTGTCTCCCAGGTTTGTTTTCAGGCTCCAGTGAGAAAATGAGATATTTGAAGGCAATCTGCTCCGGAGTTGCACCCCCATGGCCATTGGGCTCAGCTGACAATCAAAGATAAGACCCAGCCCTAGGTGTTTTCCCATTCCATATGAGCCCTCCCTCCAGGGACCTGTCTGGAGAACTTAGGGCCACAATGGGCTGCATGACCTGGAGGAGCATGGAGTAAAGTGGAGGGATAAATCCACTTTAGAAACCCATCATCAATAGGTGATGGCCCAGATCTTTTGTGGAAAAGAATCTGCTCCATGAACCTCTTGCTCATCTCACTTGGGTTCTCTTGTTGGGAGAGTTTGGCAAACAATCAGTGCTCAAACAAGGCATCATGCTCGCTGCATAAATGAATGGAGCGGTCCATTCCCCCAAGGAGCTTACACTCTTAACAAGTGGATTACAGTACACAAGTCAGTATAATACAAACCCAACTATGATAACAGCAACATTTGGAAGTGCTACCAGCAGCAGAGTCTTGAGAATGAATCCTGAAAGGGTATGTTACAAGGCATGTTGCATAATAGAAAGGGCTTCGAGGTTCTGGTCTCCTAAGGATTTGATAGCACCTAGTCATGTTTCCGAGATTTCTGGGATCATGTTTTCATCTAAAAAATGGAGTTATCAATGCCTCCTCAGCCTACCCCCACAGAATTGTGAGTGCATTTGAGGAACTGTGTGTGAAAATACTTCAAAGTATATGAAACTCAATATAAATTCAATATTTTTGATGCTTTCAGGGCTAAATGAGATTCTGGGAACTCCTTTTAGTTCATCTTCCAGCTTCAGCCTGTTCCATACTTTGTTCTGACATGAGAGATTCCAACGTCTCCTGTTTCCAAAGACTTCTAGGGAAGGCAGGCAGTTCCTCAACTTCTGTCACGTATCCCTCATTCAGAGAACTGCTTGGTTTACAAAATGGGCTCTGAGATCCAGCTCTTCGGAAGTATAATTAGTAATTTCGTTTTGACATATATGTCTTCTTAGCCATGCGGAAAGAGAGACTCTGAGAACACGAGGTGCCTGCCTGCTGTGGGGCTTCCTAGCTTTCTAAGCCATTAGGCAGCTATGGGGCAAAGCTTCATTTGCCAAGGAGGGGATTGGAATGAGAGATGTGAGGTGAGGTGAGGCACAGGAGGTTCAGGTCCCTGCTTTAGAAAAAATGGAGTTGGAGTCAGTTCATGGCTTCCCATTCACAGCTTGGTGCTGCAGGGTGGACGCATGGGGCAGGGGTCCCTTGGGATTTGCTAACACTACTAGCCTATCTGCTTCAGTTTCTAGAATTCCTGGCCTTCCACCACCCCACCAAGAGATCTGAACCAGGCAAACTCTGCACATGTTTCTTTTGCATTGAAACAAAAGAGAATCCCAGGGGGCAGCTGGGTAGCTCAGTGGGTTGAGAGCTAGGCCTAGAGATGGGAGGTCCTAGGTTCAAATCTGGCCTCAGACACTTCCCAGCTGGGTGACCCTGGGCAAGTTTTATGCCCCACCCCCAACCTTCTGTTACAAAGTGGGGGCCCCTCTTTTAAAAATTCCTAAGTGTCTAAATCCAAACACCCTGCAGTCATGCTTTGGGCTATGTGCTGGAAAATGAGACCAACTCTGGCTGAAGTGAAGAAGGGATTTCTATCCCTTTTGTTAGAGTAATACCTTCTTCCTTTTCTCTTGCTCTGAGAGCTCTGGAGCACTTGGCACAGAATGGTTTCCTGTGAGCCCCTGCTGCAGTGTCAGTGATGTTACCTTGAATGATTTGATCAGCTGCTGGCTCTGCTAGAGTCTGGTCTCAAGAGACAGTAGCCTGGGACACTCCACAGTGCACCCAGAGCCCCTGCCATCTTGCTGCCTCTCTCCCTTCCTCCATGTTTTCTTAGGCTCTTCCAGATCCAGCATCCTGAAGGATTTACATTTCTTTCTCTTTCTTCCTTTCCCTTGACCTCTGGGAGGAGGGACACCTTGGTCTGACTTGCTGATCTGACAATGACTTGCTGGGTAGGCTTGGCTAGACTCTTAATTCCTTAGGTGGTTTTCCATTTTCTGGACTTGAGAAATAAAGGGGTTAAACTGAAACTCCAAAGTCCCCTCTGATTCCTTTATTCGGATCTTTTCCTCCTTCTCCCCTTCCTCCTTTTCCTTCAACTTCCCAGCCTTATCAGTCTTCATAGTTATTGCTTCACAGTCAATAAAATCAAACAGTGTCAGAGCCATACAGGTCCTTGGAACAAAGTGTAGGGACTAGATTGGGGCCTCTGGCGTAGTAGAATGGATCACATTAGAGGATATGGAAGACCTGGGTTCAAATTTTACTTCTAATATTACTAGTATGTGACCCTGGATAAATGTCTTCACTTCTCCGAGCCTCAGTATCCTCTTCTGTATAATGGGGATAATAATCCCTGGAGCACCTACTTTCCAGGATTATGGTAAAGTCCTTTGTAAACTGGGCTTTTAAAAAATAGTACTGGGCATTTATATAATAGCACTTTAAAGTTTCAAAAATATCTTCTATAAATTAGTTCATTTGACCATTGCAAAAACCCTGAAAGGTTGGAGCTATAATTATCCTCATTTTGCAGCTAAAGAAACTAAAAGGCAAAAAAGGTGAGTGACTCTCTCAGTCCCAGAGCTCATTCATGTCCAAGACAGGATTTGCTGGCTCAGCCATTCTGTCCCCTGTGCTACTAGCTGTCTCCCATAAAGACTGACTTCTCATAAATGTTTGGGGAATTGGATTAAATGTTAGAGCTGTTTTTAATCCAACTAACTCATTTTGCAAGTCAAGAAATGAAACAAGGAACAGATAAAATGCCCGGGCTTTCTTTAAAAAAAGGGACCTTAGCTGAAGCAAAATGGAAAAATAGTGTATTTTCCCCAGCACAGTGCTGTGGGTTGGAGGATGAGTGTAGCACAGGTTAAGGCTATCACCCAGGGCAACCCAGTTCCCCTCACCTCCAGAAAGCAGAGCTTGTTTGCCAAAGATTGATGCCTGTAGCAGAGAGAGATTTATTTCTCTTGAAGAAAAAATCAAAGCCATGCAAAGATTGCTGGAAAATTGTGCAGCCTCAGTCCAGATGTGCCTTGTAAAGTAGGGCTGGCATTGCAGTTGCACATGCCTAAGCTCATTGGTATGTTTGCTTGGGGGGCTATTGCACCTGTGTATATGAGAAAGAAGCTCTGTAAAATACCTGTCTCAGGTCCACAGTCAGTAAACTGGGGCTGAATACACAAACACTCTGTGCTCTTGGGGGAGTCATGGATGAGGGCAAGTACTTTGACCATTTTCAGTGGTGTCAAGTTTATCTTCTGTGATTGGCAGATATTAAATCATGCTAATGCAAGAAGTAGCATCCCAGCTTTATGTAGCAGCCTTCCATGAACAGCTTAGAACACTACATTACTACCACCTGGGCACCACCTTCTGAATGGAGCATTGATAAGATGCTAACTGTTGTCCAGAGGAAGATGACCAAAATGGGTAGGGGTCTAGAAAACCCATCACACTGGAAGATCTATTGAAGGAAATGGCATCATTTTACCTAGAGGAGAGAGGGCTGATTTGGGACATGACCTAGAACAGTTATCATTTGGAAGAGGTATTAGGCTGATTAGGGATTAATAAGTGGACTTTATAGCTCAAGATAAGAATGAACTC
Organism: Monodelphis domestica; assembly: GCF_027887165.1. Lineage (NCBI taxonomy): Eukaryota > Metazoa > Chordata > Mammalia > Didelphimorphia > Didelphidae > Monodelphis > Monodelphis domestica. The sequence continues at coordinate 389,427,334 of NC_077230.1, forward strand.
CCTTTTAGTGGGAATTTCCAGAGGGATAACAGGTCTCCATCAATGGAAGTGGTCCAGCAGAAAGAAGCTGAATGGTCTCTACTTATAAGGTTGCTGGAAAGGTTATTGTTTCAGGATGGGCTGAACTAGAGGACCCCAGTGAACTCTCCTTCTACTTCCTATACTGAATGATAGTCAGAAAACGAGGGGCAACTAAGTAGCACAGTTTAGAGAAAACTAGGTCTAGAGATAGGAGGTTCTAGGTTCAAATCTTACTTCAGACACTTCCTAGCTGTGTGATCCTAGGCAAGTCACTCAACCCCAGTTGCCTAGCCCTTACCATTCTTCTGCCTTAAAACCAATGTTTCAATCTGAAGCTTTAGGAAAACCAATTTGACAGTTGAATGGAGGTTAAACTATAGTAGAGAGAGGCTTAATTCTAAGACAGAAGGTAAGGGATTTAAAAAATGGGGATCATTTCTGCTTGGGATTCTCTGCAGACTGGGACAATAAGAATGGGAAGGGAATTTGTGGTGGATTGGAATGAAGACCAGACTTCTTGATCATTCGTTTGTCTTTTGTCCTTTATACACATTTACACATCTGTGTATATTGCTTCTTTTTCCTAGCTGAACACCTGAGGTGGATGGTCTCTGTTGATCAGAACCAACTGTTCATTCTCTCATTTGTGCCCATTCAGCCCCAGAACAAAAGGCGGGCTGAGCAGCAGGTTGTAAAGGAATGAATGGCATGTCAAAGAGAGTAATTTTTAATGGAAACATCCCTGCCAGTAACAATATGTGCCCGTCCGACTTGGGGACCAGCAGTAAAGAGCCCCCACTGAAGACCCGGGCCCTGTTCCTGGTTCTGCTCTTTGGTTTTCCCTTCTTAGCATCATCCTTTCTAAAAGGAGAAGGATGAACTACATGGTCTCTGAGGGTGTTTCCAACCCTGACATCCATCCAGCAATGTTCCGAAGGCCCTGATATTCAATCTGACCATATACCTCTTGCTGGTTCCCCACAATGGGCAAATGCCACTGCCCTCTGGCTGGATAGCCAATGAAAATGAGCTGTCACTGTCTGGTGGAGACTATCTGTCGCCTTAGCTCATATCTCTTGGCAAAGAACATGCAAGCTGAAAATAAGCCTCATGGATCATCTTGTCAGTCAATCAACAAACATTTAGAGCCTACTCTGGGCAGGCACTGGGTTAAGTACTAAGGCTTAAAAAGAAAGACAGAAACATGCCCTTCACTCACAAAGGAGCTCCCTATTTTAATGGGGGAGACAACATATAAACAATTATCTTCAAAAAATAGATAATAGGAAAAATTGGAGATAAAAGGCTCAGAGAAGGGATTCCTGTAGAAGGTGGGGATTTAATGTGGATTTGAAGAAAGCCCAGAAATCCAGGAGGGGAGATGAGAAGGGAGACAGCTCCAGGCACAGGGGGTAGCAAAGGAGGTGGGAGATAGTGTCTTTTATAAGGAACAACAAGAAGACCAGTGTCACTGGATCACATGATGATGGGAAAGCTGTAGGAAGACTTCAGAGGTAGAGGGTTAGAGAAAGACAAACAGAAGGGCAGCTAAGTGGCTCAGGATAAGCACAAGACCTGTAGATGGGAGGTCCTGGGTTCAAACATAGTCTCGGACACTTCCTAACTGAGTGACCCTGGGCAAGTCACTTAAACCCCCATTGTCTAGTCTTTACCATTCTTCTGTCTTGGAATTGATACTTAGTATCTATTCTTAACACAGAATTTTTTTTAAAAAGGCCACACAGAGCATTTTATCATTGGAGTTGATTAAATAGGAGAATGTCATGGTCAGACTGGAGCTTTAAGAAGAATCACCTTGACAGCTGAATGGAAATTGGACTGTAATGGGCAGTGAGGCAGACAAGCAGGCAGAAGCAGTATCAGAGATGTTAGGTAGGTAAAATCTATTGGGCGTGGCAACAAATTAGATGGTGTTAGGAAAGTTAGGAAGGGGGGAGGGTTGCTATAAGACATCCATTTTGAGATGTCCAGTTGACAGCTGGCAATAACAAGACTGGAGGTCATAAAAGAGGTCAAATAAATCTGAAATAGTCAGCATAGAGATGGTAATTAAATCCTTTGGAGTTGATGAGATCTTCAAATGAAATAGGATACAGCAAACCATGGCACTGAGGGCTAAATCCTGCTTTTGTACTGGAGCTAAGAGTGTTGTGTATTTTTTCTTTCATTTTTAAATAAAGCTTTATTGTGTTAAAAATGATTTTTTTAAAAAAAACTTTCTTAGCTAAAGGGCCCCACAAAAATAGGTAGCCAGCCCTTGAAAATTTGGCCACCTCAGGGTAGGAGTAGTGGGCCTAGAACAATGCCTTGTGGAACACCCATGATTAACAGGCATGACTTGGATGAAAATCCAGCCTTAGAAGAAGGGGTCAGATAAGTAGGGGGAGAACCAGGAAAACTTAGAAAGAAGAGAGTACCAAAGAGAAAAGTGTCCCTTAGTATGAGGGTAGGAGTTAGGGAGGAGAAAAAGACTAAGCCAGGCACTGGTTTCATTGAGGTGGAAAGAAAAAATGTCCTGGAGGCTAGTATGTCAATACCACCAGTATCTTGAATGAACCTCCAAGAAGAATAATTTTCCAAATGATGATGCTAATAGCAAATACCTCACAAAAGGATTTTAAATGATTAAGGAATTCTTTCTTGGTTTTTCTATTTAGTGCCTTTCTTTTTTTTAACTCTTACCTTCCATCTTAGTATATTAATACTAAGTATTGGTTCTAAGGCAGAAGAGCCATAAGGGTGAGGCAATGGGGGTTTAGTGACTTCCCCAGGGTTCACATGACCAGGAAATGTCTTTAGGTCAAATTTGAACCCAAGACCTCCCTTATTCTCTATCTACTTTGCCACCTGACTGTCCTAGTGCCTTCTTAAGGACAAAGGCTCCTTTATTTGACCTAAAGTGGAGGAAGAAGACTCCTGCCCTCTTCCCCTGCTTCTAATGCTAAGGTACCTGGTAAAGCCAGTTTCCCTAGTGCCTTCCCATATGTGCTGTATTTCTTTAGATCAAGGCAGAGTACACAAACTGAGGTCCAGTTTTGTAAAACTGCTCAGAATGAAGGAGGTAAGGATGACTTCTTACATTTTTGAATAAAATTTTATTATATTTCATTCTTAGCTCTCAGCTATACAGAAATAGGTGGCAAGCTGGATTTGGCTTATGGATAGTCTGCTGATCCATGAAAGATGACTGCTAGCTTTAGCTAGGCAGTGCTTTAGTAGAATATAACAATTTTAGGGTCAAAAGAACTGAGTCCAAATACTGACTTGGGAACTTTGGGTACTTTTGGTAAGTAATTTAACTCCTCTGGGCCTCAGTTTCCTTCTCTATAAAGTGGAGATAACAGTTACCCTAGCCACCTCAGCTATTGTTACAGAAGCATTTTGTAAGGTGTAAAGGACTATATAAATGTGTTATTCAAAGTTAAATTCCTCCTTCCTTTTAATCTGTACAAATCCCTTCTTTCTGAATCTTCACAGTACATAAATGTCCCACATAGTTTAGTGCACCTAATTTCACTGTTTTCTCTACTTGGCTTGTAGATATAGCGAGTCTTGGCTACAAATAAGCTGTTAATGCCTACACACACACACACACTCTCTCTCTCTCTCTTTCTCTCTCTCTCTCTTTCTTTCTCTCTCTCTCTCTCTCTCTCTCTCTCTCTCTCTCTCTCTCTCTCTCTCTCTCTCTCTCTCTCTCTCTCTCTCTCCCTCTCCCTCTCCTTCTCTCTCTCTCTCTCTCTCTCTCTCTCTCTCTCTCTCCCTCTCCCTCTCCTTCTCTCTCTCTCTCCCTCTCCCTCTCCCTCTCCCTCTCCTCTCTCTCTCTCTCTCTCTTTCTCTCTCTCCCCCCCCCCCTCTCTCTCTCTCTCTCTCTCTCTCTCTTTCTCACTCTCTCACTCTCTCACTCTCTCACTCTCTCTCTCTCTCTCTCTCTCTCACTCTCACTCTCACCCACCATGGCCAGGGATTGAGTAATTCACACTTAAAGCTCAGATTCCTGAGATTTCCATCCTGGGTCTTTACGCACACCTCAGTTTCAGACACTTCATAAAGCTTTCTGAGCCTAAATATTTTCTTTTCTTCTCACTTCCGTGGAACAGGTCATTCTGAGTGTGAATCACATTAGGTTGGAGAGCTTCATTTTTCACCCACCCCCTACCCCTGAAGTTACGTGGTTAGGAATTAATGGACATAAAGGCTGTGTAGTCAGCCATTACATTTTTCAGCCTGGAAAAGTGATTTCTATGGGCCTGTGGTGGAGGAGAGCCTTACTGATGAATAAAGCCTTTCGTCTCAACTCAGGAATTTGCCTTTGCTTCTTAGACTAAACCACTATGAAGGTTAAATTGAAATTGTCTTGTTGATAAGGATAATGACTCACATTTCTAGAGTGTCACAAAGTGCCTTCCCCACAGCAGACAGTGAACTAGGAATAGCCAAATATTACTATGTTCGTTTTACAGATTTACAGAAAACCACCAGCTAGGAAACAATCAGAATTGGAATTCCAACCCAGTTCTCTTTAGTCCAGAGTCCAAACCTAGAACCTCACTAGATTTCTTTTGCCTGTCTGCACAGGATACAATTGATGTTAAGGTTGTTCCTGGTCTTCTGCTCAATAAGAGGCATAAATGATGCTATGGAAAGATTACTCACTGGACTTGGTATCAGTCCTGTGCGATCTTCAGTGAGTCTCTTCATTCCTTAACTTAAAGAAAAAGAAAAATAGAGTAATAATTGTCATGTTTTAGCTTATGTACCAGTGCTTAAAAATAGACATTTCTCTTTGGGAAACCTCCATTTAAATGCTATCCATTCTCTACAATCCATCTGTATTTAGTATGTTTCTTCCACCCGTCCCCATGAGCTTTCCAATCTATTTGTCATTCTAAGGCTCTTCTTACAAGGGAAAACAGATCATTCTGAAGGAGAAGGGCCTCTTTGCTCACATTGCCCCCAGCTGTGATCAGTAAAAGGCTTGCTCCCTTCTTTTTCTCCTAGAAAACCAGTGAAATTCTGACACTCTTGGGCATTGGCAAAACACCCGGAAGGCTTCAGCTCATGCCTATCCCAGCATGCCCTCAACACATGGCTGTATTGGATTGTTCCCATTGACGTGTGCGAAGCCCAAGAGGGAGTCATCGGCAATGGCCAAGCTGCCTGATTGAAATGGCATGTTAGCATTTAAACAATATTAATACTATTTGACTCATTAAATATACAAAGGCCAGTTTAAGTGCTTCCATGTGTGTGCTGTTAGCTCGGGCAGGAGCCTCGTCAGATGGCTTCATGTGGTTTCAGACAACATTTTAGTACATTCTTAAAATACCCACAAAAGCCTTTATGTAAAAACTCATAAATGTGAACCACATAAAAATTATTTTTTCCCCTGTTCCATGTCATTATGATCAAAGTACAGTAGGTAAAAATAAATTTCCAAAAGCTTGTTGAGATCCCTTTTTAATTAATGTTTCACGCGCAAAGCAAGCCCATAAACCATGTAACAGGGGAATTGTCTGTAGACCCTGTAATAATTATTCTGCTAGTTGTCTTAGAGAGTATGTTTGGGGAACTCTCGACAGCACTTGTTGGGTTGACATTTCTGGGTGACTATAAAATAGCAATCAATCCCTTTGCTCTCTTTACCTGTGGTATCAGGCAGGTTGGAACTTGTGATTGCTGTGGGCTGCAGCCATTCCTTTAGGTCCTGGAAATTCAAGACTGATTCTTGAATAGTGAGGGCTATTTGTTTTAACTAGTTGATTCAACCAGGGATACCCTGGTTCCAAAGAGGGATGTGAGCTAACTTCAGTGAAGAGCTTTGAGGAGGCACCAGAGATAAAAATGCTTTGCAAACTTTAAATCACTGTATAAATACAAACTATTATCAGCATTGTTGTTATTCTCTAGTTCAGTAGCAGTGATTTATCATTGAACACCAAAGCAAGGCCAGTTAGTATCTGGATAGCATACTACTTCTGCCACAGATCTTTTGGTCCTTTTGACCTTGTTAGAGGAGCCATGAGGAAGAAGAGGAAGGAATACCAGGAGACATAAAAAGCTGAGGAACTCTGGAGAGAAACTTCTCATCAAAGATGAGGAGAGCTGGAGAATTTTCCCTTTTGCCAGGCCACAGGGTGGGGCACTGAATGGGAAATGACCAGTTCCACCTTATAAAATGTCAACATACTCCTATTTTTCTTTCTGGACATAAACAGAAAATTGGGGGAGAAATGGAGGCTCCCTAAGCTTTGGAAGGCTGTCCGGCCCCCAAGATTTCTCCTGGTTTCCTTCCAGGCTAGTTCCACCCTCTCTGTTTCCTCCAGCGTTCCAGTGCACATGGGGTTAGCATCCACCCAAGAACAACATGGTATCATGGATTTGGGAAGTTGAGTGATTGGCAGGCCTCAAAGACCCAAAACTTTTCAGCTGCAAAACTGTTTAGGGAGCTGATTGATGAAAATGCCAGCCGGGTTCCAAGCTGTCTTTCCAATGTGGCCTTGTGGTCACCAGGCCAAAAGTAGGAGGGAATTAGTGACCCTCCCTCTTCCCCAGCACATAGGGATGCCACAGTCATAAAGTTGTTTTTCTCCCTTTTGACTTGAAGCTGCCCTCCCTACAGACAGACTGGACGGAAAATTCTCCAGGTTTTAGAATCCAGTGATCAGCTGCCTAAAGAAATAGTGTTAACAAGCTTGTTGTGGGCTGATTCAAGCTAATTTGGTCATTATTGTAGGCTTGACTAATAATTTAGCTTGCTGGCTCAAGGAGTCATTAAAATCTGACAAAATAGGCAGGAACACTTGCAGAACTTATATTGCTGGATTTCTCCAGGGCACTGTAAAATTCCAGGTCCTATAATAGCTTCAGTTTTGAATCCTTGTTAAATTTCTCTTGAATGTTCTTCAGGAATACAGGTGATATGTCATGGCATTGCCCCTATGGATATACAGAAATGACCCAGGGTAGAGCATTACTTTTGGATATGTGAGATCCTCAAAATGGGTGGATTCACATTAGGATGGCCCTCTCTCCAGGCCCAGGTTACCTTCCTGAGTTGTTACTTTGAAACTGTAGGATCAAGCTTGATTCCAGGAGATAATCCAACAGAGTCCTAGAACTGGGCCCAAAAAGTATAGGAAAGTGTACCTGAAAATATCGTTAAGCAGCTCTTGGCCAAATGGAAGAGAAAGGCTGGAAAGATGAGAGGTGCTTTTCTCCTGAGCCTTGGATGGTGAAACTAGGCATGAACGTTTCACATTTAATAATACCTGGGCCTCCTTCCTTACAGGTATTTTGAAGGCGGTGTCTCCTCTGTCTACCTCTGGGATCTGGATCATGGCTTTGCGGGAGTGATCCTCATTAAGAAGGCTGGCGATGGATCAAAGAAGATCAAAGGCTGTTGGGATTCCATCCACGTAGTGGAAGTTCAGGTACAAACACTGACACAGTCAAGAGCCAGAACCACAGGAAAAGAGGCGGCATCTGATTCAGGACAGTTAAGCCCCATGATCCTGGATAGTAGCTAATGTTTCTCATTTTAACGCAAAGGGTGGATGAGGTAGAGTTAAAAACCCTTTTAATACTGGAAAATGCCCTGAAGCCATTTGGACAAAGATAAGTCAAAATTATATAATAGTAATAACAATGATAAAGAAACCAGAAGTTTTGAAAATAGGTCTTTTCCCTAGATGCAGACTCATACTTGGAAAAGCTAAGCCTCTGTAGATAGTTAACCCCTTTATCTCAATTAAAAAAACAACAACAAAATACACAGTTGGGCAATGGGGGCAGTATCTTGTCTCTGTGTTCAGCAGTGACCAAGCATTCATTGATTCTGCTATGCACTAGATCCCCTGCCAGATGCTGGAGAGAAGAAGATAAAATGGAACTTGTCCTTGCCTTGAGGGAACTTGTGTTCTATCAGACAAACATACTTAAATATATACAAAATTAAGTCAAGCCCATGGCACTTTGTCTTCAAGGTAATTTGGCAGGGGGCCAAGGGTATATCAGATTTCAAAATGATTTGGATCTTTAAAGAAAATGTGTAATTCAAAATCAAACATCTCAGTACCTACTTGGTGTGAGGTGTAGTGAACCCAGAGACAAAGAGAAGTATTCCCTCTCTGTAGTAGCTTACAGGTTACCAACGAGGAAAAAAAAACTTTATCTTAAGATATAGGGGATCAGGAAAGGCTTCCTCTAGAAGAAAAGTTTGATCTAAGCCTTGAAGAAGCCAAAGATGAAGGATAAGTGCATTCCAAGCACCAGGATGGGAGATAGGGCCTGCCAGCAAGAAGGCCAGTCTGGCTACTCCGTAATATACCATAAAACTAGGAAGATAGGTGTTAGTGTACAGGACTCTCATATGTGATCCTAAAAATAGTAGGGAAATACTATTGTTTCTTCAGAAAGGGAATGATCTGCACTTTATGTTTGGAAGCTTTCTGGAGGATGATTTGGAGTTGAGCCAGAGAGAGCAATTAGGAACCCATTGCAATAGTCTAGGCAAGAGATGACAAAGGCCTGAACAAAGCTGGGGGCCATGTGTATGAGGGATGTTATAGAAAGAGAAACAATAGGATTTGACAGTAAATTGGATATGAGCAGTCAGGGAAAGTGAAGAGTCAATAATGACAGTGAAATGGCATTGGCCTTGACAGCAATAAGAATATTTGGAATATTGCTCAGTTTGAAGGGAAAAGTAAGGACAGAATCTGAGTTGAGACAATTAGAAAAGCCCAGTAAACAGTTTAGGGGAGGCTATCACTCAAGAGAGAGACTAGGGCTGAATAGGAGAACTAAGATAAAAGGTCAGAGAAAGAGAAGGTGACTTACCTACCCTTAGGGGGCAGAGTAGAGGTGATTATTCAGGAAATGAAAGTGGAAAAATAGTGGGCTGACTGAAGGGCAATGCTGGCCAGACGTGTCATGATGCAGCATCATAACATCTTGGTCCTAAAAAAAAGCCATCACATTTAGCTATTTTGATATCACCAGTAACTTTGGAGAGCATATTTTCATTTGATAAGGTCAGAAACCAGTTAACAAAGGTTTAAAAAGAGTGAGAAGAGAGAAAGTGTATGGCAGATAATGAGGACTCTTGCCCTGGCACTGATCTCCCTGCCTCTCATCTTCTGCTAGTCCTCCATCCACACAGCTGCCAGGGTGGTATTCCTAAAGTGTGGGTTTGACCATGTCCCTGTGTTTGTCAAATCCATCTGTGTCACACACACATATTACCCTAATTTCCAGTGTCTCCCTGTTACCTCTAGACTCCAATACAGATTCCTCCTCTCTTTGGCTTCATTTTAAAAAAGACCCTTCACAACTTTGCTACTACATGATTGTGCTTCTTACATCCTCTAAGCGAACCTTTGTGCTGTCCACCACACACAAACTTCTCTCTGCTTTTGTACTTGGTGTCTCTCATTTCTGGAATGCATTCCCTCCTCACCCTCATCTCTTAGAATCCTTCCTTTCTGGTCTTCCCTCCCTTGTACATCTTCTGTATATACCCATGTATGTATGTGTTGTTTCCCGCATTAGAATGTAAGGTCCCTTTAAGCTGAGATTGTTCCTCGAATTGTATTTGTATCCTCAGTGCCTGGCACAAAGTAAACCTTCAGTAAGTGCTAGCAGTTTGATTGCCTTGATGAGAATGCAAGTGTGTGTTTGCTTTCTAGCCATCCTGGGTGGGCCACTTGTACTCTGTGCATGCTTTCTCTGACTTCTCCATCTCATCCCCCACCAGGAAAAATCCAGCGGTCGCACTGCCCATTACAAGCTGACCTCCACAGTGATGCTGTGGCTGCAGACCAATAAATCAGGCTCTGGTACCATGAACCTTGGAGGCAGCCTCACCAGACAGGTACAGCCTCGCATCCATTCTCACATACCTTACCCATTTTCAGAGTTATTTCCTTCAGGTCCACAGGCAGTGGTGCTGGGCTTACATGGGTAGGCTTGACTTGGACTCTGCCAGTTCCTCATAGCCTAAGTGGGAAAAGGACAAGTACACAATAGTCACGGGGACAAGTCAGGTGAAGGTTGTTGAAGGGGGCACAGTGGACATTAAGAAACGGAGATGGGACCGTGGCTGCCCAGTTGTGCTGGGAGGTCAGCACAAACAAGTCTAGAGGTCTGCATTAAGCAAAGACAGTGGAAAAAGGAGAACAGTATAATGTGATCAAGCAGTGATGAGCAGGGTCCCCTGCCCCGAACTTTCCTCTCTACCACCCTGCTGCCAGAACAGGGAGACCCTCTTCAGGACTACACATACTTCTGGAAAGAAAAAGGCCCACACTCTTTTCCTAGCCATAGAATCAGTGGTCCTAATGCCAAAGGAAACCCTTCACTTATTCATCCCCCTGCTTTCCAGCAATGCTACATGCACAATCCTTCAGGAGGAGAGCTGCTTACCCAACTGGACAGAAGCCCCTTCCTTGCTGGAAATATGTTCTTGTCCTCTTGGGACCCTCAGGGAGGAAGGAGCTGAAGGGACTCCAGAGGAGTGTTCTCCCCAGCTCCTGAATTCTCTGCCACCTGGGAATTCATTGAACATCACAAATCTGTGTCCGGAGACACTCCCTCCATCACTCACTGCTCTAAACTGTTTATAATAATTATGCCTGCTTTATAGTGACCTGGACAAATATTTAATCCTTGGCCTTCCTATTAGTTTAAATCAGAGCTGTCAAACTATGGCCAGAGTCTGGTTCTGGGCTTGATGTGTAGGATAGCTTGTGCCAAGCTAAACTTGAGCTGGTGAGTGGCTGTCTGTCCTTAACACACCTTGGCTGAGACTGTCGGGCCTGACTCAAACTAATTTTTGCTCTTGAGCCTTTAATGAAGAAATTCATGCTTCTGTCATCATTTTAACACTGCTCAGAAACCATCTGAGCCATATTAAAGTTGAGGCTGCTTTCAAATGTGTAAGTAAAGGTTAAAAGGGAGTGAACGTAAAGGGGAAAAATTGATGAGGACAAGCCAGGTAGTCTCTGAACAAACTGGGCTAAATCTCATGGTTGAGTGGGACAATTGAATTGGACAATTCCCCTCTCAAAAGGTGGGGTATCCTCAAATGCATCCTGCCTATAGAAGTGTATTGGTATATTGGGGGGAAAGGCTATGTATTTATAGTTGGGAGACCTGGGTTCAAATCCATCCTGCTACTCTATACATCAGTGGCCTTGCCTAGGCAAATTATTTCATCTCTTTGGGACTCTGGTCTTGTAGCCTCTTCCAGCTGTAAATCCTGTAACTCCTATCCCTCCTGTCAGCACAAGCTGTGAGCAGTTGGGAAATGCTTCTTCCACAATTTCTGGTGACTTGTGAGGTGCCAAGAAGCACAGAGCACACTGGTACCAGAGAGGTCAGACCTGGAACAGGCATAATGGAACCCATAGTATGGCCCAAGTTCCTAAGAAAGGACTCCCAGAGACAACGTAGTCTTGTGTACAGTGAGTGTCTGAGGCCAGATTTGAATTCCACTCTTCCTGACTCCAGACACAACATTCTATCCACTATCACCTGGAACATGGACATTCCAGATAACATCAGAATATATTGCATTCATAAGATGACAGAACTTGAAGGGCCCTAAAAATGACCAAAGACCAAACTAGGAGGGCTTTAGAATCTAGAATATCTTATCAGAGCTGGGAGGGATAGGCCTTTGGGTAGCCAGTCATAGTGTTAGCTCTATGAGACTTTAAAGATTCTCTCATCTAGTGAACCTCCCTTATTTATTTTTTGGTGTTTTTTTTTAACCCTTACCTTCCGTCTTAGAGTCAATACTGTGTATTGGCTCCAAGGCAGAAGAGTGGTAAGGGCTAGGCAATGGGGGTTAAGTGACTTGCCCAGGGTCACACAGCTGGGAAGTGTCTGAGGCCAGATTTGAACCCAGGACCTCCCATCTCTGTGCCTGACTCTCAATCCACTGAGCCACCCAGCTGCCCCCAATACCTCTTATTTGACAAGAAAACTGAGAAGAGAATCACCTTAGGTAGTGGAACTAATTGTTGGTCAAACTGAGGCCAAAACCAGGTTTGTGGTTCCTAACATCCCCGCACTGCTTACACAAATGCAAAGTGCTTCACTTCCTTCTTGGGTCTCACAGGAACCAGCTAGGATGGATGCCAGTGGATTGGACCTTTGCTCTTTGTTGACCATAATAGGAGAGCCCTGTGACAAATTTATGAGTATCCAAGTGAATACATAGTTATCACTGGGATGAATTTTCTGTCCTGCTATGTTATCCTTTGGCCTCCTCTTGCCCCTTCTTCACCCCTCAACTTTCCATTCCTACCCTCCAAACAGAGACTTACACTTAGAACAAACCATGATAATTAGATCCTCCCCCTCACCTGGGTCACAGACCCCCTTTTACTGTCCCAGCTTTGACCCCTACTTGGATAAAAACCCGCATTTGGGTTTTAGAGCCACATAAAAGGGTGGCTTTTCCATCTGACACAGTGCGATGGAAACCAGCCTAGACCCTGTTGAGGATCATCCTTAGTCCAGGACAGACGAGGTAACTCAGCTTCACTTCCAACCCTGTCTTCCTGGGGAATTACACATGGCCCAGACACGAAAAGCTATCTCTCTTCCCCATAGAAAGTTGGGCAGGGCATTCATTGCCCTTCAGTGATAGACATCTGAATCTCCAGGGGCTGTGGAGTGACCTCAGTCACAGTCTTCAGTAGTTCATCTGATTTCCCACCTTCCCATCCCCATCTTTGAGAGCTGTTATTGGAAAGAATATAGATTACATGAGATTAGCTTGACTCAGGGGCGAACTTCTCACAATGTGGCCTGAGGACTGCACCTGAACAACAAGGGTGAGGGGGGTGCAATTTCTGCTGCTCCTGCCCCATCCAAGCTGCAAACCATAGCAAAGCATGTCCATCTTGTCAAAAGTATATGAACCAAGTCTTAGTGCAAGAAAATCTTCTGCTGGTGCCTCATTTCAGTCTCCTGAACATGGGGCCTGTTAGTTCCTGCCAAGCTGGAGAGACCTGACAGTGGACCAGAGGCCACAGCAACAAGTTGACTGCAGCACCATTTTTTGTCTGTAAGATCTTTCAACTATGAAGACTGACATCCTGTGTCACTTAGAGGGAATGGCCTTCACACCAAAGACAGTTTAGGAGTCTTAGAAGGCATCGGTCTCACTGTCAGACCCTCATGTAGGGGAATTAGGAGATGGGTCCAAGTGAAAAATACATATAGCAAGAGAAGTGGCAATATGTTAAAGAGGAAGTTGCATCACAGGGTCACTCCAGTGTGACAGTGGGAGATGTGGGAAAGAAGAGAAAACATAAATCTCTGGGGAGGGAGCCAAGGTTTCCAATCTGGGCTGTGGCTCTGCAGATGTGCATTTGATATTTTTTTCAGACACTCAATATTTAGCAATGAAGGTGGAATATTCTGCCGAGAGGGGAGATTAGGCCAGTCATTTGCAAGCTGAATTCACTTCCCACTGAGCAATAGTCACCCCATGATATATCACCAAGCAGTAAAACATCAGTGGAGACCCCCAGCCATTTATCAGAACAGGAAAATCCTTTCTGACTTGAGCTAGGCAATTAGACAAAATCATATATTTCCAATGAACTGGAAAAGCCCATTACCCCCTCTTCCAGATGTGGTGGAATAAAGGGAAGTTGGGCTGGGGGAGAGGTTGGGAATATCATGTTCATCAAGGAGAGTTTAAAGACTACAGCTGTGGGCATGTACCTAGTGTTTCATAGAGCTATCTAGATTCAAAACAACATGAAGAACTGCCTAGGTTGAACCACAGTGAGCATTCAGGGGGCCCAGTGGTTGACCATAATGGTATCTAATTGTTGGTGAATACCAGAAGCCTAAAAGTTGTTTACCTAGTTCTTGGTTGAAAAGAAAGGAAAAAAATCTGGCCTCAAAAACTTTAGCTATGTGACCCTGGGCAAGTCACTTAACCCCAATTGCCTACTGTTCTTTTGTTTTTGAACCCATATTTAGTATCAATTCTAAGAGAAAGTGCGGGGGGGGGGGGGATAGAGACAGACAGAGAAGAGAAAGAGAGTTCTACATTAAGGAGGAGAACTCAGGAATCATTCACTATACACTGAGAGAATAGGGGAATGGGGGTGGTCTGCTGAACAGCACTAACTGATGTTAGAAGTAGAAATGATGGAAATGTTCCAGGATGTCTGAGAATCACATCGAGATTTGCCTCTGCAGTGCCTGTAAAAGTGAGTTGCACTTTACCTATCCTGGAAACTGAGATGTTTTTAGCATCATCTGAAATGTGGGTCCAGGTCATAATTTTCTCTCATTTATCTTACATTGTGAGCTTGGAAAAATGCTAGCATGCTGAAGAGCAGAGCAGATATGACCATTCACTTGTAAAATCCAAATGACATCTCACAGTTTCTAATCAAGACCTTTTCTCCAAGTCTCCCAAATTCAAGCAGGAAACAGTTGTCCACCGTACTGGATCTTCAGACTCCACTGGAATCACCACAATCACCTCACAAAACATCTGTGTATTCACGGCCCATAAAAAATGTTTTTTTCTTCTGGCATCAGCTTTTATAAGAATGTATAACATATGCATAGCAAAAAAAAAAAAAACTTCTATTTTTGGCTGGTGTACATTGCCAGTGAGCTGACCCTGACCAGGTGTAGAAGGAGTCAGCAGGAGGTGTCAGTGGAGAGCCTGTAGAAACACATTTATGAGTGCCAAGAACTCCCCTGCTGTTCCTCAAACCATCTTGCTCTTCCCTTCTTGCCCTTCCACCCTCTGGCCGCATCACCCCTGCCCAAAGTAGAATTTCAAAGTACTTAGGCCCTAATTTAGTTAGGGTACTTAGTCTCCTCTAGTGAGGAGGAACTTCCTGCACGGGTGAAGAAATTATCACTAGAGGAGACTCAGTCCACACCTGAGGCTGCATTGGTTGCAATGGCATTGGAGCAAGTATCCTTGCTTTTGAGCTTTTCAGTGTAATTGTTAGGGAAATCTGGCCTTAAGATACTTCTGGTTTTGTGAGACAAAGAAAAGGCAGATAAATGGGAAGAATGAGTCAGCCATGTGAGTCCACCCTTATGATCAGGACCCTGTGCCAAGAATGCTGTCCTGACTCCAGACCCCTGCTGTTTGCTCCACTGGAGCCCTCACTTCTATTTGGCCTCTGCCCCTTCCCTAGGGTTGCCAGGAGTTAGATTGCCAGCCTCTCTGTGGAGCCTAGGGGGCAGGGAAAAGTGTTTGCTTAGAGTGGTGCATATGGGTCAGGTGTGCCTTTTCTTTCAGCCCCCAACTTTTAGCTTAACCAACAATAATCCACTAGCCCCTGCTTCCTCCCCCCTTACACCCCCCACCCCCAAGCAGATCTCTGAACTTTCTTCACTGTGGACATAGAAACCATTTCTAGAGAAGAGAGGACACAGAAATATTGCAGGTTCATTTCCATGAGTTCCATTTAAAAACAGGTAGACACCATCCCCACCCGTGCTTCCATGTGTCACACACACACCACCACCCCATGTTGCTTTAAATTATATTTAAATTCATCATCTTGGAAATCAGTGTTTACTTATCAAGTTTGTTTCAGCAAACATTTACAGACCTGTATAGTATGTGTTAGACAAGTAAGGAGCTTTAAAGTAAACCTTTAAGCTTCATGGTCACTGTAAAGGGACATTCTGCAACATCTAGCTTGGCCTGTCAAGAGTTCTTCCACAGGGACCTTCCCTATTCCTTCTCTGCCTTAAAGGTTGCCCAAAGTTTTCTGAAAATCCATATTTCCAAAGATTCTTCCCATAATTTTTCTTGAGAAATAATTATTTTATACTCTAGGCTTTCCATCTCTCCCCTCCCCCCCCCCCCATCCAGTCTTTCAAAAAAGCCATCTTGGCAATACCAGAGGGTCTTCAGTGTCTTTCAGAATGCCAAGATTGGCCAAGCCCTTGGAGGTTTTCTATTGCAAGCTGCCACTTAGTGCAGGAATCTTCTCCACACCACCCCTGACCAAGGAGAGGTCATTTGGTCTTGGCTTGAATACCTCCAAACCACTACCTTGCAGGGCAGCCCCTTCCTTTTATGGAGAACTCTGTTAGAGAGTTTGACCTTGATATTCTTCCCTGTTTGGTCTCCTTGTAATTTCTACTCGGGGATCCTGGCTAGTTCTCCCCTCTAGAACTGCACAGAACAGTTCTCCCTCCCCGCTTCCATATGCCCTGCCTTCAGATAGTTGAACAGAGTGAGACTTTCTGTCATTTGTGTCCTGGGCAGTTTCCAGATCCTTTACCATGCTGGTTGTGCTCCAGCTTGTCAGTGTGCCTCTTTCTTAAAACACATCAGGGTTATTGCTCTACCAGATCTGACCAGTGCAAAGAACAATGAGACTGTCATAATACCTAGAAAAATGGAACCTAAGGTTGCATTAGCTTTCTCAGCATCCATGCTCCACTGTTTAGTTGTATTCACAATACCTCTCGAGATGAAATGCAGAATCTGCCCAACATGGGTTGGTTACATAGATAGTTAGTGGCAAAACCACAGCTAGGAAATCTTTGTGGCCCAAGCTAGAGTTCTTTTCACTCTACCATATTGTCTCTCTTACTTGAAAAATAAGAATAGTAGTAATAGCAGCTATAGATCATCTAATCCAGAGGTCAGCAAACTAAACTCAATGATTTTTCAGCTCACAGACCATACAAGAACAGGTAGCAGGCTGGCTGCCTTTTGCCTTCTTACCATAATGTACTTCATAGGTTATATCCTTAGTAGCAGGATCACAACTAGAAAGTCAAGTCTTTAGGTCTAATGTCTTCATACCGCACCCAACACTAGCCAGGAAAGAAGAAAGTCCATCTGGCCTGTGAGAGAGTCAATACAAGCGTCATTATCCCCTTTTTTACAGATTAGGAAACTGAGGCCCAGAGGGGCTCAAGGGCTTGTCCAAGGTTTGAAATCTAGTAAGAATTAGAGCCAGGACTTGATTCCAAATCCCTCCATATTGACTACATAACCTCATCATCCCAGGGGTCTACAGAGCATGAGCAAGGAAATTATCATCAGTTATCATAGTCCTCAGCCAATAGACACCAGTGCCAGAAAGGTCTCCGTATAAGTGCACATTTGCATGCATGTCTCCAGTGTATGTATATACATATGAGGGGGGTGGGGGGGGGTGTACGTGTGTACATGCTTACAGTGTAACAAGACGAAACTGCAGAGCACAGAGCCAGAAGGGCACAGGTAACATTTCCCTGGTATTCATTTTTGGTACCAGGTACATTCCCCATACACAGTGTGCCCAGCATAGTAATACTTTGCACTTAACAATGCACTAAATGTCTTTTAAGAGGCAGCTAGATGACTTAGTGGATAGAGTGCCAGGCCTAGAATCAGGAAAACTCATCTTCATGAGTTCAAGTCCATCCTCAAGCAATAGCTACATGACCCTGAGTAAGTCCTTTAACTCTGTTTGCCTCAGTTTCCTCATCTGAAAATGAATTGGAGAAGGAAATTACATGCCACTTGAGTATCTCTGCCAAGAAATCCCCAAATGGGTCATAAAGACTTGTTCATAACTGAAATGACTAAATAACACAAAATATCTTTTAAACTCAACTGGGGATGCATAGATTTCTTGGGATGCCTTTACTTACCCTAGAATGATGAGGAGCAGAATTCTTAAGCCAGATTGGTGTTGGTCAAACCAATGGTATACCTCAACTTCTAGACTAAAATCTCAGCAACAAAAAGGCCTTCGGGCCATCTGGTCTAATCTGTAACTCCCCATGAATTCTACTTTCCCATGACAAGTGGTTACCTAGACTTGAGTCAAAGAACTGCTATGAGCACGAACCCTTTTCCTATGTGAGAACTCTTCCATTTTAAGATCACACTTTCTGTGATACATCCACCCCAGATTGTATTCCACAATTTCAGCTCTTTCTTACTCTCCAGGTCCTATGATGGGCATCGTGAAGCCTAGGTCCCTGAGATCTATTTTCTCTGCTGGGTTACATGATCACCCCTCTGAGTTACTTTAAGGGTAGCCTTGCCCTAGAGGCTCACTGATAGTGAAGATGACCTCTTGAAGTCCCCTTCTAGAATTGACTGACTCTGAGATCAGGAGACTCAACAAATGCCCAGTATCAAATCATTCAGACTTTGGGAGGCTAGGGCTCCCCTGTAGAGTAGGGATCCTTTTGTGGTGGTCTCCAAAAAATAGGCATTGTACCTTTTCTACTCCTCCCACTGGTTTTACTCTGCCTTCTTAGTGACATTGCAAAAGAAGGGGGGGGGGGTTAGGTGGAAAAGAAAATGTTCAGCTTTAACTACAAGTGCCACCTTCTCTGCCTTATCCATCCCCAAACAAAACCTTCCTCAATGCTTGGCCTGTTAATTGGTCTCACCCCAATTCCTAAAGCTTCTTATTAGCTGATATGTATGACGTGTGGCGAGGGGATGGTGATAGATTTTAATCAAAAGGGACTTTGAGGGGCATTAAACCCAACTCCCTCATTTTACAGAGGAATGGAACAGATTCACGAAGGGTTAATGACTTGCCCAAAGTCACATAGGTGCCAAGTAGCAGGCTGAAGTTTTGAACCTGGGAACTCAGGCTCCCAAAAGCTCTCTCTTCATTTAGCCCAAGATTGTGATCAGCACTAGGTCATTTGGACATATTATACCCTTTGCTATAATGCTTCTCAATAACATGAGGCCTCTCTGAATTTTAACAGATGGAGAAAGATGAAACCGTGTGTGACTCCTCCCCACATATAGCCAACATTGGACGCC
This sequence comes from Monodelphis domestica, assembly GCF_027887165.1. Lineage (NCBI taxonomy): Eukaryota > Metazoa > Chordata > Mammalia > Didelphimorphia > Didelphidae > Monodelphis > Monodelphis domestica. The sequence goes on from NC_077230.1 coordinate 389,446,175, forward strand.
TGGTAGAGGTAACTACTTGAAAAAAGGGCCCAGAGCTGTGTTGGTTTGGACACTCTCCAAGTGGGAGGTTGAGGTTGAGATTGCCAGTTTGAACAAGTGTTTTTTGGAGCTTGTGTCCAAGCTGGTGAAGCATTTCACTCGATCTCTTGTCCAGAGGTGATGACATTGTTAACCCTGAAACTTACTTGCTACTTTGGGACCCTTTACATGACTCTCTTCTAGAACCAGACACTTCAGAACTGGAAGGGGCTTTGAGATGACATTTGAAAAGATCTTGACACATTGCTTGGCCTATAGCAGGTGCTTAATAAGTGCTTGTACCTTCATCCCTCCTTTTCCTCTTAAAGAGATAATTCCATTTAACCCACTCATTTTACAGAGGAGGAAATGAGACAAATGAATGGCAAGTCTGGGATTAGAACCCTTGACTGTCTTCTTCGTCTTTCTCCAGCTGCATAGCAACTCTGAACAGGTTTTCTGGCTTTCAGCTCTGGGAAAATTCTTCCCTATCCATCTGGTTGGATGGAGACTGGACCACACATGACAAAGCCACCCTCATCCCATAGTGTAGTCAGTGTCCCGTTTCTCCTTCACCCCACCCCCCACCCCCCAAGACTTTAGCTTGTTCCTTTCCGTGT